>NW_015090800.1:1255128-1414618 GCF_001431845.1 Calidris pugnax | reverse complement strand
GAACACCTCCAGGGATGGGGCCTCAACCACCTCCCTGGGCAGCCCATTCCAATGCCTGAGAACCCTTTCAGGGAAAAAATTTTTCCTAATATCCAGCCTGAACCTCCCCTGGCGCAACTTGAGGCCATTTCCTCTAGTCCTGTTGCCTGTGACTTGGGAGAAGAGACCGACCCCCACCTCTCTACACCCTCCTTTCAGGGAGTTGTAGAGAGCAATAAGGTCTCCCCTCAGCCTCCTCTTCTCCAGGCTGAATAACCCCAGCTCCCTGAGCTTCTCCTCATAAGACTTATTCTCCAGACCCCTCATCATCTTTGTTGCCCTTCTCTGGACCCGCTCCAGCACCTCTATGTCTTTTTTATGGTAGGGGGCCCAAAACTGGACACAGTAATCATGCTAAGTGAGAATCAACCACAACGATAGAATATAATCAAACCAATTTCAAATGGTGTGGTAATGGTGAGATACTTCCAACAATAGCCTAGCCCAAGTCCAAATCTGTACTACAAATAAACATTTATGATGACACAGACACAAACAGAATTTATACTAACTAGTAATTTTTTTTTTTACTCCTACTGTAGTTGTAAAGCAATGCCTCAATACGACATTGAGGATGAGAAGCACAATTTGCAACAATGTGAGAATTGGAGGAAGGGGCTGAGCACATTTCAGTTCCATCCCTGAACAGCCAGCACTGAGAGGCCTAATTCACACAATCTCCCTTGACATTATTTACCCAATTAACTCAACAAGCGTGGCCCTGACAGCATGGCCTAGCTCAGGGTGGGGACAGCAAATGGTAAGAACTTAGGCTTGGGGATGTCCTCCACTGCTTGTGGCAGGGCTACAGGCAGAGGTGTGGCAATCCCAGGAGGAGCATCGTGCCTCAGCTTCACTAAGCTCTATAACTGTAGGAGAGTGTCCAGGCATACACTAGGAAGTTAAACAACAGGTAATATTCATGGGCATAATTGATTGGAAAATAGCACGCTGTTAAAAACAGTTCTGAGAGAATAACTTAAAACGGAAGATGTTTTGGGAGCCAAAAAAAGACACGAGTGAAGTGTCCAGGCATACACTAGGAAGTTAAACAACAGGTAATATTCATGGGCATAATTGATTGGAAAATAGCACGCTGTTAAAAACAGTTCTGAGAGAATAACTTAAAACGGAAGATGTTTTGGGAGCCAAAAAAAGACACGAGTGAAAAGGAAGCCTGGAGCAAGGATGCACATAAGCTCCAGGGGCCTACAGGCAAAGTGAAATCTGTGCCTGTCTCTGTACGAGTGCTTATTGTCATATAACAAGGCCAGACCATACATTTCACTAACCATACATTTGCCTTGGGCAAACTGCCCTGCTCACCCCACAGTCTCCCTCAGGTGGCCCTGGTAGAGAATCAGAATAAAAGACAGAATATATACAGATGCAAAGAAAATTGTCCTTTACTTTACCTGAGGCTGAAGAAGGTATAACAGGCTGAACCTAGAAAAATATACCGTAACTGAGAATCTTTTAAAGTGAAGAACAAAAAATGTGAAGGCAAGATGGCCTTTTAATGGCCTCTAAGGCCATTAATGTGAAGGCTCTAATGGCCCATTAAAAAGGGGAAAGTGCTTACAGGTGAGAGGTTTTTCAAAGCCTGCTGAGTAGAAGAGTCATGCATATTTTTAACACTTTCACATTAAAAACTAACTTGAAATGAAGAGAAATAGAACTTATTTCACTGCTCAGGAACAAATATACTTTGTACTGGAAATTAAGATACTAAACTTACTTTTCATCTATCCAGTCACTAGAAACTCCCAGCAGCTCCCAGCTGGGTAGAGTCTGCTGAGCAGGAGCATTTGAGTGCTTCTTTGCAGCAGCATACCATAATCTGGGAATTCTTGGCACCAATAGTAATTGAGGTACTCACATCTCCTGCACCTGTGCCACCTCAGCCACACAAAACCATTGAAACCCCACAGATCCTTCAGATGAGTCTTCATTGCTGTGTAAACATTCCTAAATCACACATATATATCTTTCCATCACCTCCTCCAATTCAATGTTATAGGGCAAACTTAGGAAAAAGTAAATGCAATTGCGATCCAACAATTCCCACCTTCAGGCAGCTACTTCAATTCCCATGCTAACTACAAAGTAGTTATAAAGAGTGTTACACCTCAGCTGAAAAATATGGGGTTTTTTCTTAAAAAAAGTGAAATAATAAAAAAGGGGGAAAAGGAAAGCAAAAAAGAAGGGAAAAAAAAAAGAGAAGGAAAAAAAAAAGAAGAATAAGAAGTTACCATTCCCATTTTTTCTTATAAACATGCTGTATTTATACCTTAGCCACAGCTGAGAAATAAACATGGAGGTTGTGGAATTCAATTAATACAGCATGCAAAAGAAAGTAATTTTCATTTTCTTGAAAGGTGTATTGCAAATTTTTTTTTTGTCAGTACAATGCTTAATGCAAAGTATGCTCACTTTTACCTCAAAACCTAAGGTAACATAATAATTTTGGTCTGAATAGAAAGGCAGCAAAATATAAATTATCATTTAAACTCTCCCTACAGACACATACATATAAATATGATGGAATTATTAACAAAAAAGGTGATAATATATGAAGAAAGCCAAGAAATTTCTGCTTTAGTTATTAAAAGTTGTTTATATATGTGCTTTTGCTAAACTGTTCCATGAGATAAAATCATGCTTTGTTTAGTCTTAGGGATAAGAGGAATAGAAAATAAGGTTCAAAACTTGAAAATTTTGTATTGTTCTTACTAGTGTTTTTCTTACTATCAAATAGGAAAAAAAAATAGTAGTTCAAAGGAATTAATGAATTATACATGGGATACTTGGGATAAGATATAGCTATTTAACAGAAAGTGATGGTTATAATTAATTAGGTCCTAATTGTAGCTAATTACAAAGGTGAATATACAAAAATATTTCCCTTAGTTATATTCTGGTTTCCAGGGTGTAAAATTGCTGGGCTAAGTATACTGAAGGAGAAAGATAACACAAAATGAAAGTGATGCCACTGAGGGAATATATGTGACTTATATGACACAAAAGAGACTATGGGAAGGAATATGCAAAGCCTGGAATGCAACAGTCTCTGCAAACATACCCATTTGACACCCCACATTCCAGAACTCTTGAGGATTATAATTTGAAGAGGTTGTCCTTGTTCCTTTGGGGTAGATTCTTGTAAGGAATCTTGAAGTATGAGATATAAAATCTTTAGCTGAAAAACAGAATGATACAACTTTGGTAAGATAAACTATTAATAAAGAGATCTTATTTGAATAAATAGAATAATGAATAATAATAAAATATTATCATCTGATCCAGGAATTATGTTTTTTTAACATGATCAGTATATCATATCAATGTATTTATATATTAGGACATTTCTATGCATGTTAACATTAGTATATGGGCTGCTCTGAGATATGGCTGAAATCCTATTTTAAAACTTGAACATGTAGTAGTATTTCTGTCTATAGTGCAGGCTTTTGTTAAAGCTTCAGTAACCAAGAATCATTCCTTCAAGGAAATACTCGGTTTCATGACCTCTTTGTTAGGTAAGTATAGGATTTTTATACTAATGCCCACTCTGTTCTCATGGAAAATTGGAAAGACACAAAACAAGAAATTGATCAAAACGCCCACTCATTCTTCTATAGTTCAATAGGAAAAAAAATCATCCCAAGATGACCTTAGCTTGATTGTTGTTTTGAAGTTTAAATAAAATGACTGAAGAATCTCAAGACGAGCGAATGGCACATTTCTAAAAGACATTTAATTGGTTCTTTTATAAACTTTAGAAGATGTTAACTATTCAAGTGAGTTGATTTTCTTCCTTCCAGCAGTGTTCCTTCCCACAAAGGCATAAACTAAACAGATCTGGAAAACTTCAAATGACTTCTATCTACACTATTCCTGTTTAGTAATTAAATGGAAAACTTTAGATTTCTGGAATCATCACTCTGATCCTTTTGATCCTTTCCATCCTCCCCCTGGCCCTTTATTTTTTTTTTTTTTTTTAATAGAACTATTTTTATGTTCACTAGATTGAACATCTAGTTCAACAGATGACCAGAGAGGACTCTGACTATAGATGACTGGCAAAAGCCTGCTTGTTTTGATGGCGTTCAGCACCATTTCACCTCACAAATCATTGAATCATCTCCACAAGGTGGTGGGATGGCAGCTGGGCTGGCCCTGAATGAATGGGCCTGGGGCAGACTTCATTCCCATGCCCAGTTATCTCTGTTCTTAATGCTCCCTTAAGGCTGCTGGCAGATAGCTGGAGTTAAAACAGCAGAGGCTGTACTGTATTGGCTGCCCCAAATAGAGACACTCCAACACAGAATGAGTTTTGAATAACCCAACTGGGCTGGTATGAAAGATTTATCATAGAATCATAGAATCATTCAGGTTGGAAGAGACCCTTGGGATCATCGAGTCCAACCATCTCCCCTACTCTACAAAGTCCTCCCCTACACCATATCCCTCAGTACCCCATCTAAACGGCCCTTAAACACAGCCAGGGATGGTGATTCAACCCCCTCCCTGGGCAGCCTGTTCCAATGCCCGACCACTCTTTCAGTGAAGAATTCCTTCCTAATGTTCAATCTAAACCTCCCCTGTTGGAGCTTGAAGCCATTCCCTCTCGTTCTGTCACTAATTACCTGTGAGAAGAGACCAGCACCAACCTCTCTACAGTGTCCTTTCAAGTAATTGTAGAGGGTGATGAGATCTCCCCTCAGCCTCCTCTTCCTCATACTAAACAGCCCCAGCTCCTTCAGCCGCTCTTCATATGATTTGTCTTCTAGGCCCTTCACTAGTTTCGTTGCCCTCCTCTGCACTCGCTCCAGCACCTCGAGATCTCTCTTGTCTTGAGGTGCCCAAAACTGGACACAATACTCCAGGTGTGGCCTCACCAGTGCCGAGTACAGGGGCACAATCACCTCCCTACTTCTGCTGGTCACACTATTTTTGATACAAGCCAGAATGCCATTGGCTTTCTTGCCCCCCTGGGCACACGGCCGGCTCATATTCAGCCGCTTGTCAATTAGAACCCCCAGGTCTCTTTCCTCCAGGCAGCTCCAGCCACACTTCCCCAATGGTCCAATGGAGGCAAACTGCCTGCTACAGGGTTTATTTACTTCATCAGTGCAGGTTCTCTTATCTGCACTTATCATCAAAGCCCACTGCCTGACCAACTCCAGTGAGTCCTACAGACCACACACGTGAGAGGTGAAACCTCTTCCACACCTTTTCAAGTATTGACTGTAGCTTCTAAATTAGTTGATGAAGAAAACAATGAATCAAAAGCCGTTGATACATTTTATGCACTCTGTCAATATTTGTTCTTATAAAAACACATGTAATTAAAAGGAAAGCTGGGTTTCAATTTTCCTCACAAAACCAACTGAAACATAAAAATGCAGTGCAAATGACAGACAGCTCTAAAACACTGTTATAAATACAACCAAATGAAATTGGACAGCATTTGTTTCATAAAATTTTAACCCTTCCAATGCCTAAGCAGTGAACCATAGGAACATTGTAACTTTTATCTGATTAAATCAAAATAAATTACCTGAATGTTTTACAAATTTTCGTGCTTTACTCTCTCCAATTGAGTTGTTTTCATAGCACTTCTGATTTTCTAGGGAATGCTCAAAGCTCACAAACTTCTGAGATTTGGTATAAATCACGAGGTCTGACAACGCAAGGGCAATTTTTATCTTCTTCATCTAATAATCATAATATAAAATAATGCAAGAATAAAAAAAATCACAGTAGCACATATTTCATTATTATTATTATTAACAATTCAGATGAAACTATCATTTTGGATTCATAAAGCATGGTAAAATGTGTCACAAGTAATGGATATTTTAGCTTAAGATGTACATTTTGATAATGAGAGTTGATCCAGTCAGAGAAAATTAAGGTTATTGTCTCTATGTTCATCACAGCAATTGTTGGATAAATGGACAGATCCTTCCAACGCTTCCTAGCACAGTGTTCTGCTGGACAGCTTTATAATTTCCCTGCTTCTGGGTCTGGTATGTAAATTAACGCAATTTTTCATGCTCTTAACATTAATCACTTAAAATATATATTTCAACTTTATATTCCTGAACAGATAAAGTACTTGAAAAAGTATACTTGTAGGAAGTACTTGAACAAAAAAACAAAAAAACAAAAAAAACCAAAACCAAAACCAAACAAAAAAACCCAAAAAAACCCCCAAAAAAACAAAACAAAACAAAACCAACAAAAAAAAAGAGCATGAGTAACTATACATGAATAGCACAAGCTCAACTCAGCATTCTACAAAGTGTAGAATAACAATATTTTACCCTGCCAAGCAAATCAATCATATCCCTCCAAGCATTGCTCTACAGTTAGGAAAACTCTGTTCTTCTTAATTAAGATGGAAAGTTCTTTGCCCAAAGTCTTTGTTTAGTCTTGCTCCATTACCAAAGCAAGCAAAAGCAAAGGCTGCTGTACATTGAAATGACTGAAATTTTACCAGGGTCTTATCTCTTAAACTAAGGTACTGTGTGACCCCTTCACTTTACTTAACATGAACTTGTGAGCTCATCGGTGGTAGCAGCCAGCAAAAAACTGACAGTACTAGTAATGTTTACATTCTATTAAAGCTTTTGAAGGCAAAATCTCATCCGACAAAATAATAGGGACTGTCTGCTTGTGGCTCGTAAACTACGATAAATTCAAGCGCATTAATTGTTCTGGGGCTATGTCTCATGAGGAGCAATAGGAGTCCACTGGCACAGAACTCCTGAATAATACAACTCTGTGGATGTGGAAGGCAGGGACACAGCCACAGACAACTGCACCACTAGATTTTCTTGGGTGTGGATTCAAATGCTCTCCCACCTGCCAATAGATCAAAAGAGGGGAACCTCAAAATAAATACTCCCTCTCCAATAGAGTGGAACCACAGAACCCATTTCCTCTTCTGCCTGTGAAACATGATCAGACAACTGTTGTTGCTACTGTTGATCAAGATGTACGTGGTGTATGTTCCAGTCTGTAACAGGATTTTACAAATATATGTGACCTTATTATCCAGAAATTTGGCCTTCCCTGTTCAAAGAGGACTCCATTCTTCCTCAGAGTTTTTCCTTACTATCTCTTCATATCCGATCCAAAGAAAAGAAGCAAAGATCTTGACCTTCAAATCACTTAGAGGAAAGAAGCACAGAGGAAGAGATACTGCCTCTCAGGAAAAGCGCTGAGCCCTGAGGAGCATTGCCAGTCTATCTGCATTCAGATAATCAGAGCATGATGTGCAAATGTGACTAGATACTGGATGCTTCTTGCCTGCTGGAAAAACTTGAAGAAAGCATTTTGAACCCTAATGGAGCAACAGATTTCCATAGCAGAGAATCACTAATTGGTTAAAAAAATAAGTAAGTTTAATTTGAATATTAAGAAGAAAATTACATCCAATTTCTACACTCTCAGAAATAGTATTTAATGTTAAGTCTCTACATGATAAATGTGAAAATACCTTTTCTATTATAAGTGCTTAAAAATGGCTTAGCACAGCCAGAACTCTACACTTAATTTCATGCATAAACCCAGAAGAAAAGAAAATAGGGGAATGGCAACTGTTCAGAATTTCCATAATAGACTGGTGGACTGTTGAAAGAAATAGACAGTAAACTGTCCTTCATCATCAGGAACTGCTATCAATGTTCTCCTTTCATAGCTCTAGGAGCACCTTGAGACCAACAAAGCTCTTGGGCAAGTTTATCTTCGATCTATTGTGGTATTGAGCACCTGGGACAAGCACAAGAATTGAAGGTGAAAATTGTAGCTGAAGTTTGGAATGGGAGCAGAGGGAAGGGCTGATTTTAGTTGGATACTAAAATATGCTCCAGTTTGGAGTGTCTTGTAAGGATCAGGAAAACCTTGAGCTGAAATCATTATTCCAAAATATATTGCTCTTAGTAATTTTAAAGCCTACCTTTTAAATTTAGTCTCCATTTTAAGATAATATATTCTTTCTTCTTTTTTTTTTTTTAAAAATGCTAGCTTACATCTATGTGTTTTCTAAATTCAATTGAGACAAAAGTTACCTTCATCTTTTTTCGAGGTGGGGATGGAGGATTTTGTTCGCTTTTTCTTTTTGTGGAATCGTTCTTTGACAAAAGAGGGGCTTTGTCATCAATCTCATCTTCATCAGTGACATTTTCAACATCAGAAACTTCCCCAGTCTCACCATGACTGCCAAAATCTCTCCTGAGCATACCTTCCTCAATTGTTCCAACCTTTTTATTTTTTATAAGAATTTTGAATTTTAATGCCTGTAAAAAAGAAGTTAAACAGTAGTAACTAGAATTATGTACAGTTTAATTATAGGTTTTCATATCTAGATATTGTTTAACCTGCATACAGAACTGTTTATTAAGTATAATTAAGTGAGGTAACACAATGAAGTGAAGATAGATATCGGTGAGATGGAAGTCAAAAGCAAGTAAAACACACAGAATCTGGGGTCAAAGCACACAACAGAATGTGAATATCTAACCCCATGACATGAAAAATGGGTCTCCACCACACAGATACACAGATGTTGAAACTGTGACCAGGATTATGATAGGAAGCTAAATAAGTGTCAGAGGTGATGTCCATGTAAGGCATAGGAAGATATAATTTTTTATGCTTTAATTCATTTCTATATAAAGAGACTTACAGGCATGTATCTGATATTAATTCGATATTTTCTCAGCTATCATTGCAGCTGCTGGAAATTTGTTACCCTGTTTGATTACATTAGTGCACAACTGTCTAGCATATGGACCAAATTAGAAGTTTTGTTATGTCATTGTAAAGTGGGTTCTTATGCTGATCTTACCTGGCCAGAGAAATTACCAGTTTGCTAACTTGTTGCCTAAGCAGTTTCTCTATTTTTGAATGGGTATGTTTCAAATTCCATAATAAAATAAGTTGGAAAAAAATTCATTAAAGTTTGTAATTTCTCATAAGACGGCTTTCATCTGTGCACTTGAATCTGGTGAGTGTAAATTTAACTTAGATTTATGAAATATTATTCGCAGTCAACAGCTATTACGTAGGAGACATTTGTCTCTACCTCTGTACACTAGAAGTGCCAGTGAGTAACTGGCTTAGGTTCTTAGATAAAGTAACACAAAAATATTCCTTAAATTTTCTATGCATTAGTGGAAAGGAAGACTATACTGCTGGGAAAGTTACAGAAACAAGGAACAAATACTTCCACATTAAATAAACGATAACTGAAACATTGTATTATAAAGTATCCATTAAGTAAATATGAAAAGCACGGATGATAAAAACATATATAAACCCAAAGCTTTATAATAGAAATTAGAGCCATAGGCAAAGAAATAGACATTCCATTTATATACATGGCAACTTCCATTGCTGATAGTCCCCTTATCACTTCAGGCCTTGCATTAGCAGTTTGTCAGTGTGTCAGTGGAATGAGATATCCTATGCTTGATATCTATCAATGCCATGCTACTGTAAGATTTGATTAGTCTCTGCACTGGTGATTCAGAATCAGGAAGCCCTTTAACATTTCCTTCATTTCTTATTGATGCACTCTTTTTTTTTTTTTTTTTCCTGTGATATTTTTAGAAGAGTTTTAATATGAGTAATGCTACTCATATTTTAGAGTTCTGGATTTTCCTTTGCATATTCATATTTCCCAATATTTAAAAGCAATTCTATCTGCTTTTGGTCTTGTATTTTGCTAGTCATAGGTAAGATTTAATTCTACAGATTAAAAAAAAGACCCACAAGGGAAGGAAAACCTTTCTATGGCTATATTACTGCCTCCCATATGGAAATTTACTTTAACTTAAAAAAGACATAGTCTGTGTCCTCACATAAAAATGGGCCATGATGTTATAAGTCAGATAGTTTTTACATTTCTGTTTATGAACTGTTGGCAAAGATGTAAATACCCTTAGGTAGGAAAAACATTTATTTATCTCTTTTTTTTTGTCTATAAAGATAACATTTCAAAACCACAGCCGTCTTTTCAAAAACAATTACAGAAAATACTGTAGCAAGAAGAAATTTTGCTCTTTTTTTGCCAGAAACAGATTAAAATAATAGTTAACCCAAATCACTGAAAGTTAACCATGATCTGAAAAGGTATACCATGGATGTTAAGACTGAGCTTCAGACAGATGCTAAAAAAAAGGAAGACAAATTTATGGTTACAAAATCAGTGACTATGTGAAATTTGTGTTCTTTAATTGGTAATCAGCAGTGCTAAACATGCAGCATATTTTTGCACAAATGCCTGTATCTTTTAAGCAGATAATGAGCTGGCAGTCTGAACATTCACTGCAACTTCTCTTTTTTAGTTTAAATACAAAATACAGACTACTTTTAAAAATAAATGGTCAGTGTGTACTTATACATAAATTGTAAGCATACTAAAAATTTTAAATATGTAAAACATAATAGATCTTCCCTAGAGCACAAAGGGACTCCAAGGCTGGCGCAAGCAAAAGCCTCAAGTACAGTCAGTTGTAACAAATATTCAAATAATTAAATGAACATGGTTACTGGATGTAGAACACAGAACAGCTGAAGTGATACAAGACTTCAAGACAAAATCACAAGCGCTTTGGAATGGATCAGGCAAGCCCACCTACTGATAAATTAAGGTGAAAAGGGACAAAATTCAGTCCTCAGAAATGTAGAGAACAAACCCTGGACTTGGGTCATGAATATTAAAAAGAGAATAGCTTTCCCTGTTTCAATTGAGTGTGGTCTCCTCTCTTCTCCTCTCCTGACCAGCTATAGGTGCATAGTAAGAGGAATATCAAATCCTGAAAATATTGTTAAGTAAAAAGGTTAAAATCTGTTTAAAGTTTTACATCATTTTCTATTTCAAGAACTACATTATTGTCTTAAATACTGATATAGGGTAAAGATGTGATACCTTCCATGAAGTCTAACGTGGGGGAAGCTTTTGAGACATTGAAAAATTTATCTTGCATGACAATAACAGTCCCACTCTGGAACCAAATTTCAAAAATAAAGACAGGAACAATTTGCTAGTGGCTGAGAGTCTTGACCTATTATAACTTTTGGCAGTAAGGTTAAATCCCATTGGAAAACAGGACCCTTAGCTGGAAATGCCTTGTCCTGTTTTAGGTAAGGATTCCATCAGATGTAAGAGAAATATGAAAACACACAGAGATTTACCCAACCATGTAATCAAAAAGACAAGTGACAAGTCTTGGAGAAAATTCCAGTGCAGATGATTTTGCAATTCTTACAGATTTTTAAGACTAAAAAAATGAGTTGTGACTGATCTGCAAATATGTTGCAAATAACTGTAAATCTTTTTCTCATGTTTAAATGGAATTTCTTGTATTTCAGTTTGTTCCCACTGTCTATCACCATTTCACTGTGCACCACTGAGAAAAGTCCAAGCCCAACCTAAAGAATCCAGAAATTTTATGACAGACAATATTGATTTTCTTATTTTTGAGGTCATCACCAAGGCTTGCTACATTTCCAACAGCTTTCTTCTCATTTTTGTAAAGCATAAATACCATAGACAGATGGCAAAACAATAGACTGGAAATGTTTTTGACTTGCTAAGAAGCAAAGATATTTCTGATGCAAAGACTTGGTCAAGACATTTGCATATGTGACTTGTAGGTCAAAAAAATAAGAATGAATCTCATCACTGAAGCAACAGAATTATATATGCTAAAGCAGTCTTGATCTTGAATTTCTGAGTGAAAATCTTCATGTCCTACTTTTTCAATAACAAGAAAATAAGACTATATAGACATGGGAGAGGCAAATTTGGAGATGGTTAGACTGAAAATTGAATCATATAGACCCAGGTTAATCAGACTATTACCCTTTTGTGAGATGTTACAATCAGTAAAAAGTTATTTATCAGAGAATATAGACAGTCAGGTATAACCAAGCTTCGAAAGTTTCTCAGTGAGACAGGTCTTTCCAGAGAAAGGAAGAAAGTGCAGTAGCAATATGAATCTCTTAAGACTTACACTCAGATGTTATACCTGGATGTCGAAGACTGGTACTTGGTTCACCCAGACTGGTGCTTTCCGTCTAAATAGTGACTATTCTGGGAAAACAGTGACTGTGTACAGGAATTTTCTTTGTATATTGAGTAGATACAGGTGAAGAAAAAGGTGAATGAGAAGATCTGGCTATAGGGTTAGGTGGTTTTCCCCCTAATAGTAGGATTTAAAATGCCCACAGAGGATGAAGTTGTACTGGAGACCTTCTATGAATCTTTCTCAAGGAGGTTATTAAATGGGTCTTTTATTTAGATAATATGGCTTTAATAACTATGGGGAAACCTCGGAGATTTTGGCCAGAAATGCTTCTGAACCACCCCAACATAGCAATTGATCTTGCAGCTGTGTGGTAAACATTGAATATGACTTGTAAAATAACAATAGTTACCACTTTACTTTCAGTTAACTATGCATCAATATTTCTTTCCAATTTTGTGGTAGGAAACCTGCAAATAATGATAAAATCCCAAGAAGTTCATGTATATATCATGCAAGTAGAGTAAGGCAGCCTGATGTACTATAATGGAAAATAATTGAGGAGCAAACCTTCACCAAAAGCATCAATGCATTTACATTCTTTTGTGTGTGTTACATTTGAGGCTTACTTGTTTCTTTCAGTAGCTGTCAAACTCATTAAAGAGGAAGGATTCAGCAGGGTAAGAAAAAAAATATCTACTTCTAGGATTCTAATATTTTCTAAGTTCATCTACAAATTGCTGCACGAGACATTACATTCTGTCATTATATCAGTGTAATCCAGGAGTGCTGGTAAAATCAGCAGAGATCTCTGGCACCAGTCAGTGATGTCAAATATAATTCAATGTGGGAATTGACTCAAAGGACCTGATATTCTGGTGAATATTAGAGGATGTTCATGAAGTCTCTTTATAAGCACCATAGTGGCCAAGACTCCAAGGAGAGGGTTGTAGTGGATCTATGGCTTTGGGTGGTAAAATACCTGGATGGGAAGGAGGTAAGGGGGTAGATATGGTCAAGCTCAAGAGTGGCATCAGTTTATCTCAGTGGATAAGGGATGTGTGAAAGAATGAAACAGTGCAAAAGCCTTCTCTTTCCCCTTCCCCACTTGCAAAGGAAGAATTCTCTGTTGAGATGCTACAGAATACACTAATATTCCAGAAAATAAACAGTACTGGTAGAGTCAGCTGCTGGGTGAACCTATGACTGAGACCAAATAATTAAAAAAAACCCTTTTTTGAAATCTTCTGAGTTTTGTGTTTCAGAGCAAGTATGTATTGAGAAAAAGAAAAGAGCAATAGCTTTCAGTGACCACTGAATTTTCTCTTCTGGACCTTCTTGTGATTTTCACTTAGACTTACAATGGTAGGAATTATACATGAGCTGAGGTTGAAGGAAACACCTAAGATTGGGTTTGCTCTGCATTTTAATCTCTCTTCAGGATACAAACAATTATCTCAGCTGACGAAGTTGTAGCTCAAAACCTACTTAGAAGAGGAAGCAAGAGATGACAGCAGAGGATAAAATAATTTCCATGGAGATCTCCGCAACTCCAAGATCTAAGTAAGCACCTGTAATTGGCAAATGTTTCTATGAAGTATTTGGAGAAACTATGGGGTATTTCACTTCATGTACCATTTGGGCACCATTTGATTCAGATCTTGAAGAACATTGAGAGGTGGGTATTAAAAGGAAACCTTGCATGAGCTGCATGTACCCTTTCATAGGAGGAGCAAAACTAGGAACAACAACAGTAGCTGTCAGACGAAGTAAATTTCCCACCCAAGAAACATAATTTTTCAGTCTCATGTGACAGGAAGAAGCTGGAAGTTGAAGGTCCTTGCCAAAGAAACCTGAGAGACAAGGGAAGGAGTGCTGAACTGGTCGGTCCAGAGCCAAGCTTTTGAGGGATCCTGCAAGCAAGTTGACAAAAAAAAAAAAAAATGCCTAGCAAAGAAGACAATAGCACAGGTCATAAACACAAGAGGTGGTAACTAAGCGGTCAGTAACTTGATGTGACAGACAATCAGAGGACCTGAGGGACAGAAGTATGCCCATTGCATTTATAGACCTGTGAGTCACATGTGGAAGTAAAGAGGTTTGTGCTGTGTCTCTAGGGATATTATCAGACTGTAATATTCTTTAACGGAGCATATTATAAAAATTGTCTCTGTGGTTATTGTTAATTTCAATGAAGAGTGAAAGACACTCTGCCTTTTCAATCTCTCCCTTCTTCTTTGCTAAGATCCAACCAGAAGGGAGGAGAGCAAAGCTCAACTTAAGACAGGTGAAAATGACAAAAGGAGGTAAACAAGATCCTAAGGAAAATGGAGGTAAAGCACTGTAACTTTAAACCAAATACCTTAATTTTTAAACTCAG
The DNA here is from genome assembly GCF_001431845.1 of Calidris pugnax. NCBI lineage: Eukaryota > Metazoa > Chordata > Aves > Charadriiformes > Scolopacidae > Calidris > Calidris pugnax. Next base: position 1,400,155 of record NW_015090800.1, on the reverse strand, counting down.
AGTAATTCAATTGATACACACACAGAGGCACACAAAGTGACTTGAAGTATATTCACCTTAATACCAACTTAGAGTGACATTCATGCTCATTTATAATCAAGGTAAGTAAATATTTTAGCATATAAGTAATTCACCACTGATTTTTATTTTGCTTTAGTGTAAGACAGTGTAACGGTCTAAAAAATGAAGAAACAATGAAGAAATCATAATTTTAAATTGATATTTAGAACAGACTTTAAAAGCATATCCAATAAAACATGCTAAGGAAAAAGCTAATAATCTAGGAGAAAGAAATGTATGTTGGCCACAGAACATGAACAAGACTCTAAAAAGAAAACTTAAGACCTATTAGATCATATAATGATTTCTTTTTAAAAAATATTGGGGGTTTGCTATATTTTCTGTTTCTTTTTTTAATTTCAATATTCAATTGAAGATACAGGTTCACATATAAATACAGATGGTTACGTAGGAAAGTTTCAAAAGTTTTTGCATGTGAATATATTACTGATAGATAGTCATCTGATGAGAGTTTTGCTAATAAGAGTACTTAGATAGGCAAGTACGTCCCATGAGCGTATTGTTCATAGCAATTTTTTTTTTCAAAGTGAGTTACCAGGCTATCAGTTGTATTGGCCTCAAAGCAAATGTATTTACTGCACTTGAGCCATGAAAATGAGCACATAATTCTGTTGAACCAATCTCATATCTGAGCAATTACAATGAACTTCAATCATCCTGACACTTACTACATTTCATTAGACATATTAGAAATCAGAAGACTGTCAAGTTTAAAGAACAATACTCTTACTCTGTTACTGGTGTTAACACTTTTGATACAATTTTCTTCCTAGGATGACTTTACCAATTAAGTTCCTATAGAATCATACCAGATGATATAGATGACAACTATTTTTTTTTACACTGACAGAATCCTTCTCATAAACAACATTTTAAAATCATTTCTGGTTCTGTAAAATCTCTTCTGTGCTGCTTAAGTCAAGCAGACTTAAGACAAAGTTCAGCATCTGGCTCACTCAAATGAAAGTGAATTTACCCAGGCCTTGAATACACACAAGGTCCCAAACTTTCTTTTTGAATCCTAGAATCATAGAATGGTTTAGGTTGGAAGGAACCTTAAAGATCACCTAGTTCCAACCTCCTTGCCATGGGCAGGGACACCTCCCACCAGACCAGGTTGCTCAAAGACCCATCCAGCCTGGCCTTGAACACTTCCAGGGATGGGGCAGCCACAAATTCCCTGGTGGTTCCAGTGCCTCAAGTCTTTCGGACACACCATTTCAAAACACTTTTTTCCGTGACAAAGTCTTTGAAAAAATACATCTCTGTGGGTGTTGTGTTTCCTTATTACAGTGTTTCCTCCCTACGTTTTCATTTGCATTATTCCATTTTCAGTTATTGAAACAAAAAAAGGGATATAAAATATGTTATATATCGCTGATAGCGGTGACAAGCCTAAATAACTATTTTGTACGTATGCATGTATTTGTGTTATAAGAGATTAATGAAAAATCTTTTGTCCTTGAAAGAAAATTATGTGCAAAGACTGGAACAATGGAAATGTATTTGTTTTAGTTTGCGATAAAATTTTCAACACCCATCTAATTGCCTTTTCTGACTTCATATCCCAGGGGTCTCAAGCCACCAGCTGAGAAACACTGCCTTAGGGAAAAAAACACTGAGAAAGAGAATGTTTTTGCAGTAATAGAACTCAGTGAAATAGTTCCATCAACATTGTTATTGACAAAAAGTGTAGATTCAGTTTTCCATTTCAATAACATGTTTAAATTTCAGGAAATTCATTCAATCTAAGGAAAAATAAATAAATTAGCGTAACACAGGTACGCTAACACATGTATAAAGTGAAGGTTTTTAAATTTTGGTTCAAAGCACAATGTTGATTAAAAATTTATACTATGTTTCCTCTTTTAAAGCTAGAACACTGGAAGCCTTATTTCAGGAGAGGAAATGAGAGGAGAGGAAGAGAGAGGAGAATTGTTCAGTTTAACATCAAAATGTTGACTTTACAGGACAGCAGAAACTTTGAAGCTGTGCACTATAACACAATGCGTCAATTAATTTAATTTTGGAAATTTCAAGTTATCAGGTGTTTGCATAGCTGTCAGACACAGAGTTCAGATTCAATAGCACTTAGTTCTACAATCTTTGGCAAGTCATTCCCTGTATATAGATCTGCCCTTTTGAAAGGTAGATAGTCTTTCTATGCTTAGACTACCAAGTCTCCTACAGAGGACTACTGTAGGGGAACCACCCTATAATAATTTAATTCATGTTAAGTAATAGTTTACTTAAAAAAAAAATCAGAGTAATTTCAGTTGCTCTTCTCAGTTTTTGATATGCAGGTTTATTCAGTGTGAGTAAGTATGGTTCAAAACAAGACACATTACTGCAGCTGCCATGTTTCCATATAAAATAAACTAAAAACCCCAAACTTCACTTAACTCTATTTTATATAAGATAAAAATTTTAGTGTATCCAAAGCACCACAAGTTGGATCGATGTGAACTGCAAGATGTAAAGCTTTGCTAAAATGTTAGTATGTTAGCTTTTAACATACATGCTTCAGCATTACACTGAAAACAGTTTTCCTTTAAATAAAAAATGTCTGTATCAATCCACATGATTCAGTTTTGCTTTTTCTGTTTTCTTTATGTTTTCATGTGGTTTTTATTGTGTTGGTTAATTACTTTTTGTTACCACCTGAAGTCTATTCAGACACCTGATGAGCAGTTTCATAAATTCAATTTCAGAAGATCTAAAAAAAATAAAAATATCATTTTTTCCCCCTATCTTTCACAGAGAAGAATGCAATGTTATTACCTCGGGAGAAGGCAGTTGAGTTACATGTGTATCACCAATTGTTGAAGTAAGAAGTTTGTCACCCAGAATAGCTTCTAAATGTTCTGCCATTACTTCCTGTTGCTCAGGGCTGCAGTGGTTCTCCAAAGACAGTACAACTGGATAGTCAGATGCCTGGAAATATAATTTAAAGGTTTTATTTACTAATAAATAAAAAACGGATTACTTGTTTTCCCAAAATACCTTACAGAAGTCCCCTTGGTAATCTGTATTTTGCTTTATTTTCAAAATGTTCAGAATATAGGTCAGTTGTTTCAGGTTAATAACACAATAAAAAAGCTCACAATATTTATGGAAAAGGGAAAGCTCAATTGAAGAATAGAAAAAAAAGCATCCTCAGGAAGTTAAGGGGGGGGTTAAAACAGGGCTATACATACACAGATATTAAAAAAATAAAATCAACTGAATATCAGTTAAGAAGGACACAATACTTCATTACAGAAACCAGGTAGTATCTGTGCTGATCTTTGGGAAGTGCATACTGAAGTGTATTTGCCCAATAATCCATAGAAAATAATTTATCAGAAGCATTTAACATACTGGTTAATGTTTGATATAAGAAAAGGTAGAAAGAAAATAAATGGTAAAGTAGCCAAAAATCAGGCTGATCCATTGCACAGTGCTTTTTTTTTAAGGTTGGACTTGATGATCTCAGAGGTCCCTTCCAACCATGGTGATTCTGTGATACACAGAGCTTCTAAAGAACAATGCATTGGCTACTATGTGTCTCAAATGGTGTTTCTCAACAAAAGAACTTACAAAGAAAAAGTAAGAATTAGGATGTCATCTGCCAAAAATGGAGGAAGGGCTAAAACCTCCCAAACACACTAAAGCCCAAAAAATGTTTTAGGGTAATTTCAAAGGAGACAAAACATTCCAAATTCTAAAAACATCGATGTTGAGCATTTTGGTGTTTTTCAAAACTAAAGAAATCTTCATCTCTTCAGACTTAAAATCCACCATTCCCAAGAAGCTCTATCCTAAAGGTTATGTCACAACTGCTCTGAAATTCCATTGACTAAGTCATCCCAACAGGGAATTATCACATTAGGTAGATGAACAATGTGTATATAGTCACACACATAATGCTGGCTTGAATACAAGAGTTAATCTTAATAGTTATTCAGGACTTCATTTGAGCAGGAGGTTTGCCAGAAACCTATACAAAAGACTGAGACAGTGCCAAAAGCTCTCCAGCTTTCGCTGCTTTGCCAGAGATAGGCAGAAGCCTTAATGAGTCGCCTGACAAAAAGAGAGCATTAGATGGTAACCTTTATCAAGTGTTGAATTGAAAATAGAAAGGGAGGAAATGGAAACCAGACTAAGTCTCAAACTCAGCTATAATCTAACTTTTTTCTCTATTTCATAAATTCAAGCATAGGATATAAGATAGACTGATAGTAACAGAAGTGTAAGTGAAGTAAAAAAATCAAAAGATAGAAAGAAGGAATAAAACATCAGACTGATTCTGGAGTAGCTTTTCACTTTATATTCAGCCCTTGCTTAACGGACTTCAACTGATAATTTGACCTAACATGCTGAGTAAGACCTTCTGAATTCCTTGCATCATTTGGTTTACAATCATTATCAGCAAAACATGTTTACCGTTCCTTAAATAAAATTTAAAAAAAGATATTAGGATCATATAGCACAATTTTCCCATAATTTATTTCAACAATGTCCACTGCTACTAGCACTGTCTCTGTTTCGTATTTTTTTACCCTGGAGAATCACTTATGAAACAACCATGTCCATGTGCTTTGTTAAAGCCATCATCACATGTATTTTTTTACCCTGGAGAATCACTTATGAAACAACCATGTCCATGAGCTTTGTTAAAGCCATTATCACATATACATATATATATATATATATACATACATACCACAAATGCATACTTGTCTATCACTCGAATTACAGAACTAAATTGAATTTTGCTCGTTAAAGTGTGACCATGATACACAACAGGTTCATTGTTCGAGCCATCCCAGCAGTCAATTTCCAGACAACGACATCCTTTTAAGAGAGCACTTCAAAAGAACAAAAGAAACAATTTTACTGTCAGAAGAAAGATACCACACTTTCTTATACAAGTTGCCATATTTCTGATTACAAGCACATTGAATAATTACAAAAAAGAACCCCCTACTTTTTCATCACAGAAGAAAATAAACCCTATAGAATTATAAAGATATGAGGCAAAGCTACATTTTCTGTTTATCTTGGGCATGTTAGGTAATCAACTTTATTAGAGCATTAAGGAGCATCTGAATAACCTTCATTAAGAGACTAAAAATGAGGGTTAAAGATTTAAATAAAAAAATTTTGAAGATGGCTTAAAATAGAAGAAGAAATGTTTGAAAGGACCTTTTTTATTCTGGGTTTTGAGAATCATTATGCTTAAAAATAACAGCATCGCACTTACAGAACGTTTAAAATACTAAAAACCAGTATCTAAATACCTGACATATCCCCATAAATCACTGGGTCCTATTAGTTGGTCAGATATCAAGTAGGTGTTGTGAGAAGATGAAATATAATAGTCACATAATGGGCGGTTCATATCTTGGTAGACAGTCCTGTGCTCGCTTTTAAATACCGAACAGTCTTCTGAGTTCATGTACCTTATAAATCCTTCAAATGACATCTGCCGCCTTTTCCTCACTGAACAGAAAAGAAAGCAAAAAATTTCTGGTGTGAAGCTAAACTGGTGGTTGTTATCTGTGTATTTCCATAATTTTTAATAGCCAGTTCTGAACACTGCTAGAGGTTATACAGCATAACACTTTCCTGCAATTTTAAAATCAACACAAACATCAGATGTGTGCAATTCTAGAGATGAAGTGCTGTGGTTCAAAATTATGAGACATTTTTATTCTTCTCTAGACACCAGTAAGAAGAGTTTGCAGTAGTCCTAATTAAATACAAAGGAAAATATTTGTTGTTGTTTCGTTTTGGAAAGTAGTGTGTCACTCAATGCTTCTTTTCTGTGTAGAAAGAACAGGAATTGTTCTCCAAAATGTCAATTGGAGACTGTCAAAATAATCTTGCAGAAATTACAATTCCTAGCACCAAATACCTTCTTCAGTTGTGGAAAATTAGAAATAAGTACTGATGAAATAATGTTTAAATTAGAAGTATTTGAAATAGAAATAGCATCTTAACAAAATAAAGGACTGCCCACAAAGATGAATTTCAAATCAAGCTTATTGTATTACTTCATCTATAACAAAATGTGCTAATTGCCTCCAAACCAGTGGTAGTCATCCCATTTGTTTTGCTTTTAACTGATTTAATGACAAACAGATCCATTATTCTGCCAACTGCTGCTCAAATGTCAAATTTCAAATGTAATAATTTTGCAAATGATATAATCTCAGAAGTCAGCTTTGCTTTATGCAAAACATAACCTGGTTTGAGTTTGTCAGGGATTTTGCCCAGTTCTGGCTGCAAAACAGCTTTATATTTGTCATTATAGTAGGCCACTGATAATTAAGCAGTAAGTAATCCAAGATTATATTCTGTTAAGAATAACTTAAATAAATCAATGTATACAAGCTTTTTGAAAAAAAATATAAAATCAACCAACCGAACAAAAAACCACAAATAAACCCAAAACCAAACCCCAAAACTCTTATCTGACCTGTTAATTCTCAATACAGCTACAGGAATCACTATTTACAGGTTAGAGTTGTAATCATCAGTCTTCAGTATGTGTACAGACTGGGTCTTTTATCTCTAATGAGAATTTATCAAAACCATTCTGATGGTGGGAACACAAAGAAAATAATTATTTCTAAGTTATACAGTGTGTTTTTTAACTAGAAAACTTTGTAATGTTTAAAATGCTAAACACAAATAGAAAATAAGGATGCAAGCCCTCCAGAGATAATACATACATTCATACGCTGTTGTCCTTAAGCATAAAAATGTTATTCCTACCAGAAATCTGTTGAAGTAATTCCTAAAGGCTTCCATTGATGAGGAATCCACAGATATCCTTGTAATCCCCTTTCAGCACTAGGTAACTTTATTATTTAGAATTTTTCCCATAATGTTTATCCTGAAACTTCCTTGCTGTTAAAACTATTTGTTGTTTTGCACTATTCCTTTCCTTTTTTTTCAGACTTACATATGTATTAAGACTGCTATTGCACTTCCTCTCATTCCACTGCTTTCCAGAAGAAACAAGTTCAATTCACTATGTCTTTCTGTTTGGGTTTTCTCAGACATCTCATAATTTTCATTATTTTTCTACAATCTTGCCATCTGGTGAACTTCCTTCTTGATGTACGGTGCCCTAAACGGAGTGCGCTGCTTCTCCTTATTGAACTTCATCCTTCTTTTCTGTATCGACAATTTGCCAAGATCATTTTGACTCCTAATCTTGTTCCCTATGATACTTGAAGTATACAGCACTACACTACAAATAACACTTGGAATTACCTTCTTATCCTCATTGTGCCTCTAATCCTATCCATGCGAATACTGAATACTGAGCAATGTTTGGTTGTTGTTTTTTTTTTTAGAAAAGAGGCATATAACAAGCTTCAAAAAATAAAGTGCATTTGGTTGGCATAAAATCATACCATAGAATGGTTCAGGTTGGAAGGGACCTTGAAGATCATCTAGTTTCAACCTCCCTGCCATGGGCAGGGACACCTTCCACTAGACCTGATTAATCAAAGCACCATCCAAGCTTGACCTTCCAGGAATGGGGCATTCACAACTTCTCTGGTCAGCCTGCTCCAGAGTCTCACCACTCTCACAGTGAAGAATGTCTTCCTAATAGGTAATCTAAACCTAGTCTCTTTCAGTTTGAAGTCATTACACCTCATCCTATCTCTACATGGCTTTGTAAATGTCCCTCCCCATCTCTCCTGTAGGCACCCTTTAGGTACCGGTCTCCCTATAAGGAGATATAAGGTGTCCCTGGAGCCTTCTCTTCCCCAGGCTAAACAACCCCGACTGTCTCAGCCTGTCTTCATAGTAGAGGTGCTCGAGCCCTGTGATCATCTTTGTGGCCCTCTTCTGGACTCACTCCAACATGTCCATATCTTTCTTATGTTGAGGGCTCCAGAGCTGGATGCAGTACTCCAGGTGGGGTCTCACGAGAGCGGAGGGGCAGAACTGCCTTCCTTGACCATTGCAGCACATTGCTGGTTCATCTTGAGCTTCTCATTCAGCAACACCCAGAAGTCCTTCTCCTCACAGTTGGAAGGGACCTTGAAGATCATCTAGTTTCAACCTCCCTGCCATGGGCAGGGACACCTTCCACTAGACCTGATTAATCAAAGCACCATCCAAGCTTGACCTTCCAGGAATGGGGCATTCACAACTTCTCTGGTCAGCCTGCTCCAGAGTCTCACCACTCTCACAGTGAAGAACGTCTTCCTAATAGGTAATCTAAACCTAGTCTCTTTCAGTTTGAAGTCATTACACCTCATCCTATCTCTACATGGCTTTGTAAATGTCCCTCCCCATCTCTCCTGTAGGCACCCTTTAGGTACCGGTCTCCCTATAAGGAGATATAAGGTGTCCCTGGAGCCTTCTCTTCCCCAGGCTAAACAACCCCGACTGTCTCAGCCTGTCTTCATAGTAGAGGTGCTCGAGCCCTGTGATCATCTTTGTGGCCCTCTTCTGGACTCACTCCAACATGTCCATATCTTTCTTATGTTGAGGGCTCCAGAGCTGGATGCAGTACTCCAGGTGGGGTCTCACGAGAGCGGAGGGGCAGAACTGCCTTCCTTGACCATTGCAGCACATTGCTGGTTCATCTTGAGCTTCTCATTCAGCAACACCCAGAAGTCCTTCTCCTCACAGCTGTTCTCAATCCATTCTCCACCCAGCCTGTATGTGCTCGGGATTGCCCTGACCCACTTGCATGACCTCACACTTGGCCTCATTGAACTTCATCAAGTTCACATGGGCCTACCTCTCAAACCTGTCCAGGTGCCTGTGGATGGCATCCCTTCCCTCCAGCACGTTGAGTGCAGCTTGCAGCTTGGTGTCATCAGCAAGCTCATCAAATGCTGAGGGTGCATTCAATCCCATTGGCCGTGTCTCCAAAAAAGATGTTATACAGCACCAATCCCAATACCGACCTCTGAGGAACACCATTCGTCACTGGTCTCCATTGTTGGCTGAATTCTTTGAGTGCAATCATCCAGCCAATTCCTTATCCACCAAGTGGTCCATCCGTCAAATCCACGTCTCTCCAATTTAGAGACAAGGATGTCATAGAGGACAGTGTCAAATGCTTTGCATAAGTCCAGGTAGATGACGTCAGTTGTTCTTCCCTTATCCATCAACACTGTAACCCCATTGCAGAAGGCCATGAAATTTCAGGCATGATTTGCCCTTAGTGAAGCCATGTTGGCTGTCACCAATCACCACCTTATTTTCCGTCTGCCTTAGCATAGCTTACAGGAGGATTTGCTCCATGATCTTGCAGGGCACAGAGGTGAGAATCCTGGTCTGTAGTTCTCCAGGTCTTCCTTTTTTTCCCTTTTTAAAAACAGACATTATGTTTCCCCTTTTTAATAAAGTCAGCAGCTTCACTGACTGCCACGACTTCTGGTCAGTGTGGCTAGAACACTTGCCGGTGAAGACCGAGGCAAAAAAGTCATTGAGCCCCTCAGTCTTGTCCATGTCCCAGATGACCAGGTCTTTAGTTTCCGTCTGGAGAAGGACCACATTTTTCCTGGTGTTTTCCTTAATCTCATTTAATGACTCAAGACTTCTATTCAAAATTAAGAATAAAATTGAGAGATAATCGAATGCTTGCGTAGAACAAAATTGACATTTGGATGTTACTAAGACAAAACTGTCAAGTGTGAATCACATACTCACTACTTTTACAATCAATTCCATAAAATAGTTGCTTCAGCCAAAAATGTACAGTTTAGCACACATACAAACACAAAATCTGTTAATGCAGCATTTTGCCCTTAGAAATTTAAATTTTACAAGAAAAATGGAAAAGTAACATATTCCATACTGTTCCTGAATTAAGTACATCACCCTCAGAGAGTTAATTCAGAGTTATCTGGCTCAATAGCATTGAAAAATCTTCTCTCTCCACACACAAATATTAGGGATGCACTAAATGTTATAGAGGGACTTATGAACATTGCATACAAAATCTATTCACTGTTTTCATCTTAATCTTGACATACCAGTGCTATCAAGTTTATCAGATAATGGTTGTTACTGTTAGCAAACCAGTCAATCAAATGTCAAAATCTGCCCTTTTCCCTTTCTGCAGTACACAGGACAAGAATGGCAGATGAGTCTAACAGATCATCCTGGTGAAGAAAATTCTGTACCAAATTCAGAGTGACAGTTACACAAAATGGTCCATCATAACACCATATGAATCAACTATCATGTCAATCATATCTGGAACTTTCCAATAAATAGGTTTGAGTGGGAGTATTAGTTCACTCAAAGGAGCATGAACAATACAGTTATTATTTCATTCAGGAAGATCATTTCCAATCACGAGACAAACAATTTTATTACAGATGAAGAAATAAAAAAGAATTTGGCTCAGCACCTGAAATTTAAACCAGAACTTAAATTAAAACTCTAGAAACTTCAACTGATATTTACAAATGATTTCTAATTAACTACAGATTCTTTATTGTTTAACTCCTTTATAGCTATTAATTTTCCCATCAAAATAGATAACTCAAAACAAAAGGAACCTTTTAAACTGGTAACTTATATAATGAACTAGTAAACGCATTCGTTCTAAAAAAAAGTAGCACATATTCAACAAAATATGTTCTAATTTAAAAGGCAAACTTGGAAAGTAATGGCATAAGGAATCAACAGTTTTTTTAGCATGAACTATGCCTACCTTCTTCAATGGGTTCATGCTTCAAAATCATTTCTAAGGCCAGTGTTTCACAAGTTTCAGTTTCATGTTGTTCTTTTCTGAGAAATTCAATGAGCTCGGTGTCAGCTAGAAATTTGCTGGTTGGACAGTAAGCACGGAAAAGTTCCTGAAATTCAGCTCTGTGTACAATAGTTCGATAAATTGCCCTGAAGTCCTCCATGGTAATCAAATGTGTCTTCCGTTTGTCAACAGTTTTCTGAAAAAAAAAAAAATCAAAACAGTCAATACAAAGATATGCAATGATACAGAAATGCATACAAAACACTCCATTATAACTGATCATAAAAGCGAGAAGAATAGAGAAGACCTCAGGCAACAGTGACTGCAATGCATTATCAAATTATATTCTTCTACTTCCGTATGCAACTTTTAGATTTGTCTTTGTGTGTTTAAACTGTTTTTTATAAATTAAAATGTACCGTATGAAATAATTAACATCTAAGTAATTAGAATAAATGTCTATATAAAGCATATGCAAAATTAAAACACATTATATAAAACATCTAAAATGCTATGGAGTAAAATAAATCTGCAGCATAAAAATTATCGAGTGGAAAAATATATTGAATCTAATAACTGTCCAACAGCAATTTAAAACATATTGTAAATACTTTCAGATACATTAACATACAACATACAGCAAACAGTAATCTAAAAAATGAAACAAGAATGACCAAATTATCATGAGGTCCAAGCCTTACAATATATCGAATACAAAATACTATTAAAATCTGGGGACAAGATACTTTATAAGAACCTATGACATTGTGTTCTAACAAGCCAGAATGTTTAACTCAGGTTATGTATTCACACTTACAGAACTCTTTAACTGTAAACTTGTTTTCATAGAGCTTTAAAAATGTTAGCATATTAATTAATTTCAGTGTTTCAATAAAAAAAGCCATGAGAAAAATTAAAAGGACAAATGAATTTGAGTAGAATAATACTTTTTTACCATTCCTGCCATTTACTTTTTTCTCAGGTTTACCAATTTTATTTATCCTTTAAAAGTTTTTACATGAAAAACATAATCATGCACATGAAATAAAGATGTTTCTAACAGTTTAGCTTGCATTATTCTTAAAAGTTGCTAAGTTAAGAGAAACTTTGGAAATTTACTGCCAAAATTGCTCATAAAATCAGAAATAAATGGCAATTCATTACCTCATTGATTACTACTGTAAACTGATCAAAATTCTCCTTAAAGTGAGACTACCAACTTATTTTATATATATATTTTTATATATATCCTATTCAGCATCTGATAACGTGGCACCTGCTATGGTTATTACAGCTTCCCCAAAATTATCCATAAAGTGGCTTACTTAAGCTTTGGCTGCTCTTTGATAAATAGTTTTGATTACTACTAAATTAGGTTAGTTTTGAAGAGACATCATAAAAACTAAAAGCCTGATGATGCATTACCAACATCTTATGCAGTACAGTTCCTACTAAGACATCTCTGAATAAGTTCAGCATTAAAAGTAAAAATATGTTAGATAACCAAAACAAGTACAAAAGTAAATTTCATGAGGAGTTCTAGCCAAAAATTTGACAAATCAGTAATTGAGTATTTGCTTTGAATTTGTGAAATGGAATTGTGATGATCATTTTTAAGAAAACTCACCAGTAAGAAAATAACTCAATGCACTTGTTAATAATATGCATTTTATAACTGCTTGAGAAAATCCACATCTAAGGTCGATATCCTCATTCTAATTTTTAACATCTGTAAGAAAACTGCAAATTTACCTATAACTGTTAAATATTAAAAGAAAATACCAATTTATTTTGGAATAAAACATTTTATCTGGACTCAGGAAATGTTCACTTAGGTATTGGCATAAAGACAAGCTTGGCAAAAAAGTTGTATTTTCCATCACAGTCTCCTCTTGAAGGAAATAATATTACATAGGAGAGCTCAAATTAAAGTTAAGAAAATCATGTTGATTTAAAAAAAAGATTGTTATAAAAATTTTGTTGGTAGATTTTTATTATTCCTATTTTTATTAATGCAAGTCAAACCTTTGCTATTCAGAAAAAATATATCTGGAACAAAGACTTAGTCTTGAGATGAATTATATGAAAATCTATTATGCCTTAGAAATCTTAATGTTCATAATGCAGATATTGCTCAAAGGAACATTACAGTAAAATAAATTCAAAGAGAATAGACAAGAAAAAAGCAGATTATTCTTTAAAAACTATGTTTTCTGCAACATTTATTTTGTCATGTACAACCATTCGTTTAACTGTTGATAAGTGGTTACTTACAATGCCAGTAAGATTTCCTTCCAGGCTGCTTTGCATTTTTATGTACTGTTATACTGATGAACAATTTGAGCCCCAAAACTATTTAAAACACTCAAATTTTTCTCAAATAGAAAAGAATATCTAACAGTTCTGCTACAAATAACTACATCAGATTGTTAAGTATATTATACTGTTAAATATAACTAGATCAGATTGTTCTATGCAGCTCTAAAGTTTCTGTCAGAAAGCAAATTTGGTGGGAAATCCAGAAAACAGTGAGAAATAGTTTCAGGTTCTCAAGGTTGGCAATTCTCATATTCCAGTGCAAGTTCAAAACCCAAAAAAATCATTTCAGATTCTCAAGGTTGGCAATTCTCCCAATGCAGTGCAAGTTCAAAAACCACAGGCACCCTCTTTAGCAAGGGTTGAGTTCGTGCTGCCAGTTTTACCTTGGCTTGACAAGGCAGAGATGAAAGAGAGAGGAACAAGATAGAGTCAGGAAATCCTAATGCCTTCCCTCTGCCTGTCAGCATGACGTGACCTAAAAGTTTCTGAATAGCCACAGTTATTTCTCCTCTGTCAAATCTGGACAGAATCAGCCATTTGGTTACAAAATTCTCAAAGAATCCCATATATATGTAGCCATTTCGCTTTGTTCCCTTAGGAAAACAGCTCTACCAAACATCAATTTTTGGTTAAAAAAAATGAGCTAAAAGGAAAATGGGTACATCTTTTGAGTAATTACATGAGGGGACCTGAAGAACAAGATAACCCGATATGTCCAAAGGCACTCAATTTTGCACTATTTGCTCACTGGACCACATCCATTTGATGGTAATTTGCTTACCTACATTAAATTAACTTACTATTATATCTAATTTCTAGCTATACCATGTAAATTTCATAGAAATCTCTTAAATGTTGCCTTATCTGAAGGCCACATCCTTCCCCAGGGGGTAGAGTGCAATTCCCAACCATTCAGGCACAACTCTTAAATACTTCAAGGCAGAGGTATAGTGGAAAATTGAGTGAATGAGAGTGCTGGATCTATGTTGACCTGAAGCCTGAGCAGATCAGAGAACTCCATATTGTTCTTCTGGCAAAAGGATTTTTAAGAAGTCTAAATGGCTCTGCCCAGCATCAGATAGGCATGTCTGGGTTCATTTGCTTGATCACAGAAGCAGCTGGTTGCGATGAAACCACAATATTTTTTCTCAAGTGAGGCCTTGTTAGAAAACGGTTGGGAATCAATACCTACATATTTTCCATCATGCTACACTATTTTGGTTTGGTGAAGAGATGATGGTGGCAATCACTCAGTTATCTAATTTATACCAACAAAAGACGTGAACAAGGCAAATTATTAGCATGCCCTATCAGTATGAAATTCACTTCTTGAAACATTAATTTTTAAATGCCAGCAAACAAGGTGCGTGTGTTGCTGGACTTTTAAATGTATTTAATTGCTTAATCTACATTTTCCTCACCTTGAAAACATGTTTTACATGTGTGGAATTAAAAGGCAATTGCAGGGTTTCAAGCAGCTTCAGTGTGCTGTCTAAATCAATTTTCCCAGTCCTGAACTCATTCTGAATGATGTTCAAAAACCACGTATGAGGGATCCGGTTAAGGAAACTTCTGGCCCATGTCATTGCCTTTCAGCAGGTGAAGAGGGAGAAAAGTTTAATTTTCTTAAACCTTAAAGTCTTGCGCTCTGTTTTTCTCATACTCTAGAACATCCTTGTCTTCTGATAACACAGCAGGCTCCGAGGCGTGCAGAAAGACATTTTTGCTCCACACCCAGAGATTCTGAGGGAAAAGGTGCCAAAAAAGGGCCAGAGGGAAAGAGAAGGGGAGGGTGTGCAGGAGAAGAAGGGGTGGTGAGGGGGAAAAGAAAGGGGTGCACTGAGAGGAGGGAAACGTGGGAAGGTGGAAGGGATGCCTCAGCTGTGGGGAATGGCGGGAAGACGAGTGCCAAAAAAAAGATGAGTGCCAAAAAAAAAAGCATCAACGAGGTGAGGGCTCACAGCACCAAGCCCACCCAGCCAACCTCAAGTAGGCCAGGCTGGACTAGATGGCTGCCCCAGGCTCTCCCCTGCCACCCAGCTTGAGGGGGGTCCCATGTGTACACAGACCGGGCCTGGGGGGGAAAAATGGCACTCAGGGGGTAGATCATACAACAGCAGTGGTCGCAGGGCAAGGAGACAAGAGGAAGAGGAGGAGGAGGTAGAGCAGGAGGAGGATATCTGTTCTCCTCCATGGCAGCTCTGCATCGCCTGCTCCCGTCTCTTCACTGAGGTGACGTTGGCAGCATTTGGCAGGACATCACCTTGGCTTGCTCCAGTTCCCGGTGGTACCCTTTCCCTTCCCTCACACCCCCCCGCACCCCCTCTGGGATGCCCAGCACCCCTTCGGTATGGCCCCAGCCTTGGCCCCACACAGCACCGCCTCAGCTGCCGCTGTGAGGTCATAAACTGCAGGGCCCCTCTTTCCCCCCCCCCTCTGCCGCCATCCTGGGCATCTTCCCTTCAACACCCAGTCCTCCCTTTGCCTGTGGCCTCCTGCCTGTTGAATAGCCCTTGCGCCCAGTACGTGCGTTAGGAAGGAGCTGTGCGAGCTGGAGAAGGTGTCTCACATTTGCGGGGATGAAGTCCCCCCTCTCCTGGGGGCTTCAGCCAGGTTGTCCGAGACATCCCTGCTCCAGTCTGAGGTAACAAGCTGGTCAGGCAGGAGGCTGCCCGCCCTGGGGGCCTGTCATAAAATGGACACCTTCACCCCCGTCCAAATAAGTACGTGCTCCTGACCCGCTACAACGACTTAGAGGGAAACTGCTTCTTTGACCCTCAGAACAAATTGCATTTGACCACCCATGTGGGTTAACCAGCAGCGCCCAGCAGCATGATGTGACGCTCGGTGAAGAGGCCCTCCATGAGGGCTTGAAGGGCTACGTGAGCTGCCACCTCCCTGTGGGCAACTGCTGCCTGTTTAAAAAATAAGCCCGGGGAGGAGGCAGATATATTTGGCCTGCATTGAGCCCCGTCAGTACCACCCTTCAAATCACTGGAACAGCCTGTGGAAGTCAAATTAGACTTTTTTTTCCCTGGCTCCATTCACTGCTCAAGTCACAGGGATCCTCCAGTTACACCGCCTCAGAGATGCCAACTTCCATGTAACTGTCAGCAGGTCTGTGAGTGAGGCTCTGAATGTGATAGACCAAAGTCAGGTTTTTTTCCACAGATTTTCGTGGAATTTGTGAAAGCTGAGGGCACCAAGTTTCATGTTGCCATTCTGGAAAACATTCTGGCTTTGTCAGAGGATATATAGGGAAAAAGGAAACTCCCTGTTACTCACGCTTTCATGAACTGGCATAAACTATGGAATGGTTAGCAACTGAACTTCTCCGATAGAGAAGTGCCTCTGTGCTTACTGAAACACATTATTATATAATTAATTATAATTGTTAATTATAATGTATAATTAAAAATAAAATAAGAAAGAAAAAGACAAAATGGGGATGTCTAGTTGATTTATTTCTGGATTACTCAGGACAGTGCAGAAACTGTCATCAGTGAGTCAGCACTTTGAAAATAACTCAGGTCTGCAGTGAGTGAAAAATAATTGCTGGGGTTTGTTTTTTTTCTTCATGCATTTTATTTTTCAACTGCTTCTAGAAGTACTAGTAATGGTCACTGTCCAAGGCAGTACCATGCTACAGGTAAGCCAGCAAGCAAACTCTTACTTTTCTTTGCAATTTCACCCATTACTATATTTACTTATGTAACTTCACACAATATGTAGAACTGGTTATAAGGAAATAGGTAAGGTCGGTTGGTAAAGATATTGAGGTATTATTTCTAAATACTTTCATTGTTATTAAAACCCAGGATATTCAGTCTTCAGGCTTTGCTTGTGCATATCTATATGCACACGAGACATCCCTAACATCAGATGAACAAAGGGAAATCAGTACACAGGAGGAATAAATTTCTTATAGCTTGTACAGAATCTATTTCAGGACTGACCAGGGATGTATGCTGGGTGTTGCAACACTGCAGAATAAAGTAATGCTACTTCCCTACTCTATGTGTTTATTACAACTGCCAAAGGAATGCATGTGATTCTGTTTTACTTTCAAATTATGACAGTGATGCTTTGCTAATACGTTTATTACAATAAATGAAATGCCTACCACACTTGCTGTTTTCTGTACATATAACTTTTAATTAGAGTTTTATTAGAAACAAAGTTTTCTTTCAGTCAGTAATGTAAACACTGAACTTTCTAAAAATATTGATGGGAACATGTAAACATTATTCTTATAAATATTAGATGTTTTTCATGTAAGCATAAGATCTTGCTTTTGTTCCTCACTGCTGGTGACAATTACATGAGTTGAACGTGCCCTTTCATAACTACTGATCAGTGGCTTCATAGCTTCAGTGTTCAGACTGACCATGATTGCTTTCATTGTCTTTGTTTTAAAATGTAGTCAAGAACTATGCATTGTTATTGTTTGGGGGTTAACCAACATTGTGAGAAAATGCCATCTTAAGATTACTCTTCTGATGCAAAATGAAGATTTTGCATCTGTACTTACACCTGATTTGAGAGGTTCCGTACTCTATACATCTGGGTATGATAATTACCCCGATGAAAAAGTGTCTAATATAAAAATCATCATTCTACATTGTTCTATATTGTTGATGACAAAGTCATATGCTCAGTTTTTATTTATAAGCATACTAATTTACAAAGCCTTATTGCAGAAGACGAGGTTGTAGTGTTGCCAATATTTGAACGAAGCTGAAATAAATGAGATTATTCCTTTGATTTATACTGATTTTCTTCAGATTTGCATTGACTAGGCCACATTTTTCATCTGGTCGTTCATCTTTATGGTCACTCAGCACAAAGATTCTGGGAGCGTTGTACTAATTTATGTGCAGAAAGGCGCTCATCACGCAGGGTTTCCTTCCCGCAAACAGAAAGCAGACTGCTGCCCTTATAACGGTGTCCCCTGACAATGCCTTTTACAGATGCCCATTTGTTAAAGAATCTGCAGCATGCACTTCAAGAGGAAGAAGGATGGAGTATGGAGAGCATTTTCTGTGCTCCTTCGGTTCTTCACAGAAAGCTGCATTACCTATGGGTCATTCTCTTTTCACCCCGCAGCTGCTACTGAGATCCATCCAACACCAATCCAGCCCTTTCAGTGCTTATGTTGCTGCTGGAGACTGTTCAACGAGCAAGCAGCTGTCTTCATGTGGTATTTATTTGAATATGTGATTATTTCTTTATTGAAAATAAGAGTAATTTTATTAAAAATGTTATGCAACCCAGGGCTGCTATAATGAAGATGGCCTGTTGGGAGTGTAGTTCATGTCTGCAGCAGAAAATAATTGATGAAATTTTGGGCATAAATTTAAGTGTTAACAGAAATAGGGACATAGCACTAAAAATTCTGGGCTGTGAAAAAAACACTTAATTAAGACACAAATATTGAACATGAACTAACAAAAAGAAACTGTAGGGAACAATGAAGATTATTAAGCAGTTAGATGACTTTCAGTTTCCAGATTTATTCCCCCAGATATATTCCCCCTTACGAGATGCAAATATATGATATTTTGCAATGTACTGTTCTGTTCTGTAGAATTAAATTCTCCCTTCTTTAAAATGCAGTATCTAGATGGCAAAACTGTAGCAAGGAATGCAATAATAAAAACATTTAATATTGTAAGATCAGGTAGTTTTCCTATATTCCCTATCAGTCTGCCTTTATGAACTTTCCATTTTCATTCAGTTTCCTTTCTCTGTAAAAGAGCGAACCTGTGATACCAGAATCTGCAACAGAAGCCGTTCAGAGGGATGGAGTTTGGGCAGAGTAAATGTTCTGATCTGGTTGAAAACACTTACTCATTTTTTGCAAGGCCTATGAAAATATTCTGGGAAAGGTAACTAAAATACAGGCTGTATCAATGTTCCCTCTACAGTCTCCATGATGGGATTGGAATCTTTTTTTCTTTTGGAAAGTTGAAACCTGGGAAGAAAGTAACATTATGAGGAAAAAGTGAAAGTTTACAACTCCACTGAAAACTTTACTGAACTTTTATATATATACTTTTGTGACTCTGAAAATGTGAACTTTTACGTATACACATTGGTGACTAAAATGGATTTACCTGCAACTTCTTACTCTTTTGCCCATACCAGCGTTTTTTTGTTGTATGGGAAATACATTCCAACTCACGTTATCTTTATTCCTAAAATCCCTTCTGTCTGCTGCTTTGAAAACCATTCATGTTCCTATAGTTGTTTGTGAATCCATCTTATTTTTTTTTTACTGGCATCGGTGCCCTGGATTTTAAGAAAAGAAACAAAGAATAGGCATATATAACTTAAACAGAAAGATCAATTGTCAAACTGTACTTTACAATAGGTTCCTACTGCAGCCGTGAGCATAGCATACCCGGAATTGAAACTCCATCTTATTTTTTTTTTACTGGCATCGGTGCCCTGGATTTTAAGAAAAGAAACAAAGAACAGAAAGATCAATTGTCAAACTGTACTTTACAATAGGTTCCTACTGCAGCCGTGAGCATAGCATACCTGGAATTGAAACTATATATAGCTACCTATTTACAATCACAACTATCTATTGTTAAAGACTTGCTTTGTGCCTGCAAAAATACATTATCATCAACTATCTTTCTGTAGTGTGCTTCTATTACTGCTTTCTCCTCCTTCCTACCTTTGGTTGTTACTGAGTGGCCGTGGTTATTTATCTCAAGGAGCAGATCACTTGCTCTTATCAGTACAGAACATTTACATAATGAGATGTAATTTTCTTTCAAAATAAAATGTGAATTTTGTTGAAACTCTGCTCCTCTATTTACAGGCTTGCAGACTCATTGAAATTGTGAAGTTGGTACAAATGCACCTGAGCCAAATTGGCTCAAATTTTTAATTTCTGAAAATAATTTTCTATCTACGATTAATTGTTGGTGCAAAGAAAATTATCATTTTTATTGCATTGGTAGCATTAAAGCTTAGCTTGGACTTCATTGTCAGCTTCCAGCTGCATTGCAATTGGAAGAAAATCAACACTTAGCATTTGGATTGAGTATTTAATGTTCACATTATAAAGTTTTGCTAGTTCTGCAGCAGGTGGAAAACCTATCAAAATGAGGACTTAGCAAAAAACTTTCACCTTTGCATTAATCTTTAGGACTTAGCAAAAAACTTTCACCTTTGCATTTTCAAATATAGGAATTAAAAACAAAGTTTCAGAATAGACAGACAAATCTTTAACAGACACTAAAGACTCAAGTTATTTGCTGGCAGAAAGCAAGGTCTATCAATACTCCTAGTCAGTGGAAGAAATTAATCTTTCCCCCCTTACATTCTCCAGAAATGGTACTAATTCTTTCTTTGCTTCATTCATGGAATGAAAAAGACAATATTGTGAAAAAAAATACCTCTACTTGTATGTTTTCCAGGCTGCAGTCTGTATTAAAATCTCCTTTGTATTCCTTACTCCCTACACCTTATCAAGTTGTGGAGAAGAAAGGAAAACGTGATTTTGAAATAGAGGAAATTAAAGTGAAGGAAACACAATGAACATTCTGTCAAGTGTGTCTCTCTCACTGATTTCAAATAATCAATGCATTAACGCTCTAGGTATAGTAAGATCAAATTCAAGGATTATTTTCCCTTCTACAGTAAGAATGTTTTAATATGTTCAACAAATCTGAAAAAGCCAATTTCTTACATTCTAAGTGCAAGATATTTTCCAAGCCTTTATGTCAGTATGCCACTCTTACACAAATAGTGGATTTTATAATTCTTTTTAATGAAGGCTTTGGAGTTATTAAAAGCTGGAGTCACTATTTCAAAAATTAACTAATATGAACTATTTAAAGCGTAGTATCCTGGGATTCTCCAAACTTACAAGAGGTATCTGTTACATTAAGATTTAGGAATTGTCACCATACAAAACTAAGGGAATAGGAGACCTAATAATAATTAAAACAGGTGAGCTATGTTACATTAAGTTATTTATGTAGCAGATTGTCTTTGAATGGAACGGGAACTACTACGCGTGCTTAAATTCATACACTGAAAATATCCTGAGATTGTGGGATCCTAATAATAGGATCTGGTTGGGTTTGGTGGTTTGGGTTTTTTTTAAAGTGTTATTCATACAACACATTTGGAAGAAAAAGGAGTGTGGGTCTCAGGTTTTTTTTCTAGACTTAGGTATAGGCCTTTCAGCCTTGAATAAGGTTTGTATTTCCTATTTGCTTCCTGAGGAACAGGTGAACTCTTATATACGCTGCTTCTTAAATAGCATTCATAATCACTGTGTTGGTAATAAGAGAAGCTGAGAGCCTTCCTAAATATTCTTCCAGAACCCGAAGGCTAAAAATTTAAAGTCTGTATGGAAATAACCATAGCCATCTTTTCAAAGTGTGCTGACAGTGATAAAGTATTAGAGTTTTAAAACAGACTTTTATAAGGAGTCTACCTATGTATCTCACCAGAACTGTATATGAGACAGATGTTTCTCCTTAGGGGAATGGAAGCCCCGTGTCTAGTATGACATTGGAGAAGAACTAGAAACCTGGAACAGGAGGATTAAGGGAAAGGACATGAGTGGTGGATATTGAAGAAAAATGTGAATAAGGCACATTCACAATTGGATAAAGGAAGAAAAAAGAGTCTAGTTATATATTTCCACTGTTCTGGAGCTTGAAAAGACAGTCCAGAAGAGTAGGACTGAAATCTCAGCTCCTCCACCGTTTTTCCTTTCTCAGCTTTTGGGCAAGTCACATGGATCTAGATTCCTAGAGATTTCAAATCATTACTCCGGTATATGCTATCTTCAGTCATTCGGGAAAGCTAACAGTTCTTTCTGATCTCATAGGTGTCCTATGGGAATGCATTAAAATAATGAATAAATAATATAATACTTGGCTTTTAATAACTAAGATGAGAATAATTTAATTAAATGTGATATGTGTGCAAGGTAACCGTGATCCCAAACGAAACTCTCTAATAGTTAATGCAAGGTTGTTTCACAAAATAAAAAAGCATTTAGAAACAGGAGATTTTCCATCCTGCTTGAAACTTAGAATGATAAACCTACATCCTCAAGCACGCTGCTGTGTTCTCATGGGTGACATCTTTCTTTACCAGCAATCTTTCACCATCTACCTACACAGATCACAGATCAGTGCACCAGCCCACAGCTACTTAGGTGTGCTCATCTCAAGATTGACTGGCAGGGAGCTCATGATTCAGGTAGGAACAGCCCTCGGGGGCAGACTGGTGGTAAAGCAAGGGATCAAAAGTCTTTGCTTATTCACTTATTCACTGTTTATTCTTAAACACATATCATTTATTCATAAACACATATCATGTATTCTCAAACACACGAAGTTTAGAGGCCTGGGGAATACAAGAAGGCATTGAGTTTAGTGCTGCTTGTGTGATTTCAGTGTTATCTCACTTTTGAGACATAGCCTGTCCACCAAAGAGTTGGACATTATCATCTCAAATGCATGGTGCAGGCTGTACTACATCCTATACACACAAAGAACATTAAAATACGAGTTTTTGTTCATAGTCATGCCATGT
This sequence comes from Calidris pugnax, assembly GCF_001431845.1. Taxonomy (NCBI): domain Eukaryota; kingdom Metazoa; phylum Chordata; class Aves; order Charadriiformes; family Scolopacidae; genus Calidris; species Calidris pugnax. Next base: position 1,377,459 of record NW_015090800.1, on the reverse strand, counting down.
TCATGACTGGAGATCATCACAGTGGCTCATTCTGACATTAGCCCTCGAGGCATTCTGCCTGGGCACATGGTGGGCTGCTCATTTCCTATGGCTCATTTTTTAACCCACATTTCTTTCCCTTGGAAATGAATGTGTAGTTTGGGGTTCTGTGCTGCCAGGAGGTTGGGATAGGACTGGAGAATGTATTTCAGGTCAGAAAAATACAGATTCGCCACACAAGCCACTTCTCTTTGAGTAGGGGAGTCGACAGCTAAGCCTCCTAGAGAGCGGTTACAGTGGATAAAACTAGGTTTCAATAAGTGGTTTTGGTTTCAGAGAGAAATACTTTCTGTCTGGAATGAGACAATCAAAAGGAAGGTGAAGATGTATGAACTGTTAGAGTGTTGGGGTTTTTTACTTTGTAGGGTTTGGGGTTTTTTTCACCTTGCACTGAAGATGCCATTAAAAGAAGATACTTTTTGAGAAGCTCACCACTCAGAAGCTGGACTCAAAGAGTAAGAAAGAGAAACTCTTGTACATGCCTTTAATAGCTTTGTTGTCCTGTATGTATAATGAAGACATTAAGACTCCATTGATCTTGAAGCCAGTACCACAGATAACTTACCTGTTCAACCAGGTGTATTTCAACTCGGTAAGTTTCCTTATGTTATCTTTCTTGCTTTATAGCATTCAACAGTTGAGAAAAAGCATTTTTTGTTTCTGAAGCTTATGAGTTCATTAGTAAATATCTTCAACAAATCCCTGTGATTATTTCTGAGAAAAATATTTTTGCCAGTTCACTGAAGATATTATTAATTTTACTTAAGAACTTTATTTCACACAAGACTTCCCATTTGCAACTTACTTTTAATTACATCCTCATTAGAGACAGATATGAGAAGTATAGCTTATTTCAAGTATTTATTATTCATTCTTGTATTGTTAATGAATTAATGCCTGAAGTGCATCTGCAGTAAAAAGTCACCTTCTTGTTTTGTATGTCCACAAAATAAACGTGATTGCTTCGGATACTGTATTACATAGATTCAGTACCGTCACTTTCTATATATAACATCTACATGCAAATTTATTCTGTTGTTCTTTCTTAAATAATTAACATTATCTGATAATATATTCTTGCTCAGACCAGTTCCTCTAGTAATTATAATCGAGTTTGCAGTATGTATTCACCGAGCATCTATAGTTCCATTCTTTCTCTTCCCATCTAAAGGTCATTTTGAAGATGCATCGACAACATGCTTTCTATGATCTGTAAGCCCTGCAAAAAACAAGCTCTGGGTTGTAGTTCTGTATGCCTAAATCCATTACAAAACATGGATTTAGCTGAAGCCAGTGAAAAGCATAATTAACATTTTGGTATTCTGTGTGCGACAATTTATTTTCCATTCTCAAAGTTACATAGGCTGCCAAATGTGTGATACAGATTATGGGACAAACTGTGCTTAAAATGCAGGTTTTTTCAAAACAACGTGTTACGTCCTGTGAAGTATTCATGGGGAGAAAGAGAAGATTAAAATGCATAGGCTCTATTTTGCCTTCAGCTGCTTTCTGGCTCCTCTGTTTAAGTCCCAGTTCAACAAAGTACTTAATTGTTTCATTAATTATAATCATTTGACTATTTCCACCGGGAGGAATACTATGATATAGGTGCTGTGATGCTACAGCTGGTTAAATCTGATCAGACAAAGCTGAAGGACCTGGTTCAGAAAATACAGATAGCAGCAGAAAGATTCCCTTCTTTTGACTGTGAACTTTATAGACCAGCCTGGAGAAAGTTCCCTACAGACTAATTACCATCCCTTTGCTACAATCTGTCTTCATAGAATCATAGACTCATAGAACGCCAGGCTGGAAGGGACCTCAAGGATACCTGGTCCAACCTTTCTTGGCAAAAGCATATCTTATAAATTAATTCTTATTATCCTGCTCCATTTTTCTTGCCTTAGTATATGAAACGTTGATTATTAAACAATTTGTTTTCTTTAAATTAATACCACTAGATTCAGAAATGGACTTTAAAGTCTAGAAGCTTCAGTAAATTAAATGATAAGCATGCATTTATTCTCTAGTCAAATACACAAGCGAAGCACCTATGCAGCCCCTGGGTATTTAGGTTGTGAGCTATGGCAAGCTTACTCCTTGCAAGGGTGTTCAAATGTCTTCTTAATTTAAGGAGGTTTAACTCTGTGTCTCATTCTTCTAGTGGAGTGCCCTTACAGCTATGTTATGGACTGGCACTCAGAGGAAGTGCATGCCACTACTCCAGTAGGAAATTTGTTATTATGTACCACAGAATGTACAACTTGTGGGCATAAAAAGAGCAGATTAAAATAATTCATAGCTTATCTGGAAGGTAGCTGAAGAACTGCATTCTGATCCCTTCCTCTGTATTTTAATCCTATGAAGGTATAACACAAATTCTTTAAACAGAAAAATCCACACTGCTTTTGTAGATTCAGCAAAGTATAATTCTTTCTAATTATGAAGTAATTGATCATTCTGTATTGGGAAAGTAAATACATGAAAGACTGTGAGCTGCTGAGATTCTGCAAGACCAGGGTTTGGTTGTGTCTTCAGATAACAGGAGGGAGGGAAGAAATTAGGTGCAGAATAGAGAAAAAAAAAACCCTTGGATTTTTGCCTGCCATTAGCATCTTTAGTTTAGACTTTGAGGTTATTTTCAGTGCTTTTTTAAAAAAAAACAAGATCAATTTTAAGAATTTCCTAAAGATACTTACAACTATTACAAGAATTTCTTTGAATGCTGTGAACACGTAGAACCATACCAGAAAAGGTCAAAGCATTTCCAAATTTAGCCCTGTAACTAAGAAGGTAATTCGAATATCTATCTTCTTTTGATATTGGCACAATATTTTTATGAGCAAAAAGTTGGAGTGGAAACAAAAAACCAGAATATATTTGTCATAAAATTCTGCATTCAAAAGTCACTTTGATGCTTCTGTTCCTGTTTCCTTAAACCCCTCATAGGCAGCATAATCCTGATAATTTTAACTCCCTAGAAGAATATCCTCTATTTCATTTTCTTCTAAAAGACCAAATTATTAACTATGTCATACCGTAAAAATGTAATCTGAAGACATCATGATGTGCTAAGTAGAAAGGAAATTGCCAGGGGCTGTAAGCTTTGGGTCAAAGGACAGTTGTTTGTAGCTCATTAGTATGATGAAGTGAAATCTGAAATTATATTAAATGTTCATTTAAGACATAATTAGTGAGGAATTTATGCATTTTCAATTATTCCATACAAATCTGTAGTCTCACATCAACAGTGGCAGAAATGCTTTCTTGGGTACATTTTCTGCCTCCTCCCGAGGCAGGAAAACAATGCAAAAGCCAAAATCTATTGCTCAACATTTGTTTGTTTTTATTCTTTTTGCCACTGCTCTCTTTTCTCAGCTGTGCAACCCTGACTGCCAACTTATGATTTCACAGGCGAGCTCAACTCAGCCTCTCCATTTTTCCTTTCTACCTTTGGATACCTGAAGAAAATTCTAATAAAAGCTTTAACTAGCCCCATGACTTCGGACCAGGTAGGCCAGGCTTCCAGGTTGGTGTGATATGAGAACTAAGTACCTCAAAGGTGGTTTCTCAGGTGCATAAGCTAAGTGCTGGACACTTTGTTTGCTCAGACTGGTCAAAAGGAGAATAAAGACTTCACCCATGACGCTTCAGCTGGACTCCTTGTTTTTGATGACAGAGAAGCTGGCATGAACTAGGAGATTCCACTTTTCCCTTGGGGAGTTGGTCTTAACACCTTTCTCCCTCCTATGTGACCCGTAGTGCCTGCTCAGTTTACCCATTATACATTATACAGAGCTCTGGGCAACCACCACTTCCTCTCTTTAAAGCAAACTTTGAATGCAGAGCTTTGGACGAAACTGTAGAAACTCTCCTTCAGGGTGTTGAGGGAAACGATGAAGATCCTGTTTTTCTGCTGGCACATAGAAAGGAAAGGGGCCTTGGCAAGAAGCCCAGTGAATGCAAGCACCTACACAAAAAAAGAAGAGGAAGAATACAGAAAAAAATCTAAGTACAGCAAGAAGGGGGAAGAGTACTTGTTCTTAGAGTACAGTAGAGCCTGACCTGTTTCTGAAAAAAGGCAGAGAATACAATAAAAGTAGGACAGATATACTTCTATCAGACTGTCAAAATAAGGGCTGAAATCCTGAAAGAGAAAAACTTTAAAAGACAAGAACATTTCAGAATGTTCACAGTAAATAGGCCCATCATTCTTACTTCAGCTCCTGGGAAAGCTATGGAATGAATCCTCCTGGGGGGCTATCACAAGCCTAACGAGGCACATGATTGGGAAAAGCCGGCACGGATTCACCAAGGGAAAATCCTGCTTGACAAACCTGATCGCCTTCTGTTGCAAAGTAACCTGCTTGGTTGATGTGGGTTGAGCAGTGGACATTGACTACCTGGATTTCTCCAAGGCTTTCAACACGGTTCCTCAGAGCCTCCTCCTAGAGAACCTGGTGTGTTAGGGCATGGACAAGTGGTCTGTGTGGTGGGGAGAAACTGGCTGCACCCAGGGGGTGGTGATAAATAGCTCCTTTTCAACTGGCAACTTGTCACATGTGGGGTCCCCCAGGGATCAACACTGGGCCCAACACTGCTTAATATCTTCCCAAGTGATCAGGATGATGGCATCAAGTATACCCTGACGAAGTTTGCTGATGATACCACTCTGAGTGAGGAAGTAGACACTTTGGAAGGGAGAGCCACCCTGCAGTAAGACCTGGACAGGCTGGAAGAGTGGGCTAACAAGAACCTTATGAAGTTCAACAAGGACAATGCACAAAAATAATTCAATGAAACCTATTACCTCCCCTTTTTTGAATAAAAATAAGGAGCAATATTTCCCAGTCAGCATGTAGCCATTATTTAGAGTGAACAACTGAAGATAGTTCCAGTATTAGAAAAAAAACCCACCCTATATGGGCAATGGCTTGCTTTAATATTAAAATTCTAATGTTCTAATGTCAAAAGACTTGTTAACTAAATGTTGTGCTCTAAAACACCTCCATGCTGCGTTAGATATAGAATAACATACGCTTTGCTCCATTAAAAAATGCCATTTTACACTTAGATCAATTTTGGATATTTTCATTATTTTCATCATGGTTTAGCTGCTCCATTTCACACCGGGTGAAAACCTGGTCTCGGAATTTTACTGTTAGTGTGACAAATACTGAATGCTCTCTGGATTTTGGATAGCAGCTTCCACCAAGTAGGAATCTCCCATTCATCCGTTTGGTATTAAATCCACCTAAAATTTTTGCAGAATAGGTCTTGGTGCTGGGATGTCAAAACACCAACCAGCCTCGCTCTTGAAATTGATTCATTATTTCTCTGTCAGAAGAGCTGAGACCCAGGCTAATGAGATTATGTGCAGAATGGAGCTAGTGCAGCTGGACTGATTTTAGACTTCATGTTGTACCTCTGATGGGATCCCCAGCCGTGCTGCAGAGTGTAACTCTACTGGCATCAACACCGCTACCTCGGGGGTCACTGCAAAGGCACAGGACAGACCTGCCACTAGAAAACATTCTTTAGGAGAGGAAAAAAAGGCTTTATATATAAAACATAAAGTGTATATATAGATATATATGTGTATCACACATGCTTGTATGTATGGATATATATATGTACACACACTTTGAGATGAAATAGAGCCAATACAGTTAGAAGAGTTGAAAATCACAGAAGGGCTAAGTTTTCTTTCACATACAGGATGCCAGCTGTAGTCACTTATTCAGTGTTTAACGTTGTATCATCGAAGCTTCATCCTATGCAGATTGCAAATGATCCTCACAAGAAACAAGGTTGCAGTGAAAGGCATATTTGAGGAATTATTGAAAAATAAACGTACCTAAGAGAAATGAAGCTGAGTGCGCTGGGTACATCTATAACACGCTACACATTTCAGCATAATCAAACTTTTACTTTGAAAGAAAATTTAATGATACGATAATAATTGGTCGACAGCTAAACTTTTTCCCTGGTTGCCAAATAGATTTACAAATACAGAGTTAGAAATACTGATTTAGCGACTATATCTAATATAATTACAGACTACTGAAGCTTTATAAGCAGCATTTGTTGGTGTCTGCATACTTTAAAAAAAAACAGCAAATAGTATGTTTTTCAGAATAACAGCTTTTGAAAATACTGTCTGATCACTTAAAACATTGGACTTAAACATTTTTGATCACACATTACTGTAAATACCCCTAAAACTAGAGCTACTATATATAAATTTACTATGCCTCATGATACAAATCAGTCCTGCATTAAATCGCTCCCATATTTAATCTAATGTTTTTCATAAAAAAGATATAACTTATGCAAATAGGGATAACTTCAGAAATAATATATGATTTAACTTTTAATTGCTATTCATATTAAAAAAGCATTTAAATGCCTGGATGGTGTCAACATCACTAGAAGTATCTCCTCCAAAGAGCTTCCAGCCTGCATTAAATCGCTCCCATATTTAATCTAATGTTTTTCATAAAAAAGATATAACTTATGCAAATAGGGATAACTTCAGAAATAATATATGATTTAACTTTTAATTGCTATTCATATTAAAAAAGCATTTAAATGCCTGGATGGTGTCACCATCAACATCACTAGAAGTATCTCTTCCAAAAAGCTTCCAGGCTGAGTAAAGGTTTGTGCATGAATGATTTTTGTAGCTATGACAATGCTTGTTTAGAAATCTAGACAGAAGAAGGAATATAAATATTTATTACGGAATTTTTTTATCCTACTTATAATACTACTGCATATTCTCATAAATACCCAAGAAGAAACCGTACTTTTACCAGTACCATGCATCTTGTACCATGCATCCATCTTGTGGGAAGCCACATCCTAATCAATTAATATAGCAATATAGAAATACTTGCAATTACATACACAGGCCTCTCAAAAATTAATAAGCAAAACACAATTTGGCTTCTTGGGCAAGGACAAACAGTATAAGAAAAATCAGTTTCCAGCCATGAGGGGAATAAAACCGTAACAAGTCATAATTCAGCCTTAGGTGGGAGAAGCAGTAAGCCCCTGGAGACAGAATGAAGTTCACCCAGAGAGACGAGGTGGAGCTAATGGCAGAGCACTGGCAGCACAGAGATGAGCTGCAAACTGAGCTACCATCCTCATTCCAAGCGGGGTCAGATTTGTCACAGAATCACAGAGTCTTCTAGGTTGGAAGGGACCTTAAAGATCATCTTGTCCAACCGTCAACCTAACTGACAAAAATAGACACCCACACAACAAACAAGGAGCATCATCACTAAACCATACCTCCCAGCACTACATCAACCCATCTTTTGAACGCCTCCAGGGATGGTGCCTCAACCCCCTCCCTGGGCAGCCCATTCCAATGCCTGAGAACCCTTTCAGTGAAAAAATTTTTCCTAAATATCCAGCCTGAACCTCCCCTGGCGTAACTTGAGGCCATTTCCTCTTGTCCTGTCGCCTGTGACTTGAGAAAAGAGACCGACCCCCACCTCTCTACACCCTCCTTTCAGGGAGTTGGAGAGAGCAATAAGGTCTCCCCTCAGCCTCCTCTTCTCCAGGCTGAACACCCCCAGCTCCCTCAGCCTCTCCTCATAAGACTTATTCTCCAGACCCCTCCCCAGCTTTGTCGCCCTTCTCTGGACCCGCTCCAGCACCTCAATGTCTTTTTTATGGTAGGGGGCCCAAAACTGGACACAGTCCTCAAGGTGAGGCCTCACCAGTGCCGAGTACAGGGGGACAATCACCTCTCGGGCCCTACTCACCACGCTGTTCCTGATTGTCAACTGCAATGTGAGATCAATGAGTCTCCAGTTCCTGCCCATGCTCACGCTGCTCCTGAGAAAGGTTAGGGACAGGCATAGGGTACTTCTGCAAGTGCTGTTCAGACAGACCATCGCTGTCTTTCCTCATCCCTGTGCAAATACTCCTGGAAACCAGGCTGCAGGAGAACGAATGCCTGTGGTTACTGCCTGCTGCTCCCCTAGATATTCATTTCTCCATGAGGCACGTTACACACTGTGTGGACTGGACACGTGCTGTCACATGACGGAGGAGGAAACATCTGACTCTCAGGAGAGACGGTGGCCAAAGGCAGCCTGCTGTCGTTAGACTGATTTAGCTGGCCTCCCTGAGGGCTACTTGTAAAAGAGCACAGCCTTAAATAAACAATAGGGCCACAGCTTCTCTGGGCCCCTGTTCCAGTGTTGGACCAACCTCATGATAAAAACATTTTTTCTTATGTCAAGTCAGAATTTCTCATGTTCCAACTCGTGCCCATTTTCTCTTGCCTTTCTACAGTATGCCTCTAGGATGCTCGAATGGTCTTCAGTACGTCCTCCCATGAGGTGTCTGTAGATGATGATCTGGGCCCCTGTTCCAGTGTTGGACCAACCTCATGATAAAAACATTTTTTCTTATGTCAAGTCAGAATTTCTCATGTTCCAACTCGTGCCCATTTTCTCTTGCCTTTCTACAGTATGCCTCTAGGATGCTCGAATGGTCTTCAGTACGTCCTCCCATGAGGTGTTTGTAGATGATGATTATATATCTCCCCTTTGCCTTCTCTCTTTAGGGCTGAACAGCTCTCAGCCTCTCCTCGTACATCCTGTCCCACTAAACAACCTCATGCTCCTTCGCTGGACTTGCCTCAGTATGTCAGTGCCTTTCTCGTACTGGGGAGCCCTTAACTGGGGCCAGTACTAAAGGTACAGTCTCACAAGTGCTGAACAGAGGGGTTTTCAGACAGCCCACCATTACTGAGCAGATTACTTCCAGGTTTGTGAAGAATCTCCCTTGAAATTGCATCTACATGTCACTGAAAGCACACAGATAATCTCTCCTTTGTTTTCACTACTCGTACATAGGAAGCCACACAGCCTAGAGAAGTGGGAATTAACTGTATTACAATGCAAAGGGGGTAAAAAAGGTTGTGAAGGATAAAAGAGGGATAATTAAGGACAAGAAGTTAAAAAATGGGACTTGGAAAAGCACTGGAGGCAAAAGGATTCTGTAGCCAACAGACTTATATTCTGGTTTTTGCATGTAACTCATCTCTGAATTTATTCTACTGTTTGCAAATAGCTCTGAAATTCAATGCCCAACTATAACCTCCTAGCCTACGGATAGCTCTCTGTGTGTCAATTTGCTATAACCTTTTGCTTTGTTTACTGGAGTGACAGACATTTGCACGGTGTAGCTCTTGTGTGTGAAAGAAATATTGATGTTGTTTCAAATTTCAGATTTCTTGCTTTTGTCAGTTTGCTCTTTGAAAATTAAGTTTAAATTGCCTATTTAAATTTCCTATTTAAAGAACAATATATTGAACACGAAGTGCTAAGATGTTTACTTTTAAGTATTCGTGTTTTCTGATACACTCTTTAACTGCACAGTTATAGACTGGTTATTTTCAGCTTGGTTGTCCGGCATGTTTGTTAGTTTATTTTGCATAAGATTTTTATTTCATTTATTGCCTTGTTTCATTCCCTTGGATAAATTTGGGATACAAAAAAAAGCCAAACTTTATTTTGAGTTGAAAATTAAGTTTAAATTGCCTATTTAAAGAACAATATATTGAACGCAAAGTGCTAAGATGTTTACTTTTAAGTATTCGTGTTTTCTGATACACTCTTTAACTGCACAGTTATAGACTGGTTATTTTCAGCTTGGTTGTCCGGCATGTTTGTTAGTTTATTTTGCATAAGATTTTTATTTCATTTATTGCCTTGTTTCATTCCCTTGGATAAATTTGGGATACAAAAAAAAGCCAAACTTTATTTTGAGGTGGGCTATTTCTAAAATAGATTAAACAGTGTTACTGCTGCGTAGAATGCAAACCAGAACGGTACAATTTAGTAGCCCATCAACAGATTATCAGCCCCAATTCACTCTACGTAACTGTTCATTTTATGTCTTTGCAGAAGTACTTGAAAGGCCACTGCAAATCCTAATTTCTGTCATCAGTTAATTGAAACACTCTGGATGCAAAAGAAAGGCAGTTAAACCATTAGACTTTCAGTGACATACACTCTAAGCTTTTCAGTTACTGGATGTTTGTTCCCAGTCTCAAGAAGATGGACTACGTTTCAGGAAATCGATTCTGTTCTCATTTAAGCTGAAGGGCCCTGCTTTTGCTGCATATCCTGCTCTTTCTTCAAAAAGATTTATTACAAAAGATGTAGAAATTTTAATGAGGTTCCTTGAAAATTTAGATTCCCTGAAGGCAAACTCTGCAGCGTAAAGCCTCACTCTTGCCAGGGTGTCTTATCACAAGAATCCCCAGAAGCTGCTGCAGGTTTCCACTGGGATCCGTATTAGACCACATGGGATTGTTGCCTATCCCAAAGAGGAATCTTCTGCTGTACTGCCTGCTGCTTTGGCTAAACCAGGAAAATCTATATTAAGATCAAAAACATGTTAAGACTGAAACATCTAATCTACCTTGTGTTAAGACCTGACATAAACGTCATAGATTGTTAGGTCATGTACCATACCTGAGGAGTGATAACTTATCTCTTCTCTTTTAAATAGATGAGCTAAGTAAAAGGAATTAATCACTACAATGCTCCTTATTACTTCCAAATATCACAGAATCATAGAATCACAGAATGGTAGGGATTGGACGGGACCTCTGGAGATCATCTAGTTCAACCCCCCTGTCCAGGTTGGACAGGAACACATGCAGGTGGGTTTTGCATATCTCCAGAGAAGGGGACTCCAAAACCTCTCTGGGCAGCCTGTTCCAGTGCTCTGGCATCCTCAAAGTAAAGAAGTTTTTCCTTATGTTCAAGTGGAACTTCCTGTGTTCTAATTTGTGCCTGTTGCTCTTTGTCCTGTGGCTGGGCAACACTGGATGTGTTCCAGTTTGTGCCTGTTGCTCCTTGTTCTGTGGCTGGGCACCACTGAAAGGACCCTGGGCCCATCCTCTTGATGCCCGCCCTTTAGATATTTATGAACATTGATGAGATCCCTTTCTCAGTCTCCTCTTCTCCAGGCTCGAAAGACCCTGGCCCCATCCTCTTGACACCCGGCCTTTAGATATTTATGAGCATTGATGAGATCCCCTTCTCAGTCTTCTCTTCTCCAGGCTCAACAGATGCAGGTCTCTCAGCCTTTCCTCATAAGAGGGTGCTCCATTCACTTGATCATCTTTGTAGCCCTCTGCCAGATTCTCCAGTAGTTCCTTGTGTACCCAGGTCCCTCAGCCTTTCCTCATAAAAGGGTGCTCCATTCACTTGATCATCTTCATAGCCCTCTGCCGGACTCTCCAGTAGTTCCTTGTCTTTCTTGACCTGGGGACCCCAAAACTGGACAGTACTCCATTTGTGGCCTCACTAGTGCAGAGTAGAGAGAGAGGATAACCTCCCTTTGACTTTCTGGGCACACTCTTTTTAATGCATCCCAAGAGAGAGGATAACCTCCCTTTGACTTTCTGGCCACACTCTTTTTAACGCACTCCAAGATATTATTGGCCTTGTTGGCCACAAGAACACAAGGGCACATTGCTGCCTCATGGTCAACTTGTTCTCGGGCACACTGCTGCCTCATGGTCAACTTGTTCATCAGGACTCCCTGGTCCTTCTCCACAGAGCTGCTTTCCACCTCACTGTCCACTCATCTAACACAACACTTCCTAAGCTCACCTAAGAGGATGTTATGGGAGACAATGCCAAAAGCATTGCTATTGTTATGGGAGACAATGCCAAAAGCCTTGCTAAAGTCAAGGTAAGACAACATCCACTGCTCTCCCCTCATCCACCCAGCCAGACGTCATCATAGAAGGTTATCAGATTGGTCAAGCATGATTTCCCCTTGGTAAATCCATGTTGACCACTCCTGATAACCTTGTTTTCATCCACATGCTTAGAGATGACATCCAGAATGAGCTGTTCCATCACCTTTCCGGGGATGGAGGTGAGGCCGACCGGCCTGTAGTTTCCTGGGTCCGTTTAGGGGTATGGATGGAAGGAAATAGATATTAAATTGCACACTTTTTACAGCATAGCACCCTCTGGGCAAAAACTATCACAAAGAAACCTAGGGTACAGTCATTCACCAGGCCCTACTCTCTGCATTGCTGTGAAACTCGCTCTGAACTCATCAGTAAGCTGGAGGTGTTCACCTTGGAGTACCGCTCCTGCTTTGTCATCGCCTAAAAGGGGAAGAAAATGCATGAACTCTAACCCCACCGTGTCTTTCTGCTGCTGTTTCTCTGCTGAGAAAGCGAGCAGGGAATAGTGAGTGCTAACAGAACCTGTCGTGATTCCAGGCTATATAGGATGTACCGCTGTAAAGCCTTCACTTTTGTTTGGGGAAAGGCCAGTAGTAATCAAGGCTCAGAAGTTTAAAGTAAGAATATATTAAAAGCAATTATTCTAATTGTAGATTACTTTCACAAACTGAAAATGTATGACTTTCATTTCATCTGCTCTTTTGTGATTAAGGATTGCTTATGGTCCTGTTATTTGTGCAAGCAGAAAGCCACCTTCCCTTAAAATATTAAACAAGTGTTTGTAAGAAGTTGACTAACTGACATAATTAATTCTCATTCTCCCTTGGGGCTAGAATATTGCAATTTAACTTACTTTGGCCTTGTGAGCCAGAAAGCACAGGGCTGTGTGGAGAAATCTGTAGAAATCTCCAGAACGTCATCTTGATTTTTTTTGCTTGTAGATATCTGGGAGGCAGGAGTTTTTCTCTTTAACAGGACCTGAATAATTAAATCATGATTTTAAACTAAAGGCTGAAATGTTGGTTCCCATGCTCATTTTGGGATCATCACTGGGAAGGAAGAAATTTAATCATTCCGACAGATGATACCCCAGAAACCAATCCTTTGTTATTGAATCTCAGCCGGCCACCAAACCTTATGAACTACAGCTTTCAAAATGTTGTATACTCCCTTATTATGGACAGCCACGTATCAAATAACAACAAGAATAATTGATTTCCTGTCCTTAAGGTTACCAAAGGCCATCTAAAATTTATGAATGTCTTTCATCAACTTTTCAATTTGTCCATTCCTAGGGGTTCTTATCCGGAGTATTTTATCCAGGACTGCTGTCAGTGGTGAATGAGTCTCCGCTACTCATAAGGCAGGTGACATCACGCTGTTCTGAACACGGAGTAGAACATTGAAGCAGAGCCCTAATCTTAGCCATTTTGGTCTGCCCAGGTCCTTCTACTGCATCTCTGTGTTGTGCGTCACAGTAGGTTTAGTTTGCAGATATTTGCTCACCAACAATAGTTCAAAATGCAGTTTCGTTTTGAGATCTAAATACCAAGGAAATCCAAAATAAAGTTAATAAAAAACAAAATTAGTTACATGAGTTATCCCTTTTGAGTTCAAGTGATATTTATGGCCCAGCAGTTGTTCATTTACATTTGGTTTTCTTGAAAAACTTGCCTTTTCTCCAGTCTTTGTTGAGAGATCCCCAGATGTGTTGTAAAGTTGTGATATATTTATCTGTTTGAAGTCTTGTTTGTTGTGATTAACCATCAAGAACTCACTTGTTTAGAAATGTACTCTGTTTCCCTTACGTCCCTGCCTAGACGATCATAATTCATATGATCAGAAGGAGCGTTTCTTCTGGATATAAGTTATCTTCATTTTTTTCTGATGTAAATCACATTAATGTCAAACCCAGACATCTTTGCAGTATTCTAGTTCACTTCCCTGTGTCTCTCTGACTCAGTCAGATTGCATCCTAGTAAATTTATTGTCTTCTCTAATTTCTTTATGGAGTCTCATTTATTTAATATGAGAATCTCTCAGTTTTTTGAGGAAATATGGCTGGATAGTTGTATGCATTGATTCTCTCGTACTATCAACTCTCACCACATAATACTGTACTAGATGCAATTGCTGTACTGTATTCTCTCTTTCACTCCCCTAATTAATGGGATCTTATCCTAAAATTTACAATTAATGATATTATTCACTCAGTTTTAAATCAGGAATGGTCTGTCTGTTCCCTTGTATCACCAGACAGAAGCGCACAGGGCTTCTACAACAGACAGCAGAAGAATGCACTGCTGGCTGATTGCCCCCAGCAGGAAGAATAACAGACCTAACCCAGAATGCCCTCAGATATCACCTTCATTTGGACAAAGATTCATCAACGAACCCCAAACAGTTCAACATCCAATAGCTACTTTGCTGTTACCCACAGACTCCTGCTAGAGTCGCCCCCATCCCAACAGCTCTTCACCAATTCTGCTGCCTCCAACTCTCCAGGTGAAGCAACTTACTTTATGGAATTGATTTCTTTGAGTATGGGCTGCCATCCTTATCAGGAACTGTGTGCTATGATCTGATGGATCAGAAAACTCCTCCATGGAGTCCAAGCCTCTGTTCCTAAAGCTATCTCAAAAAATGGCTGTTACCAGGCAAGTGTTCATCAGAAAGTTTAACAGCTGTTCAGCAGGGTGTGAAGGGTAACACACATTTTAATATTTCCTATTTCAAGCTATTTTTTCATATTTTTGAATCTTTAACATAGATGAAGGGGGTGTATCTGATTGCACTCTTGTAGACAAAATCAATATGACATTGAGGAATGAAAAGTTGTTCTATTTTCCCTTGTTACCCCAGCAAATTTATACAGAAATACTTTACAATTTTAACAGAGGTAGTATAAGAATGACAAATATTTTCCTGGAACTAAATTTACAGTGATAACTTTCTGAGATACAAAGAAAATTAATGTAAGCTGATGGATAAGATAGGATGTGGAACATTTTGTATTTTGCCTTGTGGCTACTGTCTGTAGGGCTGCTGGTAATACTTCACTGATGACAATGCTATAAATATATATATATATTGAAAATTATCTTTGGATAGACAGCGACAAGACAGCACTATATCAGGAACTGTTGAAACAAATGTTATGGGACTGATTTGGGATTGAAGAGTGCTGGCAAGCTAATTTGCAAACACAGATGTGTGGGCAGACAAATTATATGTATCCTGAACAGTTCTGCTGTACCATTCTGTACAGAATTATTCTGGGTACAAGTATTTGATAGAGCAGTAAAGCACCAGCGAAATTGATGTCTAAAATTAGGTAGCATGATTCTTTTTTGAAGGTGGCTGATTTACTAAGTAGTTTGCCTCAAATTTGTTAGAAAGTGCTTGGCAATAGTTACCTGTATAATCTATATGTGCAGTAAAATATGCTATTCCCTTGGCATTATAGTTTAGGAATTTTTAAGAGACAGTATTTTGTTTGTGTTTTGTAAGACTCTCAGACTTACTTTAAAATGCTGCATGCTCTCACCATCCAAGTAACCACAAATTCTGCCTCCAAAACCATTCTACTTCATCTGGCACTGCTGCTCAGCAGACTCATTATTTATCATAGTTCATGTAGGCTTGTCTTCATATATAAATATGGTAAAGTAAGGAAATATGGTTTATATCCACCAAAAGTTTCTAATCAAATTTTTAGATGTCACAGTTTAACCAGCAGTAGCTGTTGTTGAGCTTCAGTTGAGTTGCAAGGGTGAGAGGACAAATTATGCATCAGTTTAACAAACAGCAGATCAGATTAATTACAGTGACCTCATTGGCATGAGAGAACCCAAAATTTAGTTTTAAGTTTATGTAATGTGCAGATTTAATGTAAATGTACAGATTTAAACAGTTGACCATAAGTCTATAGTATCATATTAGGAAATGGGAGCTTATCTATCAGGGAAAAAAAGCTCCTCGCTTTTCTGTGTTTTACCAAAAGGGCAATATTTTCTGTAGCAATTTACCTAGGTATTAAGCCACAGTAATTACCAAAAATGGATCATAAAATTTTGCTAGCACTTGGTACATATGGTGTTTCATCTCGTTATGTTTATCCATTTGGTATACCTGCATTCAACTTTGGAGACCTAAAGCTTTTCATAGATGGGAGAAGCTTCAGCACCATGGCAGCCAATGAAATAATAAAAAAAAAGACACCATAAATTTCAGCTATGACACAAATCATTCCTTTTCAGAATAGCTGACTGCCAAGGTTATGGTAATATCTATCAATTCGATCTCTTCTGAAAGGTACTGAGGGAGAATGATTTAAATCTTGATTTTAAATCACATGGTGTCCCATAAATGGTGTATTTGTGTGGTAGGGAACTTACATGACCACGGGACTTCTCTGCATAATACTGCATCCTATAAATCCTTGAATTTGATTGATGATGAACATAGTCCCCTCTCAAGTAGTCATATAAAATCCCATTGACTTCCAAATTTGGCACAGAACGTACTGAAATTTTTTAAAAGACATATAAAATTAGTCTCCCATTATTTTTGTGTCAGTGAATTAATGTGCATTGAGCAGACAAGTTTGTACTTTAAAATGGACTTCATGGGCATCACAATAGATGGAGGATCTGGATTTGCAGATATTTCCTAAATTATTTGTTTTCTTTTTGGTGTGTTCTGCTTCACAGGTTTGGTGTTTACCAAAAAAATCATGTATTGATATTAGGTTAGAAATCAGTACCTTTCTGTAATCCCTAAACATGAGTAACTATTTGAAATATGTTAGTAGTCAGTTTGTTCCATGTGATATGTTAGTAGTCAGATTGTTCCATGTGATAGAGATAAATCCTGTCCCAATAATCAACATCTTTCCTTTCTTTCCACACCACACCTCCCATATGATACATATTGAGATCACAAATTTGGAACCTCAGGGCAGAAGGGCAAAAGGCAGAGGGGAGTAACGAGCAATTTGTTCGGTACAAAAAATGGTTTCATTCTTTTTATGAAGATTTAGGTTAGCTGAAACATATTGATGCTGTATTTAATGCTGCACAAAGCATTATGGACACTACGTATGTTTTGAAAAACATAAAAATTGTCATTTAATCAATGCAATCATGATGTGTAAAACTAATCACGCCGTATAAAACTGCAGAGCATCTTACAAAGACTGTCATTCTGAGTAGATACTTGGGGAGAGTTTAGCAAGTATAAATATGAGGTTTTTTTAAGTTTGATCTCTTTCTTCTCTGTTTTTCCTATGTCATTTGTTGTTTTTTTTACATTATGTCTTTTGTTGCTCTTAGCTGTGTTTCTGATGCTAGCATCAAGTCTGAGGACTATTTAAGTTGTTTCAGTTTAAATGCATAAAAGTAAATAATTTCCAGTTATGTAATTATTGTCACTCCAAATAGCTGTGTCTTTGTGATTTGCTTTATAACTCCTGTCACTTTCCAGTGACTACCAGGCATTCAAATACCGGTCGTCTGGCTGAGAGCCATCATTAGCAAATCAAAGCAGATGTATTTGTATATTTTTTCTTTTCAGTCCTCAAGAGTTCTCTGTGCTGCTACTACCTTAGTTTTTTGACTCCTGCCAAACTGTTAGTGTGCCTAGCAGCAGAAATTGTTTTGGCTCAACATTGAGTTTTCTTAGCAATTACTTTCCTCCTATTAGGGGCAGAACAATGGTGTCTATAATGGTTTTATATAGCCCTCAGGAAAGCAGTGATTCAGATGGATTTGTCTGAGCCGTGCTCTGGAGAGGATGCCCTCATCCCTGTTCCCTGGATTTCTCCCTGTGCCCAGGAGCCTTCCTCTCCCAGGTGCTGTCTCATCCTCAAGTGAGGAAGCGGAGTTGATTTGCCCTCAGTAAATATTGCTGTTTCCCACTAGAATATAGTTGTTGGCAGTTAGATTTCTTTGAATATTGCACCCAATTTTCTTTAAAAAAAAAAAACAACTCTTTTTTCCGCATTTAGCATGAATCTTCAACAAGGAAATACTATGATTAAGACTTCTTGACGTGAAATATATGATATGTGATTTAATAACTCCTTCACCAGAGACTTGAGGCACTGACCCACATACCTTGGGCCACAGCTCTCTGTCTGTTGAAGGAGGATGGAACAGTCTCTTTCATTTGCCCTTTTGTCTTCTGTTAAGGTTGTAAGCCCTTTGGGGTGCAGGTGGTGCTTTGCAAAGCATAGGTCCCCATTTCAATTGGAGAACCTTCAGGACTGAATTCATTACAAGGGTCAGGAAGAATAGGGACAGACCATTAAGCAGATGAAACGTTGCAGAAGTGTCAATCACTGGAAAGGTGAAAGATTTCTAATAGTCAATTTTCACTGAAGAAACGAGGGGAAGAGTATGTTTCTGTGCAATCATACCTGCTCATTAACTCAATAATAATCATATCTTTGGCTAGTGAACTCTTTGCATTTCAGACCTGGATTTTATTTAGCTGAGGCTACAGTCATTATGAAGACTCATTCCTATCTCCCCAGCTTATTTTTTAAGTTCACTATAGTGATAAACCTAAAAAAGGTTAATTTTTGCATCCTTCTATGGCCTTCGTGCACTCAGCTCATCAAACTTGTGACACTACTTTATTTCCTAGTACAAATTCTGACATCTGAAGTGCATAGAACATCAACGTGTTTAATTTTTAAAGTGCTTTGAACGTACAGTTTCACAATAAAAGGCAAAGATGCAAAAAAAACCCCATCCTGGTATTTTGGGAAATCGTACAAAACACTCAAAACCAATTTAGGGCATGATTATATAGAAGATAAAAATGTGCAATTAATTTCTAGATTTCTTTTAGTTTCTTTTTTTTTTTACTAGTTCTGTTGTCCCCAGCTGCCCTCAACAAACTGTTCAGACATTAAAGTATCTTATTCCGGAATATGGAACAAAGTTCTTTGTAAAGTGATACAGAGTGGAAGAATCAGGAACTTTATTAATTGAGGTGGTGTTTATTTTTTTGAAAAGGCCAAATAAACAAATTTCAGTATACCTTTTGGGTGAGGAAGGGAAAAGAAGGTGCTAAATAAGTAAAGAAAAATACAGTCCAGTAGGAAGAAAGGAGATGAAAACAGGAAGGACCAAAAAAGTCAGGGTCAGAAAGGAGGTAAATAAGTGATTCTGCAGAATGACAGCTTTTAATCTGATTCATTGTTGGCTTGGTTACTTTTACAGCAGTCTCAGTTTTACGCCACGTCTCGTGCATTGTATCCTGTCTTGTAAACACAAGTAGAACAGGTAGCTCTGTTGTATTTAGAAGCTTCCAAATTCAAAATGGCTGTTAAGAGTCAAGATCTCTTGACACAAATTTGCTTTCAAAATTTTGTTTAAATAGAGCAGTCAAAACTTATGCATATAAAAAGCATTCAATATTTATTGACTTTTACCAGCAAGGAAAATATTATCTCAATAATATTTTAGAAGGCCTTTTATGAAAAGTTAATGCATTATATATATTTAGCTCTTTTAACCATTAAATGTGCCATTTGACAACATAAATGCTTTTCTTCAGAGTCCCACAAAAATGTCTTCTCAAAAGGACAATGAAATTGCAGATGAAATATTTTTATTAGAGATATGGGTATTGTAAAATTAACTGCTACAACTACATTGGGAACTTAAGAGGTTTGGAAAGCACACTAAAACACTCTTAACCTGCACTAATTGCATGTCCTGTTTTTTCTACTATTCTACCCTAGCCTATCTCATTAGGATATAAATTAAAACACTTAGCAATTATCTGTGGTGTCACAGAACAATATTCTTTTGAGCAGAGTATAAAAGAGAGAAGACTAAAATAACAGTGTGCAACACTTGATAAGCAGTGCTGTGTAAATAATAATTCTTACGAACAACAGCTTCCTGACACTATGTACATCTCAACTTCTTTTCTAGAAAAATGAGCAGCAGACAAAGCTCAAAGCCAACCATTTAAAACTTTGAGGAAGGGTGATGCAGCATCTGATGTAAGTGTTCAGTAGGCAGAGCTGTGTCCCTCTGGCTGTATGAGGAGCATCCCTGCCCCGTGGAATACTTCAATCCGTGTTGAGGTATATCTCAGTTATTGTACCACCTGCAATGCTTGCTGATCATGTTTTAGGGTTGGCAAAATTGAAAGATTTTGTAGTCTTAAACTACCCAATGTGTCCAGCAGATTAAGCCAAGGAGGAACACACTATGTCCTTAATGACTATCTTTTTATCTTAGAGAGTTTAAATATTTGCTGTGAAAGGCTAAAGGAGGTGATCGCTGTTGTTTCGTTAAGAGAACAACAGACAAAACCCAAAGAATATTCAGATAGAAATGTTCTTCTTGATATTTCTTGTTTGGTGTTTGGCCTTCTCAACAAATTCTCCAGAAAAAAATTGTATGGTGCCATATAATATCTATATATTCTGCCTATATCAATCTAGGCATCTAGGTAAGTAACTGCTATTATACGAAATACAACTTCCTTTCCCTCCAATGCCTGAGAGTCTGTAACCCCTTTACCTGAGGTCAGTTCCAGTGTATTACTTAAACACTGAATTCTGAGTGCTCAAGAGTGCTCCTGCAGACAGCATAACATATCTCTAAGTGGTTTATTGAAGTTAACATTGAAATTGGACTTTTGTAGCACTGAATCAGATTTACAGGAAATGAGTCCCTTGCTTTTAACAGGCACATGATTACTATAAATACACATCACACAGGAGAAGTAACTGAGCAACTGTAACTGGTAGGTTGTGAGAATCCCATTTTCCATTCATGACATTTGTAACTGAATCGAACTATTTTTATATTATGATAGATGAATATGATAGAAAGACTAACCATGAAATTCAAAATAAGCAGGTAGAGTCATCCAATATTTTGTTTGTTGCTGGCAATACAAGAAATACAAAGCACACAGAATGGACCAGGCTTAGCAGAAAGACCAAGAACTTAAATGATACGATGTTGGGAGTTTATTCTTTCAGTTGTGTAGCAGGCTGCAGTGTAACAGCGATAGGATATCCTCCAGCTGTCCTGGAAAATCAGAATAGAGGAGTTTATTATATGGTGAGTGTATAATAGTGAATGTGTCATTCATACTGCCATGTGTTTCCTCTTCTCACAGAAGACTATAACATATTTCTGGACAGACTAACAATGCAAATCACTTGCTCTCTGTTTTGAGCGACTGGGAAAGTAATGGCTACTGTGTGTTCTTCATACAGATTTTATGCTCTAACAAAGCACGCATTATCTGTGTTTGTAACAAATGACCACTGATAGCCACACTGAACATGCCTAATAACTTAGACGTATATTTCAAAATAGCACCCGAGTGGCCTATTCACTGCTTGACTGGGGGAACTAAGAGGATTCCCACTTCATATCTAGTGCACTGCTTAAAAAATGGTGCTTTGTTGTTTCATACGCAGCTCGGTTGAAGATGTGAGGATAATGCTTACTTGGCAGAGATACAGCACATCCTAACTAAATTACCTCCATTATTATTGGCTTTATTGATAAAATGACATTTTTGCAGTTAACTCAGTATTTGCCAGGGAATATCATGCAATTACTACAATTTGCCACCGTGAACAAACTATTTGCTGGTTAAATAGGTTCAGCAGACAGGAAACAGAGGTGTCTGTTAGAAAAGGCTGGTTTTTTGCTAGTAATCTCAGAGGTCCAACTAGAGTAAAAAAAAAGTAATCATTACACAGATCAGAAAGGATATTCAGTTAAAGACAAGGAGGAAAGAGAGAAACTATAACAGCACTTTTGCTGGAAATGAGTATGGCCTAGTAGAAAACCCATGGGAAATTAATAAACAAATGTTCCTGAGACAGAAAGTCCCATCTTACCCCTGGCAAGTCCATTTTGTCTTTATAAATAGCATCCAAAGGATGTGGGTCATACATAGTGGTCTAGTTAAGCAGTCTCTAATTCCAAGCATCTAAAATTTGGTCACATCAGAGTGTGAATTAAGATTCATTGTGAGGATTTCAGCGGCTCTACTGGAGCAAGAGTACTGAGGAACAATCAGACAATAGCTCTCCCCTGTCAAATCTACTTGGGAGTGAAGAATAGACCCAGGCCTTTCTTGGGTCGTTGGCCATTCATTACTTTAAATATGCCTATTCAATAGAAATTCCAAAATTAAGTCTCCAACTGGAAAGGAGGACTAATGGGGAACAGTACACTCTTTATTTCCTGTCATAAATTGTGCAGAAGAGAGGCCACAGCCTGGGATTAAAAATGGTCTTGAGCTGTTACTTTGAGTAACAAGAAGAAAAAAATACCAAATTAATGACATTTATTTCACTTGTGATGCCTTCTTCTCTGGAGTATTCTTTCAGGTAGCTCAACAAGTAATTTTAGTATAGTCCATATGTGAGCTGTGGAACGGTAGTCAAAAAATAACTTCTTCAGTGGAGCTCAAAGGAGCAAATAGGTACAACATTTTTCTCCATCAGACTTTGTTTTCTTCCAGAGATTGCTTTTAGAGAGATAAACAAAGTTGTCATATTCTAAATCACTGCTGTCAAACTTCTTTTCCCCCAAAATACTTAATTAGATTTTTAGATAACAAAGCTTGCTAATTTCTCGCACTACTGTCAGCATTCATTTACAGGAATGTTAGCTGTGTCACATCATCTGTGGTCTTTATTTTGGTGCAGCACTAAGGCTGGAAATCAAGCTGGCTAGCAAGCAGATCAAGAACACAAAACCTGTTTTTTTGGAAGAGACAACAAACTTCCATCTGCTTTCAGATGATCAGTGAGCTCTCCCCAAAGGCAGAGTGGTGGTGAAGTGCTCCTAGATGGCCACTGCATAAGCAACGGCAGAAGAAACCAACCCCTCAAGGTCTTCAGACAAACGACCTACAGTTTCCCATTCAAAGGACTGAGCCGTATTAGTGGTAGCCAATATAATTCAGAGGCAAGGAGACAGGTAAAAAGAGCATCTGTCAGTATTTTTGGGAGACTATGCATGTGGCTTGAAAAATGGAGCACAGTTTTTACCATAAGGGCTTGTCACAACATTTTGTAGCAGAGTATCTTTCCATTACTCCACACTCTGCCATGCGATGTTTTCTGTAGAGTGGGCTATACTAAAATTGTCAGTGTTAAGTCTAACTTATTCTGCAATTGCTCCTGAAACTGCTGTACCAATCTATTCCCTACTGGTCTAGCACCACAACTTTTGGTGGACTCTTATAAGGTTCTCTTACAGCCATCGACAAGAGCCGGTTGACAGATAGAAAGGCTTGGTAGAAAACCAGTGAAATATCTCTTAAACTGGGTATGTGCTACATAACTGATGTTATGGGGATTTTGTTAAAGATTTTCAGTGAAATGATAAACGGTGTCTCAGATTCCAGCTAACAGAAAAAAAAAAAAAACAACAG
Organism: Calidris pugnax; assembly: GCF_001431845.1. Classification (NCBI taxonomy): domain Eukaryota; kingdom Metazoa; phylum Chordata; class Aves; order Charadriiformes; family Scolopacidae; genus Calidris; species Calidris pugnax. The sequence goes on along the minus strand of NW_015090800.1, from coordinate 1,354,241 downwards.
TATTTTGCCAATTTTATGTCATGCGTGATGGTTATATCCAGGCCTTTTTGTTGCTTGTTAATTAATCATGCTTTGCCTGTCCAAAACTAAAAAAAGCCTAGAGTATTAACTGGAATACTTTTCATATAGAATAATATGCACAGGCAGTCTTGGTCTCTTCAGCTTTCTTTGTCTTTTACTGTTTACCTGAAGTGGTGATCAGTATTCCAAGTCAGGCAAATCATTAACTTTCTCACAGAAAATATGGATCAGGCCTTTCAAAGAGCAGATGAAACAAGTTGATTGTTGCCAGCCTTGATAAATTTTGCTTAATTGGACCTGGCAAACGCACAACAAACAACACTGTGATGTGGACTTAATATAGCACCTACTCTTTTAAAACATTGTCTGTAGTGCAGTTGGCACAGCATACCAAAAGTTCTGCTCTCTACACTTAAAGTGCTGTAATAATTTATTCTTAAGATTCACAAAGAAATTCAATGAGGTTTGTTTTTTTATTTCTGGGGGAAAAAGAAAAACCACTATAACCAAACCAAAATCCACAACTCAAACTAAGCTTCTATTTACCCTTTTCAGTCCGTTAACAAGCACAGAGTCTCTGGGAACAATCTGTTCTGGAGAGATGACCCTTAATATAACCTCAATTAACTATTAGAAACCAGAAGAGCCTTTTGGGGCCAACAAGAACTCTAACACTTAGAGAAAAGATGTAGATGATGTTATTTGATTGATTATAAAGTTACAGTACTGAGGTCCTATTCTACTGATCTCTACCAACCCAACAGGATACAGCCTCTGTTTTATGATTAACCATTTTAAAAAGACAAAGTGACATGAGTGCTAGATTATGTGACCCAAATAAGCACTTGACCTGATGCCAAACCAGGAATCAATCTCCAAGTATATTCAGTCCTAGAGCCCTGTGTTGACCCCCAAGACCACCCACTCTTTGCAGCATAACGAAATAGATACCACTGAGTGCCCTAGGAAGGGACTGCTGGCAAAGACCTTTTACATCACGCCAATTCTGTACAGAAATAATTATGTCTTCCTTTTTATTTTATTGCTTTTGTATTTTTAATGTTGTAATGTCTTTGAGCCTCTTGGATCATTGCAGATCAATGGGGCAAGCATTTCTGAACTGGCTGTTAATATCTCTTGGTGACATTCTTAGGATGTTCTTGTTGTAGCATACACTCAAAGTGACATTTCAATATATTAAAACTTAAAAGTAATGTAATTATCAGATTCTGTGACAGTTTAAACTGATGCAGCTTCATCGGCTTCTCTGAAATGCAGCCGTTTTACACCAACACAACATTTGGTCCCACAAGCACAGCACAGCTGTCCCACAACAGGGTGAATCCAACTTCTACCGGGACAGAGATTATTACCCTTGCTTTGTTTTGGTGATGTCACATATCCCTTCTCTGAGTGATTCTGGAACTTCAAGCTTATGGCTTGAATATTCTTGTCAGTGACTTAATTTGTCTTGCCTGCTCTCACAGCCTTGCACTACTGTGTCCAAGTACTAGATGATTTTAATTAATCTTTCCCCAAATGCTTGCTAACAACTGCAGGTAACAGCCACTGAATACTGATCTACTTTGACAGGAAGCACACCTATACAGTATTTTGGCGGAAATGAGAAGAAAAGATGTAAAGTTGAAGAAAATATTGTTTCTTTCACTAGGTTTGAAAAATCCTGGATATTCTGGCTGGATTCTGGGCTTCAGGATGAAGGAATCACGCAAAGTAGACAGTTATAGCTGCAGTTTTAGGTGAAGAATCCTGGCAAAAGGACTTGTAAGAGCTAATCTGGTTTTTTAGGGGATTTTTAAGGATGAGAGCAGGGATTCCTTTGGGATTTTTTGTTTTGTTGGTGGGGTTTTTTTTGTGGGAGGGAGTCTTTGTTCTGCTCATCCCTTATAAAAGAACTGGGATTCTGCATGTGTTTGCTGTGATCTGACTCACAAGCTCTGGTCAGAGCTTTGGGCAGATATGGTCTCCAGAGAGCAGATTAATGGGAACGGCTAATGGGAAACCAGATTCACAACAAAAAGTGGTAGCAGACAGCACGTCCATCACCATCACCAGCCCAGAGCAGCAATTGCACTGACATTTCCACTTTCTCATGGATGCTGACCATGAGGGGTGGACAGTAGCATCCCCAAATCTGTGTCCCTGCTACCCCCAGCCCTTCAGAGAACAGGTTCTTCTGCTCATTAGTTGGTTTCATCCACATCTAGGCACTAGTGAGCATGTAAGATACTGCTGAGGATGGCTAAGGGTTGGTGATTTTGCCCTCGCTCATTCTGTTCTGAGGAGGAGTGAGGGTCTTGCACGTTTTGGGGTGTCTGGTTTTCCAAGTTGTTGGTCTCACTGAGTTTCCCTTTCATCTCTGCTCCCTAATAATGTTCTGTTTCTGTAAACCAGTTTAGCCCACGGCTTGCAAATGGAGAGTCACAAGCGCTTCTTACCAAGATCCCAAATGATATAATTTGTACTCATGAAAGGCAGAAATGGGCTTTTATGTTTTGTTTCGTATTGTTTTCAGAAGTTTTCCAGTGAACCTGGCCATTGTTTTTGCCAGTCAGAAAGGTTACGGCAGTCTGCAAAAATCTGGCTCCCACTTTAGAGGATGTAGATAGCTGGATTAGTGAATGTGGGATTCACTGTACAATAAGCACCTTTGTTTAGGGCTTTTGCAAAGTCTGGAAGCGCTGGCGCTGCGCCTGGTTCAATGTAGCTATTAGAGTCTTTTCATTGACTTTAATTGGAGCTGGATCAGGGCCTAATCATTAAAAAAATCTTCATCCCGCAGCGAGCAATGGTCACATTTGACCTCGAAGTTTCAATAAGAGGCATTGGTAGGGGAAAACTACAACATGAAAGACAGAAAAATAATATTTTCCTGTCAAACAATGAATGATAGATAACGATATGTAGTACAGTGGCCATATGCCTCGAATTTGTCTTGAACTCCCCAAATTTTTTTTCCACATAGGATCTGTCCAATTTTGATTTTTGGCAGCTGCCAGAGCCCAGTGGAAGAGAAGGCTGTTTGTCTGCCTTTAGCTGGTGTGGGATTTGCTGTTGGCAAGCACAGATGACAAACGCTTCGGTTCTGTGACCAAATGTCTTTGCCATTGTTTTTATTAGACTGTGGGATGTTTTGCCTGATATGAGGCATGATATTTTTGATGATTTATTGCAGTGCAATACATGAATAAATTATCAGAGAAAAGTGTATTGTTTGTGCATGTATATATATGAATATTTTTATGTATAAAGGTATGATGTATATGATGTATGTATGATGTAGGATGTATATATAAAAGTATATTTTTATGAATAAAAGACTTTACAGTTCACAAAACCAATGCTGTATCATTGTTATAGATTTGCAATGACTGTCCATCTGTGTCTCTTGCTCTTTGCCTTCAACTTCTTTATATTATCTATGTACTGCAGATGAGAGGTCCCATGCTTCATGCCCTGTGAAAGTCCAAATGGAGCATGTGAAGTGTAATGGAAGAGCAGCTGAACTGAGCCAGAAAGATAAGTGAAGCAGGAAACTCTAAATGCTGTAATATTAATAATATTGTTATAATGAATTTCTCTATCTTGAGTCTATTTTTATTTTTAGATAAGTAATTTTTTGACAATACTATTAGGGAGGTGTTTTGTTTTGCTTTTTCTAAAGTATTATGTGAGTTGTTATTCTTTGTTGCATTCAAAATATCACCTATTTCAGAGGCACAAGAAAAATAATCCCTGTTAGTTCTATTATACCTACCACTGTGAGATATGAGGTCAATGATATATAGTGAAAAGCTCATGTTAACTTATCAATTCCAGTAACCTGTAGCAAAACAACTTACAAAAGGAGCCTATCTTTTTGCTGTCTTAAAAAGCTAAATAATATTCTGGTAACACTTTCATTAAAGGAAAAAGAGGTTTTAGCAGCTTTTGATCATGTTTCTTCTCAAGCATTGAAGATTTTTATTTCTGGCATACAAATGCTAGTTGTTTTTTTCCTCCTGTCATCATGAGAGCGTTATTATTTGCATGCACTCAAATGTGGCAGACAATTGGAGAAACTTCAACATGGGAACAATATTGTTCAGCCTGGCAACTTGTACGTAAAACAGTTTATTCAGTGTTCTGATAGCAAGAAATGGAAGTTGTTGCAGAGAAAGATCTCTCTCTCTTTCCTTGTTTTGTGTTTTCCTTCTCTCCAAGGCAAATAATTTCAAGCTAATCTCTTTGATTCACATGCTGATGGACAAATGTGTCAAAACTGCTGGAAGCGAATGCTGTAGGGCATGTGTTTTAAGAGGTTCTTGATTCATTTATGTACTTATAATTTTTCTATTTTTATTCAGGGCGAGCATACTTCACCACCCCTGTCACACCAGCTCAAGAGACTGAAGTGAACTTTTCTCTTTTAATGGTTTTATCTTCTGAAATATCTGTAAAGCTTATTAGTTTCTTCTTTTTTAAAATCCCTACTGGATGCATAACTACACATTCAGTTAAATTCACCATGACTACAGCACATCTTTGCCATCCTCAAAATTGTCTTCTCTTGGTTATACCAGATAAAGCTCCTTTGATGTCTGTTTTCAGACATTCTTCAGTTTTGTTGGGGTTTTTCTTACTGTTGTGTTTAATAGCAGTTAAACAGATTCAAAACATGCCCTTGCTGTTTTTATGCTCTTGCTTCATGTGTTTTTTTTATTTTATGTGCAATGAAACTACCTGGATGATGAAGACTTTGCAATTCAGGCCACATTTTAGATGCTTAGATAGAAAGTTAATGACCAAATTCCTTGTCCTTATTTGAGGGGTGGGTAGGGGAAGTGACCTAATTATCATATTTCTCTGAAGAATATACTAGAATATATAGGATTTATTTTAAGATTTGACTTCTATTCGAGGTGACAAAAATTCCTGTTGTCTTCAAGGAAGGTTGGTCAAGACCCTTGTAATGAATACTAAGCATCTAAAGCCAGAAAAAAAAATGGGGGTGTGTCTGAAGAGCCCTTTTTGGGGAAACAAAATCATATACACCAGTGTGGATGTGGGGAAGAAAGACTGTTTGAAGGAGACTTCAGGCAGTAAATAATAGAAAGGAAGATTGTAGGACAAAAAAAGTTGAGAAAATCATAACCATGTCTCATGTTAGAGCCCAGGTGTTTCTCTTAGCTAACAAAGAAGCCTTGGAGAAGAAAGGGATTAAACAGTTGGGCAAATGTTGTGCAGTGAAGTCTCCAGCCCTGCTCAGAGCTGGGTTTTTTTACAGAGCTCTCAAAGCCAAGAGTAGAAAAATTAAGAAAGTGAGTGCCAGGACTCATCAAGCTGTGGCAGACAGGGCTGGAAAGCACAGCTTTTCAGGGAATGGGGAACTTGTGGGCTACAGAGGGTGGGCAAAAAAGCAGTGCAGGCCCACAGAAAACAACTGAAAAGGAAAGGGACAGAAGTTCAGTCCCAAGAAGAGCTATAAATGCAAGGAAACTAATTCATATAAGTAAAAAAGCCAGAAGAGAACATTGTTTTAATTATTTTGAGCAGAGAAGCAGGGTACCTGCAGGACTGTTCTAGGCCTTCAAGTACTTTGGTACGTTTTTCATACAAATTCTGAACTGATGGTTGTTCAAATGGTGAAGTGTGTCACATCCCTCTGTTGTTTGCCTCTTGTTTTGGGAATACTTCAACATTAACAGCTTCTGCTGTTTCTTCATCACCTCATTTCTTGGTAACCCATTTGGCATGGAGGGGCTAAGGATAGAAAGCTGCCTCCCAGGATTAATCCAGCTCAATAGCAACGTAATAAATGCCAGCAGGAAACGTCCCTCCTGGTTGCTGCACAGCTTTGGCTTTCTGCTGTGTACGTGGAAGACCATACATTCCGATATAAGAGCAATTTCTTTACGGATCATTTAGTGCTCTGTTCATAAAGGCATTGCTAGACCTTTAACTCGCAAAATCGGGGAGTACAGGGGAATTTAAGGTAATAAATCTGCCATGTACTATAATATGCATTACCCTTCCCACGGTTATACACCTTCCCTCCAAACGTAAATTTTAGCCACTTATGCAGCCATCAAGATACAGGCTGAATTGATTTCTCCAAGCCAATATGATGACCATCATATAATCAATTCCTCTTTCCCATTCACCATTCACAACAAAATTCAGATAGAGAAGTCCTGTTTTTTGTTGCTGCGATTATTTCATGTGACAACAGAGGCTTCTTGCTTTGTTTGTTAACCAAAGTAAAACAAGCAGATTTTTCATATGGAAATCTGCAGTATTAATCAAGTTTACTGTAGAGCTCCATAAATACGTGCTTATTTTTCTCTGAAAATGTCTGAGCCTATCATATTGCTTCTAGTGCATATTCAAAAGTCACACCGACTTCAAAGAATTAGGACCAGTGCCTCCCAAAAACCTTCATAGTGCAGAAAGATAGTAAAAAATGCCTCCAACTGTATTTTCAAAGGGGTATTTTGAAACCAGCCCTTAGTTTTGCACGCCTAGTGAGCTATGTGAATATCCTAAAATCTGTGTGCACGAGCAGGACAGGTGTTGGCAAACTGCGAAGCAAACCACCATGTCAGTGTACACCAAATAATGTCTTAAATGACGGAACCGGCTTTATTTTTCCCCGTAGGTCTCTCTTGCAGCCATTGCACTCATCTCTGAGAGCTTCAGGCTTCTTGAATTTTGCTTCTTGGCAAGGCCAGGAGCTGCTAAGGCTGGAGTTGCGCTGTTGCTGCCCCGGGAAGGAAAATAAGATAAAGGGAAAGTATAAAACCAAGGTGAGGGGCAACCTGGGGCATCGGGCATCCTGCTGCTGCCCACTGGAGCCACCTCCAGCCTTGGCCATGGTTGTGACACTGCACTGTTGAGGCCTCACCTTGAGTACTGTGTCCAGTTTTGGGCCCCCTACCATAAAAAAGACATCGAGGTGCTGGAGCGGGTCCAGAGAAGGGCAACAAAGATGGTGAGGGGTCTGGAGAATAAGTCTTATGAGAAGAGGCTGAGGGAACTGGGGTTATTCAGCCTGGAGAAGAGGAGGCTGAGGGGAGACCTTATTGCTCTCTACAACTCCCTGAAAGGAGGGTGTAGAGAGGTGGGGGTCGGTCTCTTTTCTCAAGTCACAGGCGACAGGACAAGAGGAAATGGCCTCAAGTTGCACCAGGGGAGGTTCAGGCTGGATATTAGGAAAAATTTTTTCACTGAAAGGGTTATCAGGCATTGGAATGGGCTGCCCAGGGAGGTGGTTGAGGCACCATCCCTGGAGGTGTTCAAAAGACGGGTTGATGTAGTGCTGGGAGGTATGGTTTAGTGATGATGCTCCTTGTTTGTTGTGTGGGTGTCTATTTTTGTCAGTTAGGTTGACGGTTGGACAAGATGATCTTTAAGGTCCCTTCCAACCTAGAAGATTCTGTGATTCTGGGATTCTGATTCTGTGACCCTCAGCCTCCCCTGGCAGCAGCAGGATGCTGGCTGGAGTGTGCTCTGATACAGCTCTCTCAAGCAGAGAGAGCAGGTCTGTGACCTTCTGCAAGCCCCTCACAGCCGGGTGCTGCACCTTGAGCTGGTGCCACCGTCTTCCTCCAGCTGACCAAGGGGACCGGGTGATTCTTTGACATCCCTCCGCGTCCAGTCGAGCAACAGCATCGCTACGTCTTGCGGCTTAATAGGTAGCTTTTGGCAGGTCTTCAGTCCAGATGTCCATCACAGCAGTGAATCTTTCCAGTAACTGTATCCAGATGTTAGCTTTTAAAAGCTTTTTCAGTCGTCCCTTTTAATGTTTCTGTTGGGTTCCACTCTTGGCTCCGCTGACGACCGCAGCGCTGCCGGCAGCCTGGCACGAGCACTGCGGTATTGCTGGGGCACTACTTTGTCTCTCCCAATGTCCTCCTGCTTTCAGGCTGACAGGATGAATGCCTGCTCTGTCTTGCTGAGGTCAAAGTCATAAATTCTTCAGGAGCAAGAAGAGGGTCAGACCCTTTCAGGGCTACCAGAGGGCAGTTACTGACACTCCCCCCACCCCCCAACACTTCTCCTATCACTGAGGTTTGTCATTACAATAAAAGGTGAAATATATTCCTCTAGCTATTCTCATTGCAAACCACAGTTTAAATATTGAGAATTCGGTGACTACAACAAGTGTGCAATGCAACAATTGCTTTCACACCACTATTAATTGCCCAGAAACACGTTATAATGCATCTTTTCTCTCAGCCCACAGATTTTACTCTCCATTTCTTTGCCAGCTGTCAATAACAAATAATTTCCCCCTTCCTCTGCCACCTTGAGTTTTCAGCTGCAGCCACCTTGAATTTCCAGCAGCAGTGATGCTGTAAGTGTAGGGGTGGGAGGTCATGTCAGGGAGGAAGAAGTGATGGTTCTTTCAACCCGGTGGGCAGGTGAGGGACTACTTAGAAAATACTGATTTTTCCCTTTTCCTTTTCAAAGTTCCCAAGTTGTGGATGTGTAAATGTACAGTGTGGTGCTATTGGGAATCACGTTGGGATAAGATGACTCAGCATGTCCTCAGCATTCAGCGTGTCCTCAGTTTCTATGGCTAAAAATGAGAGCCTTGTTTCTTTAAATGAGACTGTTCTATATTTGTCACAGGAGAAGTCCTCTAAAGGTGAGGAAGCTAGGAGCTTGATAAATGCACGTGCTGTTATTGGCTCCCACTGGGGTGGGATCAGGTTTTCCCTATAAAGAACTAAAAGACACATGTCAGGGAAGGATTTTTTTCTTTTTCTTTTCAGAATATTCTGAAACTAGGGAACTAAAAGCAAAGGATTTGTTAGAATAGGACAAACTGATGTGAATGTATTACACAGCTGAGTTTAGGACTAGCAGGGGCAAGACAATGAACAAAATTGGAGTATTGTTTTGCAGCACCTAGATAGTATTTTTAGCATACATTTTGAATGCCATTTAAACTGCTGATCTATTGCAATCGTTTGCTGTGTGCAAAGCAAAAAAAATGTAAGCTACTTCACTCACTTCTCGTTTAAGTCATCTGTATATGCCAGTGCTATCTCTCCAGCTGTTAACTATAGGTAAGCATCATCTTTTTGACAGTAAATGTTGTGACAGAATGAGTCCTTGACTGATGTTCTGATTGCAGGCCGCATCAGTAATAATAAATACACAGAAATCTCTAGCAGGTGTTTTCTCACAAGTGTTCAAATATCTTTAAGTGCTTTGGTTCTTTCCATGTTTGGAGTTTGCATAGTTGATTTTTCAGGTTTCAGAAAAATAAAAGTGCTCTTAAAAAGATGTGTAATGTACAGTACTATGCCTCTGTGTTACTTATGGAACTTCAAGTTAGCAGTTGCTAACTTGAATTTGCTAATGTGTACGGGTGATTTCTCTTAAACAGAAGATTTTGAGAACCGATGCTAAGTTCTGCTCCTGAATTCTGCTGGTTATAATATTTTGAAAAACATGAAATTACTAACCATGATTTGGGCAGAGAAAACTCTGTGAAAATTTTAACTTCTGTACAGGAAATGTACAAAACTTTGCCTAATCCTATGCCTTTTTTTCAGCCTGATTAGGCTTTTTTATCAAAAAAAATTATTTTCCAGTAATTCATGCTTCCATCTGCTAATAAGTTTAGTCTGAAAATGTAATGGCAGCGTCTATGCATTCCTCTTGTTTGCTGTGGTATTCTCACATTCTATCACAGGCTAGAAAATTCTTTAATAAATGAGAGGCTTGATTGATTATGCAGTCAGGATTCAATGACAAGGCAATAGCTAGAGGATAAAGCATTTCCCTGGTCAAGCTGATGGAGCTTTAAACTTTTACCTAAATCCACAAAGCCAAGAGCTAATTGGAATGGCAGAGTTCACTTATGTAAGTCTTCGATACACATGGTCCATTTTATAGTTCACTTATGTAAGTCTTCGATACACATGGTGCATTTTATCACAAATCACAATAGTAATTCAGAATTGTATCATTCTCCCTAAAATATAAAACCCTTGTGATCTCTGATAGAAAAGACTCTACAGTGGTGTGCTGGAAAGTGAACAACCACAGTAGGGAACATCAGATAGGCAGAGCGTAATTACTAAAATTTTGCCAACAACCCATCACCTATACTTTTATTAAAACAGTCTGTGAATCCTTTTGAAGGAACAAACAAACAGCTTCCCCTTCATCCTAAAAACATGATTAAGGATGTGGAGGTGGCAGCATTGGCAAGAGGCAACATTTATTTTTGTTGGAAACATGCAACATATCCTGGCAAATGATTGACTAAGGATACTATTTAATGGTTCTAATTCACAGAAATAAAATACTATGCTGCTGTTGCTTCTGGAAGTGTAGTAGGTTCTGTATGTGGTGATCCAAGCACAGCCCTCAGAAGGGTTGTGATGAAAAGTGCACAGTTCAATTCAAGATTATGACTGGAGACAGAATGATGAGCTACTGTAAAGAACACACAATTAACAGAGCTGGTAACAGCAGGAGCCTGGCTCACGGATGTTTTGGAGCAGATTTTGTAAAATCTAATTTCTTTACCCTGTACATCATTCTTATCTTTATTCCTAATACCGTATCAAAGAACATGATCCTCTCCTACAGCGAAGCATAAGGTGATATCTGCCAGCAATGGCTTTCTCCCCAGTCTTATTGTTTATCTGGTGTTTAACACCAAACATAGTCTCTAGATGCTGCAGTCCTAACACCTAATACCGATTTTAACCCTTATCATACTTCACAGCCCATGGATATTTAGAGAACCTGTAACTAAACGCCAAAAGTATTTAATGCTGCTGTATTTAGCATTCTCTGCTGTACCTTCTCAAAAGCTACTCCTAGAAATCCCAACCCTAGCCACAGCTCCATATCAGGACCTCTCCAAACACTCCAGGAGAACTCTGTTACATTGCGATGGTTAGACCCCTATAGTCATCTATTCCCCACCATAACTAAAGGAAAGCCTCTGGTCCTTACCAGCACCAGTTCTCATACTTGCCTTGCCTTCTTTGAACTCTGCACCACTTCAGTAACTCCTTCTCTGTAACCCTACAGGGTTCTCTTAGTTGTGGGGTGACAATTACTCACTGTGATACGGATAAAACTGGAATTAGGGTTAGGTTTAGGAAATTGATAGGCTGAGGACTTGTGAGTTCAACACCTCTTGCAGAAAGAAAACTGCAATTTCTTGTTGCCAGGAAGTCTTAAAGTCAATTGTGATAGGGTTCCTATTTGTTTACATTGGACTGTTAGCACAAAGCTATGTCAGTCCTGTTAGTCAGCTGTATCTGAAATAAAGAGTTTAAGACCAGGCCAGTTATGTGCTTAAGAAAATAGAGCCAGACTTCAACAGATCTGTCTTTCTGGGAAGAGAAGCTGATAGTTTCTACCTTATGCTCCATCAGTTCAGATACAGAAGCACAAGTATCACAACAGATACTTGCTTGCCTTCCCTCCAATTTCTTTCTCAGTAGCAGGAAAATGGCAGAGGGAGATATGTTTGTAAATGTAAGATATCAAAGCATTTGATATGTGATGAATTATTATTATTATGCCCAAGAGACAAATGGAGACATTTGTATCAGAAAGTAATTATAACTCTATTGCACCTTAACTTCTAGTATCCAGCCAGTTATGTAAGTTATATAAGTTTTGGGGTCTGCAACCTCCAGTTGCAACTTCTCTCACCTCTCATGTAATTTCTAGTTCAACATAGAAAGGGAAAAGGGTTGACAGACAGAGCAGCTCCTTATGTGAAGGACAAGAGGCTGGTTCCTGAGAAAGGGGGCATTGAACCAACGTGGTTGGAGAGAGTTGTCTTCTCCTGACTACTATTATTTGGGCAACGTGGCTTCTTTCTTTTCTTTCTGGTGGAGGAAGACGATGGCAGTCTAAATTCTGAATTACTGAGGCACTCACTCAGCTGGCTGGCAGCATGCCTGACCTAGCTACATGTGGGCATAGGCAAAGGAGATGTCTACCACCTCCTGTCAACAGCTTCCCAAAGCAACTGCCTATGTCTTGTGCCAGTTCTACTAGCAGGTTATTTGTCTGTTTAGAAAAATAAAAAATAATAATAAACACCCCCCAACCCCCATCATTCTTTGAAGGACAGGTTTGCATTTAAGTTATTTCTCTTGTACTCAGAGAGTTAGTTGGCTTGTGTGTAGTTAGTATGAGTCATTTAATCCAAAAATAGGATTTGCACACACATTTAGCAAATCTGCTAACAGCCCACATTAGTTCTGCATTCAGTCGTGTTTGTGGTAATGCCTTCTGGGTGCATATCCCTGCTTTCTTGAAATCCATTTTGGTCTTTCCTATTTTTCACTTCTTCATATCTCATCTTTTTCTGTTCAGCTGATTAAAGAGATGTGTTCAGTCATGGACTTCAGTTTTCATATCAAGGTGGCAGGGAAAGGTCACTGTTTCTAGATTTTCTGATATATACCAATTCTTCTTCTGTAATACCTTTGTACTGTAACATGAAAATTAAATTAAAGAACACCTGTGAAACTCTACTTCCTTGGAGTACTAGAAAAATAGGATTTAATAGTCCAAAAGCTGCTTTGAAAAGCTGCGGGTAAGTGTACCTGTGACAAATCAGTCCAGATACAACAAGTCATGCAAGAAATAATCACTTGGACAACCAGAAAACCAACTGCATTTATATATATCTAATAATCCTTAAACAGAATACAGGAGCTGTCCCAAAATGCTGTATTTTGAAACACATGTTTTTGATGCCTTTGCATTCTTGTAGTAGATACTATTGATTCAACCCCAGTAGTCATTAATTATAGCAAATAAAATAGTATCTGAGTCAAAAATGCTGAACTGCTCGTGATTTAAAATGTTATCCGGGTTTTTATAGATGGGGACATCTTGTTTTCTGATTGACAGATAAGTTTGGGGCAGCTAGGGATTTTTTCATTATTGCTTTTTGAAAAAAAAAAAAACGAACCACGCAACTGTTCTTGTAATGTTATATTTGTGGTGTTCAGTTGTCACAGCAATCAACACTGTTCAGTTTCCAAGTAAGAGCTGCACCCTTGGGATCGGATCTACACAGATCAAGAAAGCAACAGACTGTGGTTGTTGTGTCGTAGGATACAGAGATCCTTTGGCTCACACAGAAAACTTGAGCCCTGATCCATTATTGGAAACCATCAGCGTAAGCACTCTGCCAGGTCGCTGACATCTGCATTATCCAATCCCCTGGTGGGACTAGGTGCTTAGATCATGCTACTTGTCTATCATACGGTAATGAAATAATCAGCAAAAAATGCTTAGGAATTCCTGAGTTAACATAGAACTGAAATAAAATTAAAACTGCGCACAGCTCCTTATGGTTTGGTACATGTTGTGTGGTGGATTACTTTAATGTTCTAAGCACCAACATTTGACTCTCGTTCAGCCTGATCCAAAGACTTAAGTGTGAGTAGAGCAGGTCCCACTTAGCTCATAATGCTCCTCAAGTCGCTAAATTATGCACAGTAACTGTATAACAACAGTAGTTGCCAGAAACCAGCTTCCCTAATTCCATGCTCTAACCTTTGTTGACTGGATTACATCTCATCGCAGAAAAATTTTTGCATGTTTCTTGATAAGGGCAGTTCAAAGCCATCCATTGACATTTTCTGGGTTAAATATACCTTTCCAAAGAGCAGAAAGAGCTACAGGAGGCCAGAAACTCCTTAAGTTATCTCTGGCACCAATGAATTTGCCTGAGAAGTAATTTAATCAAAAACTCAGAGATAGAGGTTAATCTCTTTTATGAGAGAGGAGGACTGCAGGGGCAGTTTAGACATCTTTAACTTTCATTTTCCCTAATTCTCAAATACTTTTGTTTCAATGCATTATCAGAATACCATCTATATCATCGGGCCATTGTAGGAATTGTAATTTTTTCAGGTGCAGGGAGCAAATCATGACTCTTGCAGGCTGTGAGCCTTAAATGATACACCTGCAACACCTAGATTTTAGGAAGAGGTGTTGGGGACAGGAATTTCTTCTTCTTCTAGCCTGGCACAAATAAAGCCAGCCATAAACTGAGCAGCACATACATCTTACCTTAAAATCATATTTTGCTACAGCTATTTATGGTGTTTGGTCTGATATGTCCTTTTGCAGAATGCTTCTGGGAATTAACAGGAGTAGCCATTTTAGTAGAATTAATCTTAACCTAAGTGCCCTAATTTGACAACTTAACAACTGTGGAGCAGGAGATAAGCTTTACAACTGTCTTTATCGTATTAATTCAGACCAGTGTTATTAATAAGGGGCGTGAGATTTACAGTAAGACCCTAGAAGATAGATTTAACAGCCAGAAAAACCTAAATTTTGTCTCCTCTTGATTCAAGGCAGAGAATACTAGATATTTTTTTTGTTTACTTTTCAGTAAGCTACTTTACAAATAACACCGTAAATTTTACACTATAGCTTCAATTACTGAAGGCTTTAGGCACCTGAATAGAATAAGAAATTTGCATGCAGATAAAACAAAGAAATAAAATGTCTAACAGTAAATAAAAATCCAAGATCCTCCATGGGTAAAACGCGTGTCTCATACATATTGTGAGAAATATAAACAATACACGGAAAAGGAACAAACTCATAATTCTTACCCAGGAATAAGCACGTAGCCATCAATAGCACCTAACAGTTTTCAGTATTTATGATATTTATATAATACCTTTCCCTCTGCCGTTTCAAAGTGTTTTCTCTATATTGTTTCAAAGAAGCTTTGTGCAATAATATCCTCACCCAGACGATGGAAATCCAAAGGTAACAGTAACTGACACCTAAAGAGCGAGTGCCACGCTCAGAACACAGCTAACTCCTACATTCTTGCACCAGCTCATATACACACACTCACTGCTGGAAATCTCTGTTCAAACATGGGGGGTTTTTCACTTTATTCTATATTGTTTTAAATATATTCTGTTTCTGAAAAAAACCAAACTCTACGATCACTAAATCTTCTGACAACTCCAGCATGCAGCAGTGTGTCCCTCCCACACCTACATTATCACACTCTCAAATATCCCGGCTTTCTATTTGGCAAAGGATGCCAGATAGCACAATACAATTTTTATTTATTTGGTTTTTATGACAAATGGCACGACTTGTGGCACAATAGTGTGGGGTCTTTGTGATCTCTATAGAGATGCCACCACAAGCCCAACCTGCGAGTCGTTATATGATCATTTACTCTCTTGGAAAATTCACAGGAAGGTGGAGTTACCCAGCATATTGAAAGTACAACTTTATGCAGTATTCACTGAAGACCGAGCACGCTCCTAGGATCCCCTGTGGCATCTATAATTTCCTTGGAAACCTCTCCTGAAGTTACTCTGAAGTATTTGCCTAACATGACCCTGCTCTGTTTGCGAGATCACAGCTCACAAATAAACAAGCTGTAGTAGCTTCAGGCATTGATCCTATTACTCCAGCACTTTATAAGAAGGCACTACATAATTACTCTTGAAATGCTGGGCTAAAGTGTTATTACTAGTAATATACCCTAGAATGCTGGAAGTAACCATAAAGAAATGCTGAAAAATATTAGAGAGAGTACAGAGCACAATTTCACTTACAGATTGCTTTGATGCTTTCTATCACTAGATCATCTAATTAGCAACTCATGACATCACCAGACTTTAACCATTTTGGCTGACATTTTCGACACAATTTGCCACAGGCAGATGCTGCTGTGGCTCCCTTTTCCTTTGTAAATAGGAAGCCATAAGGCCATTTAGCTCACAAAAGTGCTAGGAACTACTTTAATTAATATTGGTTAGGCACTTAGATATTGCAATGTAAGTAGAAAAGTCCATGTGGAAATGAAAAAATTTTGTTTTCAAAATGTTCTTTGAATCTATGAGGGGCCTGGGGCTGCACACTGAACCAAATGTTGAAAAATCCTTAGGCAGCAAGCACCATCCATTCTGTGCATGACTGAGTCTGGAGTCTAGGGGAAAAATTAATATGTGATCATGTAATTAGACTGTAGAATAATTAATATACACAAGGGAAGGATAACTTCAAATACAGGTAATCTTAATCCATTTTTTTCCCTGTAGTTAATTTTGTGCCTTTATTTTCTTTCACTGTAGGTTTTCTCTATGTGATATATGGTACAAAGGAAAGTAGAAGTGCAGCACTATTAGCTGATTTTATTCTCCTTCATTAATTGTTAATGTAAAATCTGTGACAAAGAATGCAATTTCCAATTTACCATTCTACAGCAGTTCAGCCATCTTTCACTCAAAGAGAACTTCTCGGTCACTTCAGCAAAAAAACCCCAAAAGTCAGAATCTTTCACCTTATCTGCCAGGCTTCTAACTCTCTTAAGTATATGTCTGAACTTTGAAATTCCTAACACTGTGTCCAGAAGTCATGTATTATTTCTAGTTCACCAGGAAGGACACATCTCTGGGGCAAATACAGCTATGTCAGGTTATTGCCTTACAACACTGTTACACCTTCACTTGGTTTCAACAGAATTAAAGTCTGTAGAGTGCTAGGAATTAGTTGTGTTGTGACTGGACTAGAGGATAATCTTTTCGATTTATTATTAGTTATATTGACTTCCCATCTGAAAGTTCCACCCAAGCTCAGAACTTTATTCATGATACAAGAGTACAATCCAGCTTTCAAGTACCATTCATAGCTTACCTTTCCTAGGATATACTACAACATATAGCACATCCCACTGAGAAAGTAGAGTCATGAATAAGCATGATAAGCATAAGTCATGCATAAGTCATGAATAAGCAAGATAAAATAAGCAAGCACACACACAGACCTATATTCATAGGGAAGTCTGTACCTAAATTGGTATCAAAAATTAGTACATTTTCCTTGTCTTCTAGTAGGCTTTTGTTCAATCAAATTGCATTGTGAAATGCCCCAGAGCTATGTATTCAGTAAGCAACAAGCACTTTTCACTTCTCAATCATTAACTCTCATTTTATGTCTGGTTCTCAGGCAGTTTCATGCTTCCCTGTGTTTCCGAGATCTCTGATCCTGCTTTTCATGCCCATGCACAAGCCTCGTTAACATTTTTCTTCAAAGGCTGCTGGGACAAAGCATCTGTGCTGATACTACATAGTGTAAATTCAACAAACAGGCTTGACAGTAAAAGTAAATGTTCCAGAATACCCAAAGTATTGTGATCATGTCAACAGAATATGCACAGCTGTCCTGGAGGAGTAAGGGTGGGGGATCCAATTCTACCTGCTCAGAAGTGAAATGCAGAACATGTAAAAAGATGTTTGTTCACATGTATCTTTATTACAGGCAAAGATAACTCATTAATTTTAAAGATTTTTTTTTTCTTTTTCCTGATGGCTTTAAATACAGAGATGGGTGATTACGGCTGCTCTCATTTTCCTGGTCAGGAAAAAAAAAGTTTCTCTTCTTACAGGACTGGAAATATGACTCTACTGAAGCTGTAATTTCAGCTCCCAGTCCTGGCTACCTCAGCTCAGAAAGAGAACAATTTTGCGTTTACTTTTCATTAAAGACATCAACATATCTCTCAGAAGTTAACAGCAAGCCTCTTGTTGAATTCAATCATGCAAGATGAGGATTTAAATTGGAAAATTCAGCAGATATACACCAGTAACTGAGAGAAGAATCAGATGACTTTGCCAGACAACTTTGAAGCTCTTATTTCTGTTCCTCTATAGTCAAAACTAAACACTGTGGTAATTCATGTTTCTGGCTGAGAAAGCATGCCTCAAAAATTTTGAAAATGCCCTCTTATAAAAGGTGAAATTTAAGACCTAGAATGTACTATTACAAAAAGAGCAACTCTTAACAATTTTGAAAGGATTTCCTTTCTAACGTGTGAAAAATTTGATAAACACAAATAATACTTTTTAAAATTCCACTTCTTTGTTCAGTAAATTCAGATAAATGTTTTTAACTCAGATTTAAATTTTAACTGTGTAGAATTCGAGGTATATGACTCAATCACAAAGTTAAATAAATGCCATACTATTCTTTTGATATCGCATTACAGTTGGAGCTGGGAAAACAAATCAGGTTAACTTCTTTGACTAATTCCATGATTTTCCACATTATAAATTATATATGTCTGGCTAACTTTTTTCTTGAAAGTCAGTCATTTCACAACAGTGTTTTCAAATATTTATTCTGAGTAGTCATTGGATGTTTTTGGATGTTACTGTACAAAAAGTTTACCTAAGTCCTCCTTTCACTCCTTCTTCTCAATTTTGCATGAGCTTCCTGAACTACAAACTAAAGAATTTCCATAACATATCAAAAAGTGAAGTCATTCTTTAAGGATTAAGGTCAGGAAACTATACATGCATGTGATATAATTGTTCCTGTTCTTAGTGTCTTTTTGCCTCATGATCCCCATCATTTGCATCATTTGCTTCAGCAGATCTTTGCATTTGCATTTTGCTGCAGACTATAACATCATCTTAAAAAAGACCTAAAGGATTCTCAGACATAGACATAATCATTGGGAAAATACAACTGATGAGGAGTCTCATAAAAAATTAAGATGAATATTGATAGAAAAAGTATTGTGGTGTCTGCCAAGCTGGCATTGTACTGTAAAATCAGCATTCTGTAATGTCAACCCAATCAATCAGCCAAATTTTTCTCTATGTATAATTCAAGCTCTACACTTCACCCAAACCTCCTTAAAAATTCTGGCTAAGCTTATGAAAATGAACATGGTTTTAATTTGGGGATTTTAACAAAATCTGAACTCTAGTAAGCTTCATATTGTTTAGGAATTTACAAGGAATGGGTGGAACAGAACTGAACAGGATTCATTTTTTTTTGTCTAGAGTATAAAAGTAAAAAACTTGGACAATTTCACTTACAATGGATGAGATAATCTTTCTTATCATGGATTGCTATGGAAGAATACCTCATCAAAAAAGAGACCAAGACTGTTCTCAACCTCATTTAGAATCACAAATGTTTATTGTCTTTATTTATTACCAGGAAATTACTGAAAGGAACCTAACATAATACTCTGTTAGATCCACAATCTATGTTAGTCCCCGGTGCTGTTGTCCTAGATACATAGTAAGTAATGCATCTTGTTGGACACACTCAATTTTCCAGTGAAACTTAAAGTTCTAAATGTGACAGCAACTGATCATCAGGCAACTATTTTGTAGTTAGAAAGAAACACCTAATTCTTGCAATAAAATGTCAGATTATTGCTTCTTCATGTCACTGAGACTTTATTTAACAAAGGTTTATTCCTGTTCTCAGCCATATGACTGGATTTGCAATTACGGTCTTTGTTTAATTTCTTTAAAACATCATTCCTGTTTATACATCTTCTGAAATTCCATTTTTAAATGTAATTGCTTCTAAATCTCAGAGGATATTAATACCTGCCTGAACTGATATGTTTTAATACTAAGAACTGTGATTTAAACTACTAAAGCAAAAATTGAACAAAGCAAACTAGACGCAATTCTAATCATGTTCTGGCAGCTGATTCTTTTTATTTTCTATCTGTACCACTTATTTTAGTGTCTGAGATTCAGTTGTAGGTTTACAGTTCCATATGGCTACACTGCCTATGCTTTTAGGGATGATGTGAAAACTTAATTATGTCATTCCTGCATTAGAAACTTCCATTCCTTCAGCTTTACTTAGGGTGAAGATGCTTTTTGTTGACCCATACCATTGGAAACCGGATTGCATATTCCCGGTCATCTTGCATACTTTTCCAGAGTACACTTTGGACTGGGGAAGCTATCACTGAGCCTGTAGCTATATGTACAGACAGCTCTGTTCAGTAGGAATTTAAGCAATAAATTTTTCAATGTCAGCTGTTAGAGTGAGGACACCTCTGTTGTGCAGATACCCTAAAAATGGCAGAGGAAGGCTCTTTCCTCCTTCACTGAGAAGTCCAATTTTCTGTTTTCTTCACAGGTAGATGGTAGAAATGACAGTCTTTAACTTTGAGAATGCCTGTAATGTGTTTCAGAAACTGATGGGAACAATTTCTTATTACAGAGAAATAGAGAAATTACATCCTCTCCAGATTATTTTTTTTCCCCCCATTTTCTTTCTGGCTGAATGAATGCCAGACAGGCAGGAATGAACCTCCTTGATTTAGTGTATGTGCTTATTGTCTCCAGATACAACATTTCTATAGAGCACAGTTCCTGCTCTACCCGTGACACATGATTTGTATGGAAGTACGAGCATAATCTTTGGAGAATGAATCTTGACACAGGCAAAGATATATCATCAATGCTGCTTTAATAGCAGCATGATCCAACCAATCTTTTCCATACTCCAGCTACTGAAAATTCTAGATTATGAGGAGTTTTAGCAGTGTACTTCATTACATGCTCTGCTCCGTGCCTTGCAGTCAGTAAGCAGAAAACTCAGGGGGTTTATGTCTTGTAGAGCGTCCTGGTCTTTCTTGATTGTTTTTTTTTCCTCCTTTTACTGTTCCATATAAAATACTGTTTGTCATTCTCATATATATGTATGCATGTGTGTATAACATATGATTGAAATTATTTTAATAGGCGTGTTCTTCAAAATTTCTAATGAAGAGTTCTGATGCCAGTAACATTTTGCCCTAAGGTAAGTAATCTCAAAAGCATTTTGTAAATTGGTTCCACCTGTTCTACCATGAACACCTTGCTGGTGTCTGGATGAACAGATGAAAAGGCATTTCTGTGTTTTTTGCCTTAACCAAATTTCCCTAAACAGTAGTTCCATTTTTTCTCTTTCAGAGAGCATCTTATGCTTACTGAGGAACATAACTATGCGAAACAAGAGTTGTATGCAGAGCAGCTCAAAAGAAAGTGGGGAGGTAGAAATAAACTGGCTGAACGTGCCCTGGACACAAATTAGAGTAGTCTCAGTTATCCCTAATTATGTGTAGCTGCCTGTGGCTTGAATGAGTCAACCAGGGATCAGCACTGGAGTACTTCACCAGCTGCCCTTTCCGTGGTACAAATCCTCTTTTTCAGATTCCAAAAAAATGGTTTCATCATCTCTGCAGCACCTGTGAGTTTAGGCAAAGAGTTTGTGCAACAGTTGAGTCACAAGTTCTACTCTTTTTTTTTTTAATACCTTTTCTTTTCTTTACCATTCCTTCTCTCTCACTCTACAGCTACTTTCAGTCTCATATCTGTCCTGTCACTGTCTCTTCACTTGTCATCTAAATTCTTTTCCATGGCATTGCATTTTAATGCTTCCTGCTCTTTCACAAACATATTCCATACAGCCCTTGAGAGAGCTGTCTCTTCCAGTTCCATCACAACAATCCTCTCACTTCCTTTTTTTCTTGAGTGATGCTTTTCTTCTGCGTGGTCATTTTCTGATCTACTCTGCCTTACTGCATCCTGACTGTGCTTTCAGAATACAAATGCATTTTCCTTGTAGTACTCTTTCTTTTCTTGTTATATTTCCAAGTTGTTCATAGTTTTCCACACTTGAGGACCCGACTCAGTGATTTACATCACACACCTATTGTCCAGCAGTCCTTCTAATTATGCCACACTAAGGACTATGTTATGAAGCCTAGACTAATTAAAAAAGTTTTGTAAGATGTGTCTATGTAGGCTAAGTAGAGCTGCTCCAGTGAATTGCACCGGTGAAACTTCCCAGGGTGGAGACACCCTCGCCTCCTCCGCGTAAGAGCTCAAGCACAAAATTCCGTGACAAATGCTGTGATTCTCAGGTCAATAAGATCCTTCATTAGCCACACAGGGATGCATTTAAGACATTCCTGGTTTTCCTTTGATTATGTCTGCCCTGGAGATTTTGCCCAGGCCAGCAGTAAAAAAGTTTGCTCAAGAACAGAAACAGTCCAGCTGTGACAGAATGGAGTTACATTTAGATCGATTTTCCCATCTCTACATGGGGTGTTTGCAACCAATGGTGTAAACACACCACTTTCACTTCCAGGACTGGTAATCAAGACAGTCATGCAAAATGAATTCTAACTTCTGAGTGGGTAAAACCACCCAGGTCATATACCCACCTCCCCTTTACGTAGATCCATTATTCTCTCCACTGAATTTCACTGAGATGCTCTAGCCAATCTTAGTGGACAAGTGTGAATCAACAACACTTGCATTGGCAGAGGCTTTGGAAAGGGGAAACAACTAAGAGACAATTTTGTAAATATATACATATATAAAAATATATATTACAAACTGTCACCAGTTTTGTAAAACCAGTGACATATAATTAGCATGTATCAACGATAACACTTCCGAAAACCTGCAGTAGCTTATGAAATACTCAATCTAAATCTAGTGTAATTAGTTCGCTAGGACTTACAGAGTTGCTTTGGGGTTTATGATCAGAAAAGTCTTATTTCCCAGTATGATTAACATTCTGGGTGTAAGAGAAAAATATATTTTAAAACAAAAAAAAAACCCAACTTTCTTCCTTTTATAGTAGCAGACATAATAAGTTTTTCTGTATGATTTATTTGCACCAAAAATTACCTTTGATACGATCCAGTTTAGCATTATATTAAATACCCTAAATAGATCTCAGCATGACGACAAATGAAAATGAAATGAAGTGTGGGTGAAAAGGGCAAATTAGTAAGTAGTCCAGTGGTTTTGAATGTCATTCAAAAGAGAAGAAAGCCATAAACAACTGACATTCTGTATTTTGGATGGCATTCATCAATATCCTCTGTGGTTCATGAGTTGTTGTATCTTGAATACAGTGATCCTTTTCATTTGGACAAAAAAACTGTGGATTTACGAGGAAAGCTGTGATACTCTCAGCAGTTTAGGTATTTATTTCTCTGTCTTTTTCCTTTTCTGCCTTCACTTCCAACTCACTTTTCTATGTATCTTTTTTCTTACAGACTAGCGTATAATCACTCGGGAAGTTTAGAAAGAAAACAATTCTTCAGTTATCTTTTCTTCTGAGTAATACAATGTTAGGAATGATGGCCAAAGCATCATTTACATATAGGACAGCTGTCCAAAGTGTTGTAGGGTGGGGAAAAAACCCTAAATCAAAACAAACGAAAAATGTGTGACAGAGAAAGAAAAAGTCAGAGACACAGAAAATATTACGAAAGCATATAGATTACCTAAATAGTAAATACATCTTTGATGTATCACTTCAAACCAGTTGTATTCTTTTCTTTTCTTGACTGTGTTCTTTTCTGCTTGGAAACTCTTCTTCTGTAAGTAGACATTGCTATTTTCCCTTTCAGCCAGAAAACACTCTCCAGCCTTCAATCCAGCCCACTGCTAATTTTTTTCATGGGAATCCATCTTATTTCAGGTGTTCCAATTCAGCAAGTGTACTTTCACAGCAAGTGAAAAAAAGGCAAACAACATTTTCATTCTCTCTAGCCTCCTAGCTTCAGCTGGAGTTGTTCACAGAATTAATTTAGCAATAATTTCAGTGCTTTTGAGGTCTTCAGACAGAATTCACATTTGTTACAATCTCAAGAGCAGGAGACTGTAAAATTATTTTATTTTCCTTTAAGCCCATGACTTCAGTAGCAAATGCTGTTTCTTCCTGTACTATACAAATCTTTCCTGTTTGAGCAAACCTTAGTTACCATCTCTACAGCCTCTCCCCAAAGTTATAATGCTGGTACTTCTTCCAATGACATTTTTCCTCCTGAGGTAGTTCTTTCTTCATGAGAGTGGTCAGAGCACTAACATTAGCTTGGAAAGTTTTGAAAAAAGATGTCATGGTTTCCAGGATAATTACCCTAGAGTGTACTGTACTTCGTAAGTGACTTCACATCTGATATGAAGTGAAACCACTCAGTTTCTCCACTCTCAGGCTGAGCCATGTACCCTGGGTAGCAGAGGGAGGATTTCTGCAATTTAAATCAGAGCATTTTCTGGCCATACAAGAAGAGAGACCCCCAAGGCTTCTGGAAATAAAAATCAGTTAGAATTGGATGTTGCCATCAGAAAACTCATTTGGTCCCTGTCCATGCCTGTCACCTACCAGGTACCATGCCAGGTACCATCTTTCTGGGAATCACTCGTCCCTGTCCATGCCTGTCACCTACCAGGTACCATCTTTCTGGGAATCACTTGTGCATGTGTGGAGACCAGAATTGCACATATATCCCCTCCACTCTTTGGGGAAGCAGCAGAGCTGCTGCTCACGTGCAGCTGGACTATCCTGTGGCCAGCTGGATCTCACAGGGAGGTAGGAGGAGGGCTAGCACGTACAGTGCGTCCCCCACCTCTGCAGTAGCTGGAGCAGCCTAACCTGGAGGGCTGAGCATCACTGATGCAGCACGTGAAAGAGTCACTGCACAACAACTATAAATGTGCCACACGGAGAGAACCACTGGCAAATGTTCAACCAGACCAGGGTACGACTGCCTCTAAAAAATACATGGCATTTTGAAAGCTGAAAAGCTGGGACATCAACAATATGAAGGGATATGATATTGTTTCCATCTGCATCTCAATCAGTGTTCAGAACTAAATATCTCCAATTTTGCCTCCCTTCTCTCCTCCTTTTCATATACTCTTTAATTGTTTTTTAGGGGGTCATCTTTTGGCCACATGGCTTCTTGTTTGTTTTTCTTGCCTGACCTCCAGAGGAATCTGTCAGATAGGGATTCTTATCTTCAGCCCATAATCTCTTTAAACTATTTCCCAGCTCATGGCACTCTATTCAAAAGAACCTAATAGCTGTATTAGGTTAGTTGGCTTTATTATCTTTTTATGGTTATTCATTAACTTCAGATGGGATTTTAGAGAACACCATGGGAAAAAAAAGAAAAGAAAGAAACCCTCATACAAAATTACACACTTACTCTCTTCTATGCAAGTCAAATTCTGCCCTATACCATACATCTAGAATAATAAGTTTTAAATATATATCAAAGACAAAGCCATGAATAGCTCTGTATTTCAGAGTTTGACTGTAATTTTCTGTTATTGCAAACTACTCTATCGCTTTTATTCTAGATAGGAATTTTCAGAAAGACCCGAACATGTATCTACAGCCAGTTTAGACTCAATTTTATTTGAGATCACAAATCATAGAACCATAGAATTGTTTAGGTTAGAAGAGACCTTTAAGATCATCAAGTCCAACCATTAGCCTAGCATTACCAAGTTACCAGCCAACCATTAGCCTAGCATTACCAAGTTACCGGTGAACCATGTCCCTCAGCACTACATCTTTTAAATACCTCCAGGGATTGCGGCTCAACCGCTTCCCTGGGCAGCCTTTTCCAATGCTTGATAACCCTTTCAGTGAAGAAATTTTTCCTGATACCAAATCTAAACCTCCCCACCGAACATGTATCTACAGCCAGTTTAGACTCAATTTTATTTGAGATCACAAATCATAGAACCATAGAATTGTTTAGGTTAGAAGAGACCTTTAAGATCATCAAGTCCAACCATTAGCCTAGCATTACCAAGTTACCGGTGAACCATGTCCCTCAGCACTACATCTTTTAAATACCTCCAGGGATTGCGGCTCAACCGCTTCCCTGGGCAGCCTTTTCCAATGCTTGATAACCCTTTCAGTGAAGAAGTTTTTCCTGATACCAAATCTAAACCTGCCCTGGTGCAACTTAAGGTCACTTCCTCTTGTCCTGATACTTGTTACTTGGGAGAAGAGACTGATCCCCCCCCTCACTACACCCTACTTTCAGGTAGCTGAAGAAAGTGATAAGGTTCCCCCTCAGCCTCCTCTTCTCCACGCTAAACAACCGTAGTTTTAAGGTTCCCCCTCAGCCTCCTCTTCTCCACTCTAAACAACCCTAGTTCTCTCAGACATTTCCCATAAGACTTGTTCTCCACACCCCTCACCAGCTTCGCTGCCCTTCTCTGAACATGCTCCAGCACCTCAGTGTCTACCTTGTAGTGAGAGACACAAAACCAAACTCTGTATTCAAGGTGGGGCCTCACCAGTGCTGAGTACGGGGGGACATTCCCTTCCCTAGTCCTGCTGGCCACACTATTCCTGATACAAGCCAGGATGCTGTTGGCCTTCTTGACCACCTGTGCACGGTGTTGGCTCATATTCAGCTGGCTGTTGACCAACACCCCGGGTCCTTTTCCACCCAGCAGTTTTCCAGCCATTCTTCCCCAAGCCAGTAGCACTGCATGGGGCACTTGGCCTTGTTGAACCTCATACCATTGGACTTGACCCATCGATCCAGCCTGTTCAGATCCCTCCCCCCCAGCCTTCCTACCCTCAAGAAGATCAATGCTCCCACCCAGCTTGGTGTCATCTGCAGACTTACTGTGGGTGGTATTTATCCCCTTGCCCATAGATCATTGATGAAGATGATCGGAGCAACAGCCCCAATACAAAGCCCTGGGAAATACCACTTGTGACCAGCCACCAACTGGATTTAGTTCCATGCACTTCCCCCAGCACCCTCAGTATCCTTGAGTCGATCCCATCTGGACCCTAGACTTAGCAGGTAACTAAACATTTCCTCTTGGATTACAGGGGTTTCATTCTGTTCCCCAGAACAGCCACTTGTGACCAGCCACCAACTGGATTTAGTTCCATGCACTTCCCCTGGCACCCTCAGTATCCTTGGGTCGATCCCATCTGGACCCTAGACTTAGCAGGTAACTAACCATTTCCTCTTGGATTATAGGGGTTTCATTCTGTTCCCCATGCCTGTCTTCCAGCTCAGGGGGCTGGGTACCCCGAGAACAACTGGTTTTACTATTAAAGACTGAGGCAAAGAATGCATTAAGTACCTCAGCTTTTTCCTCATTGTTTGTCGCTATGTTTCTCCCTGCATCCATTAAAGCATATAATAGAACAAATGTATCTATAATACATGTAATATATTATATATATAACACATAATATATACAATAGAGGAATAATGATGACATTTAGCTTTCTGATGACGTGGATATCAGGTCAATATTTAAATATCAGAGGGGAGGTTGTCCCTGTGAGTGGATTCTGCAATTAGATGTCCTGTCTGTGAGATGTGGAGTACACTTCCGTTTCGCAAGCCAATGTTCTTTCTCAAGAATACTTATGTTTAAATAAGTTAGGCTAAAGCTGTAACAATCTTTGCCAACTCAATCCCCTTGCAAAGGGGAAAAAATCCATTCCTGGAAGGCAATCATTTCAGTGTTTTACTATGCCTGGACATAACTATACAGAACAGTGAATCGTTCAACTTGGTTGCTGCATTAGGCTTGCAAAGATAAGTCAAGAACAACAATGAAAATCAAATGTAGATGTTAGCTGATGTTGCTATTGTGATTATGCAGTTCAATAAGTCAGAAATATTCCATAGCTTTTAAACAGAATTTCATTCTACTTCCACCACTTATAAATAAAGAGCTGTTAGTTTGATCAGCGAACCCAATTGTGGGCAAAATACCATAATACAGAGACGCTTGCCAAATGCTATTTGGACACTGACCATAGTTCATGCAATTGTTCTCACATTTTTTGTTCAATGAGAATTGACACATACTTATTAAAAACAATCAAATATTTGCCAAGCAACAAACAGAATACACAACAGCAGCATTCCTCTTTGGCACCGGAGAACAGTCAAACACAGCCCTGAAGAACTTTTTGTCTCTCAGACTGTACTGAAAATTGTGTCTACTTTGTCACGTGCCCATTTTTATAACATTTTTACAGGGCATGGGCTTGTGTCAATGGATGAGGATACTAGAGAACGTGTGACTGCTACTGAGCATCTTTGAAGGTGAGTTTCCAAATGAAAGTTTCAAGAACTCCAGACACTCTTGTAGGGAAATAAAGTTAATGAATTAATTTATTTTTCCATTTTATTAACTGTAAATGTGAAAAGATTACAGGAGCAAGATACTGCAATGTAATGGCAATGATACATGTGTGTATGGAAAGATGTTAAGTCCAGTTTTACTGGGCTAATCACCTTTCATTCCTCTAAGAATGGGTGATGAAAATGAGAAGAAAGGATTGGGGTAGCTTGCTCCAGTAAAGCATCAAACCATATTCATGAAAGTTTAAGAACCCTTACATCTCTTTAATAAATAAGCTAATGATATATATAAT
The DNA here is from genome assembly GCF_001431845.1 of Calidris pugnax. NCBI lineage: Eukaryota > Metazoa > Chordata > Aves > Charadriiformes > Scolopacidae > Calidris > Calidris pugnax. The sequence goes on along the minus strand of NW_015090800.1, from coordinate 1,326,185 downwards.
GGTACAGTAATAACAATGCTAATTATTTAATACTGGGAAATAATAGATCTGCTTACAGTAGCCCTATGTTAATTAGCAGACTTTTTTTTTTTCCCAATGTAGTTTTATTTCCATGAATAATACTCTGCTATTCCAACAGAGAGTGCTTCCTATTTTGGGTTTCACAACTCTCTAGGGCACACTAGAGAGTGAATCAGTTATGCCCGACATGCAAACACTAAGCAAACAGGAGACTCGTTGAAGTTATTTTGGTACCCTTCTTTTGATTTATGTGGAGTAATTTCAGCAAAATATCCTACAGGAAGAGTGCAAAACTTCTCTGCACATTATGTACTAAATTAAACTTACTTAGGGAAAATATATATGTCATGCTCAGTATTACTGTGAGTTATTAATTTAACTTGGGAAACTCTGTAAAAGATTTTATAACTAAAAATGTCTGAAGAAAAAAAAGGAAAATCGTTATAGCAGTTGGCATATATTCTCTAAGGTTTTGATTACACATTAGTAAAGCTTTATAATACCTCTGTTATGTAGATATTTTTGCCAGCATCTATATACCTTGTGGGTAAAGTGAAGATAAAAAAAAATTACCTGAATTCTACTACTAATGCTGAAGCTGTCTTTATTTCCCTCCCAGTAATCTAAGCAATGGGGTCCTTCACAGTGTAAACACAGCCTCTAAATTCCTGCACACTTCTGGAAATCTCTCTCATAAGTTGTAAGAAATATTGAAAATTATCACCTCTACATTAATATCCTGGATTCCGTATTAACATTTTTCTGGCTAGTCCCTCAAACACATAAGGCCTAAATCTACCCATATTTAATTCTAGTACTAAATGCAGGATAAATTTTTTAATTTTACATCCCATCTTCACTTTTTTACTCTAAGATGGTGAATAACACTTGCAAACTAATTTCTACTAATTTCTATTTGACTTGGAAAGCGGAGGGGCAGAAAGAGGAGACCTTGGTTGAAACAGAAGAACATTTAAGAATGTAATGAAGATCTTTAAACAGAGCTATAGCATACAGCTGTAATAAGTCCCTCAATGGTAGACCAAATGTGCTTGTTTCACTGTAATCTTGCTGACTTTGAAAGACAAACTACATGGTCCTTTCTACTGTGTAGATTCTGTCCCATTGTGTGACCTGAATGAAAGCAGCCTTTAAAAATGTAATGTCATGGTGCTATTCTCAAATGATAAATTATAGTGTCAATTATAATTTACTCAGAGAGGGAAAAGATAATATAATTTCAAAAGAATATTACAGGGAAGTCTTCCATAACAATCAATGAAAATATATATATTACAAATGACTGCTGGTGGTATTATTATTATTAAAGTTATTATGCATATTATTAAGATTGCCAGACACTATCCATTATAATACAGGTTCTTTTAATCTGGCAAGTTTTCCTGAAAGGTCTAAAATTTGCCATACTAGGCGTCTGCCACAGTCCAAATGTTGGACTTGTTCACTTGTATCAGTGAATAAGGATAATGAAAAATATATTTTTTTTCACATTACGCTCATTGGAAAAGTGAAATGTATTTGTGTAACTGTCAGTGGAGGGTAGTTCTGCCGTGAGGAAAGATTCACTAGAGGAAAAGACCAAAACGAGATGCAGGGAAAAGGAATCTGCAGTGTGTTATTTTCACCTGATGTAACATGGGATCCTAGAGAACATTTAACAGGGACAAAGAGAGAAGACATAGGGCAGAGCATAGGGAAGAAAACTCCCCAACAAGCCATAAGAGAGAGCCTATGTGACTGGGAGCAGCATGGTGTGGAGAGTATGGTAACAAGGGAGAAGCAAACTGGACAAGAAGCTGAGGGCAATGGACTGGAGGTTGGCTGGGCAAGAAGCCCGGAGGAAGAGCTGGGAAAGAGCTGGGCCCAGTTAAGATTATTTCTGAGTCTTCTCATTTTTCTGCCATCAGCAGATAAAATTCAAATTCAAAGTGACCTGTCCTTCTACAGAGCAGCTCTGTGTAAAGTGCTGGAGTGCATTACTGCTTGTTGACTGTGATGCCAGTACTCAATTAAGTGGAATTCCCTTTTTTGGGGTTATTTAAACGAAAAAGGGGAGGAGGCCAAATTTCATAGAGTTTCTTTCCCTTCCTTAACACTCACTTAGGCAGTGTGTCCTTCATTCACATATTACGGTCCATTGTATTCTTGATCTTTTATTCAGCATTCATGAATACTGTGGCATCCACAGCTCTAAAACCGTGCTTCTTGTCAGTAAAGAAAACTAATTTTCCCCCTTGCCCCAAAGAAGTAGGATAAGCTCCATGCATTAAGAGAAACAGAAATAAAGAAATTAGGAAGTTAAGGTGAAGGAGGTTGCCTAATACAAAAAGCAGGGGAGTCGGAGTCAGTAAGGGTCAGACTCAGAGTGCCTCAGAAGAGCAGAGAAATCAGGAAAGGCCAGAGTATTAAAGGAAAAGCAAGGCAAAAAAATGACCGGAGTTATGTGCATGAGTCATCAGAAATGGCATTGGACAGTCCATGCTCAACATTGCCAGAAGGTGTATTAGTGTAAAAATGACATCATTGTGCTACTTTCTAAATCTAGTAACATGAAAATATAAACACACCTCATGTCCCATTAAAATCAATCCTATTAAAGAAAGATTACATGAAAAGAAGAGCTTTCCTACGGTGTCCTGGTGGCTAGCTCAAACTCAATAGGTGTTTTACTGTGCTAGACAACTTTGAGTATCTTATCCTACATGCTCTGTTTCCAAAGCAGGGAGAATCAAGGACAATCTGCAGCCTTTGCAATGGATATTTTAATTGTATTTTCACATTTTCAAGCCCAAATGCCAATCATGCAAATATTTGTGGCATTTCAACTGACTAAATATTTTAAAATGAAATGATTTACACAATGGGAATGTAAATGATTTGCGCAAAGGGCTTCGAACAGTTCCTGTAGAAATATTATAGCCTATTGTACAGAAGTGTACCTTTTTCAAAGTGAAATTTTTACACAATGGCTTTCAGCAGCTGCTCTCAAGCCTCTGTGGTGCATTGTATGAACTCTGCCTGCAGTACTTCATGCCTCATTTCCTCTAACTTGACATTGCATATATTTGTAGAATAATCAGTGAAAACATCATCGTTAAAAATGTTTACCATTCTATTCTAATGGGAATAGTAATAAAAGGGTAAGGGCAAAAATATGTCATTTTACACAAAAAGCAGCACAACTGCGCCCTTCAGAGAGGCCTCACGAGGAACTATGAAAATCATGCTGTTGAGAAGCTACTTGGCTTCTTTCAGATTTTCTTAATGCTTCTTTCTTTTTTTCATGTGGTGGATGTTTGCCCGAAAACAAGAGGTCAAGTTCTGCTCTCAAATCAGCATAAATTTGAAATTCAACAGAGTTACCGTAAACAAATAGCAGTGTAAGCAAGAGAAATCCCACACTGGCTTTCTGAGTGTGCTTTATGGCCAATGACCTAGATGTTGGAATGAATTTTTACCCAAACTGCATTGCACTCAGACCTCTGGAATTATTCTCCTTCAGCCTGTTTTTTAAAGGAAAACCTCTCATTTTTTTTTCTTTCCTTTCTTTCTTTTCCTTCCTTCCTTCCTTCCTTCCTTCCTTCCTTTTCACTTAGGATCTTGAATACATCTCATTGATTAACTGATGAACAGTGAGTGCTGTCCCTGGAACTATCGAAAATGTGTGCTGGTGCCTCTTTTTGCCCATACATTCTGTATGACAGTGGACAAGCCACCTAATTTATTTGTGCCTTCATTTTCTCACCTCGGTAGGAACGCAGACTAGGTTTAACAAAAGTTTGGAGGACCACTTAGTGATATGTGAATAGTGCTTTGTTTGGAAGGGGCTACTGAACTGCAGAGTATCATCAGTGGAGCAACAGCAGAATAGGTTCAGTCATTTTTTTATCCAAACATCAGAGTAAACAATACAAGTTGGAACAATACACTGTTTCCAGAATGTGGTTTTAAAGAATGTGTTATGAGATGATGATGTGGTTGCTATGGTTACAAATCCATCTAAAGAATTGAATGCACTAAATAGTATTATGAAAATTAAGTAAATATTAAGCAACTGTTTAAAAAACAGATGTGTAGGAGTCAATGTTTGTATTTTTGTCATTTTAATTACTCTTAATATCTGTGAAAGCAAGGGGCTGAAAGAGCTAACCAGAAAAGGGTATGATGCCTGGGTAGTGCTTGGAAGGCAGATCTCTAGGGAGCATCTCGATGTTCGTAGTCACTTTGTGGAGATCCAGTACTCTTCACCACTTCTCTCCATTTTCTCCTGAACTTATTTAATATGCCACAGAAAATCATGCTACAGGAAGAAACGTGAACAAAATGTCCTTCAATAAGAACTATTGTATTAAACCCAGGATCTTACACAGCAGGTGGCAAAAACCTTGCTCTTTACAACTTCCAGATGAGGATAAGAAGCTCTGCAAGCTCATCTAATCATGCAAATTGTGGTGTGGGTGGTATTTAATTATCTATTTAACTGTGATAGTACTTATAGCCCTTAGTCAGTATAGCAAGACCACATGATATCCTAAGGGGCTTCTGTGCTGTTAAGTAAGCGAGCTCTCCAGCCTTGGCTGCCAGTTATTCACAGTGCAGGTATGCCAGGACCTTTCCAGGCTCCTTTCTGAATGAGTGAACTTGTTTCCTCCAGGAGGAAACCAAGGCAGGGTTGGCACAGTAGTTTGCTTCAGGGTTCACCCCAGGCAGAAAACATGAAATAGATGGTGCCAAAACGGGCTCCTTCAGCCTGGGACAGACTTCTGACGTGATGCCAGCAGGCCCTGTGCCCGCAAAGACAAGCACATCCCCTCAGGGCAGGCTGCAGGGCAAGCAACGCCTGCTTTTGGCATGGTGCTCTGGAGACACTGCTCCGGTAGGCTGCAGTGCAGATTGCACTTTTTTTTTTTTTTTTTTTTCAGATTATCTCACTTTATTATCACTTCGAAAACACAAAATATTCTAGTTATGTCTCAGGGCTGCAGAGCCAGGAATTGCTTCCTGAGGCAGATGAATTTAGTAATGTAGATGTAGACAGGCATGCCTTGCACTTTTCTTGAACGCCACCGTGAATGTGTTCCCTTCTATCTGAATACCAAGATTTCAGGAAAAGGTGGAGCTATTGACTGTTAATGAACCTTGAATGTTTAGTACGAGTGTTCACTTTCTGTAATCACAAAAGGGACACGCAGTTTATAACGCATGCATTCAAATACATGACAGGTGGTTGTCTGTCAGAAACTTATACGTTCCCTAAGAGTTTGTACCTAGAAGAGTTGAGCTTTGGGAGAGACTCAGCATATGGTAGTTAAAGAAAAGCTGTTTTTAAAATTCTACTGCCACTATATCTAAATATAGTCCTAAAAAGAGAGAGAAAAAACTATCAAAAACCAGAACTGTAATTATGCTTACCAACCTACTTCATTTATCAAAGCACATTATTAAATGAGCTGAGAATTTAGCTCAGGGAACCTGTACCACTTTCAATTATCAGCCCTATAAATTACACAACCAGTGAAATGCAATGAGATCAAAGACTCTGAACCATTTTATTTTCTTGCACATGAGTGAGTGGCTACTGGGCACGCTGATTACTCACCAGGGCTGAACAACTAGGACAATATTGAACTCTATACATGTGACACCACTGACAATGGCAGAGAAGTGAACCAGTGGATACTTGGGAGGTCTGTTCAGCACCAGAAGGCTGGTGTACAGATAAGCAAATGTCTTATGAATGTGCTAATGAGTTTGTCTTCTAACCCCATCAACTGCAAACACTGGGCCTAATTTATTCTTCTTTGTCTCTTTAGAAGAGGTATCATCTCTATAAATTGAAATGTAGTATTGCCAGTGTATGAGGAACAATTTTTCTAATTTCTTATCTATTTAAGGCATTCTCCAAAATTTGGATTATACCAGTATCAGGCACCCTATATTATTTCAGTATATATTTCTTACAGATTATTCAAATTCATGCTTTCATCATCTATCTGAACAGAGATGGTAGATTATGAGATTATGAGAGACCTCACCTGGAGCACTGCGTACAGGTCTAGAGACCTCAATATAGGAAAGACATGGACGTGATGGAGCGGGTCCAGAGGAAGGCCATGAGGATGATCAGGGGGTTGGAGCACCTCTGCTACGAGGACAGGCTGAGGGAGCTGGGGTTGTTCAGCCTGGAGAAAAGGAGGCTCCGGGGAGGCCTCATAGCGGCCTTCCAGTACCTGAGGGGGGCCTACAGCAAGGCCAGGGAAAGCCTGTTTACAAAGGCCTGTAGTGATAGGACGAGGGGAAATGGCTTTAAGCTGGAAAAGAGCAGATTTAGATTGGAGATGAGGAGAAAGTTCTTTACTGTGAGGGTGGTGGAGCACTGGAACAGGTTGCCCAGGGAGGTGGTTGAGGCCCCATCCCTGGAGATATTCAAGGTGAGGCTCGATGAGGCCCTGGGCAACCTGGCCTAGTTGGGGGTGTCCCTGCTGGCTGCAGAGGGGTTGGACTAGATGGCCTTTGGAGGTCCCTTCCGGCCTGGATGATTCTATGATTTTATGATTCTGTGATTCTATGATTTGACAAATTTTATTGAATGACTTTCATAGAAGTTTCAGGAGAAACGATAGAAAATGCTGCCTTTAGTTATGAGGTTGATGCAAGCCTATTAGTCTTCCAGTTTTCTTCCAATATCCTTTACTCTGGAATTAATTGCACAGTTCTGCCGTGTGAAGTTTTTTTTCACATACTTTCCTAAATAACTTCTATGTATACAGTGGGAAAGGAGGGAGGAGGAACAGAAGGAGAAAAAAGGCCATGCAAAAGCCTTTTCTATCCTGTCTCTCTGAAGTGTTTTGACACATACTTCACCTGCTAAATAATTTGTAAATATTTCCAGCAACAGTGGAGGCGCTTCTTCCTATACAGGAATGGAGATGGTCATTGTAGAGTGTACAGGCTCTGCACCAGCCAGCTCCACTGAGTCAGCTCTCAGGGTTTCAGCTGGTACCCATTCAGCAGACAAATTCTTCTCCTCCTCCTCCCAGTAATAAGGACAGTAATTGAGAATTCGCAAGTCCGTCCCCAGGCTTGTCACAACTGTGCATCGTTCCTAATTTATGGTGTACTATAAACTGGCAAGCTAGCCTTGTGTTTTTACCTCAAACTTAAACCTTGTTTCTTTTTATGTACTTGCTTTTACACATAAAGATGGAGATTTTGCTAGTCACACAGTCTGCCTGTGTGAAATTCTGTGTGTGCCAAGCTAAGTTTTTTACGAAGGAGAGTTTTTAAGCAAAGAGTAGACAAGAAGAGGCAGTTCAATTTAATTAATGTCAGAGTTTGTTCAATCCACTGAATGTGTAAAGCACTATATAATTGCTAGGTATTACTACTAGTCTTGAGTGAGTAATTCATGTTGAATTATCTGTTTGCCAAATGTCATGTCTCTGTTTGTGAACTGTCATTGAAAGAGCATGATTTTTTTTTTTCCTGGGTTTGTTCAAAACTCCTCTCCAAATAGCTTCTGTCAGTAATTCTTAGCCTGCTGCTTATTCATGAGCAATTCGTTGTAAGTGCCTGATAGTTGCAATTTGAGCTGTTTTGACTGCCCAGTTAGGTATTTGATATACTTCCTTTCAGACATTTGATGACCGTAACTTTGAACTGTGTAGCACAGATACTCATCCAAGTCAGTATTACATTTGCTTTCCATGAGCACTGGTTGATATCTGCCTTAATATGAAATGTGGCCCTGTTTTAACATTTATATTGTGGTAGCGACTAGAACTCAATCAATTTGAGAATACGTTATTTAAAGAATGATACGGATATTGAGTAAATGATAGACCCTGTTCCAAATTATTTACTGTATAGAAGAAAGGACTGATCTGTCTTCCATTCTTGTCTGTAGGAGAATAAACAGAGTCCCAGTAAGGTGATCTGAAATTGGAAAGGAAAGTGAAATGTTTTTACAAGAAAGCATACAGACCTATTTATCAAATAGCTCCAGATTGCTATATTTCAGCAAAGTAACTGTACATATAAAATACACCCTAGCACATTATGCCAACTTTCTGAACAGAAAATTAAGATGTAAATCTGGAATGCTGAAGGGATGTGCACTAATTTCTAGAGCATTTTCCTAATCCTATCTCAATGCTGCCCCACATTAAGAGTGCACCCAAGGTTGTATCAACTCCTACTGTCTACAAAGCAAAAGTAGTTGAAAACTGTGAACAAGTCTAATTTTAAAAAATACTTAATCTCTGAAGTTCCTAAGAATCCAAACATAATATTCCTGTGAAAATCCCACTTACTATCAAAGAAAGGCTTTTCTTTAAGAAAATAAAATTGTGTAACAGTTTGCTTGGTTGCTGATGTCTAAGCAGCTAACAGACAAGTATATTATGAGAGATGCAAAAGAACTGGATGCACTGGGTCCCCTTCACTCCAGTTAAACAACAGTTGGTGTCATTCTAAAAAATCCCAGAAATTCTCTGCAGGAGAGGGATGCCTTTTCAAGGAAAAGAAACAACCTTAAAGTGAGGGTTAAAAAGGCTTTGTCAATATATTTACAGCATGCCTATGCAACAGAACAGTCCCATCAGCCTCTGTGTAGTTGGGGTTGTTTCCTCCTAACGTTTCTCAAAATAGTGCACAAGCTTCATTCTTTTTAATTAATCGTTTGCTTTTAATCTAAACAATTTCATTTTTCTGTTTGTTGAATTTGAAGTAACAGAGAATTTTGGAAAATCAGTATGCTTATCTGATGTCAGAAAAGAATACCTTCTGCTCACACAGAAGGTGCCAGGGAAGGTGGAGAGAATAACCTGTTATAATTCATCCCTGGTGCTATCACGCATTATCTCTACTAAGTATACAAATACACCGTTCACTGCAGTTCTTTGTACAGAAGAGGCACAGAAGGCAGAAAACCTCTTACTGTGTATGATCATGGAAAAAAACAGATGCTAATATCATCACAAACAAGGGAAAAGTGACTGCTTTAATTTTACTGAGAAAGATTATTTTCAAGGGCAGCCATTTGTATGGAAGAATTGAAAGGACTCTGTGTGATGGCAGAACTTTCAGGTTATGGAGGAACTCCACATTTCTGAGTACAGTTTACTTACAGGCAATGGAATTTCAAGATATCTGGAGTATTTGTCCACCTAAGAAAGGGATACGAATTCTAGCTACTTGGACGTGATCTTGCACTCTTGGAAATGAGTGGCAAAACACCTACTGACTTCAGCAGAAATAAAACCAGGAGCCGTTGAAAACACATATTGATTCATATTCTACCCTGCTGGATGGCTCATTTTATTCCTCTTGAATAAGAATGTAAAGAAGGCATTTATAAGTATTATGCCATCTGCTTAGAAGAATGAATAGATTTTTCATTTTAAAAATCCATTTCTCTTAAATATCTGGAGTTTCAAGGAAGTGAAATAATATAAAATACCAAACTGAAAGAGTTCATGGCCTTATTCTGTCATGATTTGTATCCAGCGCACACTACTTGACTTTAGTGGGGTTGCCCAGACATATGTTAGGATAATTATGGGGGGAAGAATCTAATTGCAGTGTACAGTGCTGGTTTAAGCTGACAGATAACAGGTTGTTATGTATAAAACATGTGCGTACATAGAGTAACAACGTGTTAAATATCTCATTACATCTTGATAGATAGATAGTGTTGGGAGGATGTAAATTAGAGTACCAATTATTCTGTTGCAGTGATAAAGGAGCATTAGCGTCTTTATTCACATGCATCTATATTTGTGCAGCTAACAATGACTCTTTTTAGGGAAGCAGATTGAATGGCTTGATGTTGACCTCCAAGCCATTGCTCCCCCTTTTAAATTTTTTTGTGTTAAAGACGCATATGTGTGGAAGGAAGGACACTAGTGACAGAATAAGAAAAACAGAACAGAACAGTATAAGCAGTGTATTTTGGAGTGCTTTATTATATAAGAAAACTAGGGAAGAGGTAACTTGAGGTAAAGGAAAACAAGCTATGGGGAATGACATACAGAACAGTGTTTCAGACAGGAGAAACACCATAGAGAGCCAGGAAATTGTCATCATATGTAACATCAGCCTCGAACACTGATTCAGTGCTTTCTTTAAAAAGGTTTCCTTATGCATCTGCATTCCGCAGCTATTTGTCAGTCTAACAAATACAAGAACAAAGATGAAATGTCAGCAAATATATCAGGCTCTTGCCTTCTTCTGTATGTTGTGCTTTCACAAACTGCCAACCCAATCTACCAGTTTTCCAGCATGAAAGATGTAGTTTATTTCAGATCTTGGAGGAGCAGATACTGCCAGTGCAGTGAAAGGCTTGTACTATGGCAAAAGCATGTTCAGGGTAGGTAGAAGATCAGATTCACTCCCTCCGATATTTTCCTTGAGAGTTGGATGGTTGTTTTCCACAGATTTTAAAACTTTTTATTTTCTAAATCTCTAATCCAAATAATTATTAAATCATGCTGATGAATCCCCCTTCATATTGTAATAAATAGCTCAGACAACCTTTTGAAAAAGTATAAAATACTTCACGCCCTCAAAGACATCAGGAGACACAGTCTCACAGGCTACAAAGCCAAGTGAAAGCTGAAAAGCACCTGGGGGAGTCCAATGCTCATCCGTTGGATTTATGTCACCAATGACAGAGGCCTAGAAGAGAGAAGCAGGACACAAGAAGAAAGATTAGTAGAGGAATCTCAAGGAGGAAAGGGATTTTTTTTCAACAAAATTAACTGAAACACTGGAGAAAGAGCACACACTGTCCCCCTAGGTCAGAGACCCAGACAGGTCAAGGGAAGGAGCCACCTGGAGCTCAGTGACGTTCCACAGAGCCAGAGGCAGAGTCCTGCCCTGGGAAGGATGAGTCCCAGCAGCCACACGGGCTGGGTCCTGCCTGCCCATGGAGCAGCTCTTCTGAAAGGCCCCAAGGCCTGGTGGGCAGCCAGCTGGACACCAGCCATGTCCCAGCAGCAGAGATGGCCAATGGCCTCCTGGACCATACCAACACGGGCATGGACAGTAGCTCATGGGAGATGAGGGATCATCCCCTCTGCTCAGCACTTGTTAGATTGTACCCAGAAAGCCATGTCCATTTTCAGATCCCCACTACAGACAAACTGCTACGGGTTCAGTGGAGGGCCACCACGATGGGTCAGAGGCTGGAGCACCTGCCCTGTGGGGACAGGCTGAGACCTGGAGAAGAGATGGCTTCAGGGGTTCTAACAGTTGTGGCTGTTCTCTCTCCATCCTTGTGGGTAGTGGGAATGCAGCTGGACTCAAAAGTCAACTCTGAGCAGCTGGTCTGATCCAAAAGCTGACCCTGCTTTGAGCAGGAGTTTGAACAAGATGACCTCCTGGGGTCCCCTCCAACATGAATTATCCTTTGATCCTTTGATTTATGTATCTCCCATTTAGATAGCATTTGAAAAATTCTTATTTTAAAGATTTTTTTTAAATCCCTGCATAATTTAACCTGCACCTGGAAAAGTATGGCAGAGACAATGCAAATCTTCTGATTGAACTTACGCTACATACCTAACTTTTGGGTAGTATATGCTAATTGCCAGCACTCTTTCCTTATGCTGGGCACATTTCAGGGGATACCATATGCCAGAGATTGTTCTGAACAGAATTTTGGATGAGATCGTCCTGTTTGGGGCAGAAGAAATCTTGGGCATGTCAGTGCAAAATGGCCACATCACCTGACGTGGAGCCACAAAGTAGAATTTGACCTCTTACAAACTAGAGCAGACTTAGCCTGTTAGAGCCTCACAATGGGATGCCTAGAGGGTCTCCTTTAGTAAAAATTGCTTCTCTATATTACGTAGATATATCTAAATGACACTAGGTTGCACCAAGTCTGATATGGTATTGTGGAACCCATTATCACATAGAGCAAAGAGAGACAGGAGATAATTCTCACATATTGTGGTGATCTCTGACATTCATCAGGAAGCCAAGACCTTGAAAGATTCTGTAGGATATGCTGAGAATTTCAACAAAACTAAGGCAATAACAGGTATTCCAAGGAAAACAGGACATTCAAATTCCTGCCTTGCTTTTTCATTATTTTTGGAAATCAGACCTAAAGAGTATATCAATGGAGTATTAAAGACATAAGCACTGGGAAAGGAAACATATGTCCTGATGTATTACTCTCTTTATTTATTTAAATAATATTTTAAAAATATTCAATGTTTAAAATATATACAGAATTTATACCATAAAATGATAAGATTTGACACCAATTGGTATCTCAGAGTTCTTGTATGACATTCAAAGAGGGAGGGTTATAATAAACAGCAAGGCACAACAGAGTATAATATTACAAATACATTGCACGCTTGCTCCCTTAAACTTGTTTTTTTATTATTCTTTAACATCATTTTATCTATAATTATCAAGTGTGAGACTTCAAACAGAGGAGTGTATTACAGTGGATTTGTCTGGTCTTCCGTGGTTATTAAAAGAAATAAAATAAGGGAAATCATAGACAGATCATTAAATGCAATAACAAAGCAATGGAAAAGATAAAGGGGAAGACAACTGTTTCATGCAGGATTTATATTTAGTGCTGAACAGTGGGGGTTTTTCCCCCGTAGTTCTGCAGATCAGGTCACTGGAAGAGAAAAGGATTATAGGAACATTTGCAGTGGGATGCGGCATTATTTAGGTTTGAAACTGATGAATTGTGAAACACTGATGAAAATGAAGAGTGCTACAAATCACTGCTGTTGAACCCTTTTTGACCATAGTGAGAAGTTGACAATTGAAAAGAAACTAGCTTCTTGCTAGAAATATATTGCTACAGTTTGGCTTGAAAGCTCTTTTTGTGAGTCACTCCATCTCTCCTGTAAATAGTCATTACTAGAATGGCTCGAACCAACAGTGTTGATTCTGACAACCCTGAAGTTTGTGAAAGTCCATATTTGAGATCAAAACTTCTCTGCCGCTTGGGATCATTTCAAATAATAAATATATAAAGATTTATTCGTGTGTTAATGTTTTACAAATTCAGCCTTAAAATAATGAAATGCTGGCATGATCTTATGAAATGCACAGAAATGACCCTACTGTGGAGTAAAACAAACCGCTCAATATTATATGTTTTATTTCAGAGCAGGTTACTCTGAAGTAGTTCCCTCTCTGGTAAGGAATAAAACAGAAAAAAAAAATCTTAAATATTTAATCCCTTATCAATCGCAGCAAAAGTTTTCCCACAATCTGCATATTTAGGCATGGGCTACAAATGGAGAATATATTCACTGTAGATACCTCAGTGACTAGATTAAGATAAGGTCATGCAAAAAAATTTGGATTTCCACTCAGAATCCTAACTCCAAAGGAATGTAATCAGAAATAGGTCAGGTAGGAGAGGCAGAGAGACTATAACAAGGATCTGCTTCTTGCTCCCCAGCTCAGGCCACTCATTCTTTCAGGAACAGTTGCCATCTCCTTAAAAAAATTTAGCGAGGGTTGATTAGCAAGTCTCCAGAATATATACAGTATGGGGGCCTGTGTGGGTATTCCATGTGCCCACAGCATCTCCAATCTCTCCAGGGGAAACTGGAGACAGTGGTCTTGTGCAAACTTCCTCAAACCCTCCTTTACCAGCCTCTGTCATCTTGGGCAGCCTGCAAGGGGGTCCAACTGCTTCTGCATCTCCTCCGGTGGGTCTGTGAAGGTAACATAGCAAAGAAAGAGGACTGGCCCTGTGTAATGTCTGAAGGTACACACGAACACTGAACTGGTGCCTGTTGTCATCCTTCTTATGGGCAAAGGTTAAGGCCTGTGTTTGCGTGTCATTGGCAATGACAGACCATATTGCAGGAGGCTGCTTCCAGGAGATCTGGACAGGAGGTCCCCATGTGGGCATGCAGGACAAAGGAGGGTGTTGGGCAGCGGGTGCACTTGTAGCCTTGTGTCAGGTGCCAGGGCCAGGCTTCTTGAAGGAGCTGCATCCACTGGAGAATGTGTTTGTTATGATTAGTCTGCCGGACAGGAGGTCCCCATGTGGGCATGCAGGACAAAGAAGGGTGTTGGGCAGCGGGTGCACTTGTAGCCTTGTGTCAGGTGCCAGGGCCAGGCTTCTTGAAGGAGCTGTGACCACTGGGGAGCATGTTTGTTATGATTAGACCATACAGTGAGAAGGCAGTGTCCTCTCTGGGACTTTAGCTGGTTCCTCTGCAGATAACATCCCCACTGCTGCTGTTTTCTTGGCTCAAGTTGCCATATGGGACTGTCAGCCAAGACAACAGGTCACCCTTCCCCAAGGCAGAGGGTCTGGTATGAACACAAATGGTTAGGTGGCATGGTTACCACTGCATGTGGTGAAAATTAGATGCTGACCCAACTAGCAAAAGCAAGATGCAAGCAAGAAGTAATAATGTTAACCATATGATCAGTAAATTGACGCTAATATATTTAAAAAGAAGTTTGCAAAACTCCATCACTCTTCACTCATTATGCACATTAAAAGCTGGCATGTATTTTTAAGTTTATTTTGATTAATGACTTAATGTGTATTTTGTAAAATTGTCTTGCATCTGCTCATTGACCACACAGATTTTACAAGGAGCTTCTGGATCTGCTACATCTGCTAACATCTTCAGTAATGCAAACACCATGTTGGTGAATTAAGTGTTAATAAAATTGATATAGGTAAAGATATCAAAGAGAAAATATATGTGGACCTCAGAAGTGATCACGTCTGTTTAAAATAACACATCTTTAATGGGATATTTGGACAAATTGGAAACTGTGATTAATCTATCTACATTTTAGAAGTTTTCTATTTTACAGGAGCTTTTGAAATACCCTACATAATTACCCTAATAATTTATTAATGGATAAGAACGAGGCTTAGAAGCAAAGGTGATACCTTTATACGCCGTGACACAGCTGGATAGACCACCTCTGAGGGACCCAAGTTCTCATTCAGAAGCCACTGATCGCAACCAAAGTATAGTTGGAGAACTGTTGCTGCGAGTGGAAGTGATTCTATTAGTCAGACTGGGACTTGAGTCTAACTTGAGAGAAAGAGGTGGTTGGAATATAAGGAGCAAGAGGAAATGTTAGAAGGGAAGAGATGAGAACGTTGATAACTCCAGTAAGTCAGAAGGATGGACAGGTAATTGCTGATGAGACACAAAGGATTTAGAAGAAGGTGAGGACATATGGGCCATCAGACTAATAATTCTACAGAATCCATGGGGTTTGGACCAGGTACCTATTCCTTTCTTAGTAAATGAGACTTCCAAATGTACTCGTTGATAGATAATAATCATGAGCAACACAAATACTTTATATATCCTAATTTCTTTGCTTTCTTAGTATTTCCTACAATAACAAAGAGACAGAGATTAGAAGTGGAGATTAATAGACAGATACAGATATAGACAGACCTATAAACTCGACCTATCTAGGTGTAGTATATTATCTATAGTAGCCAAGCCACATTAAAAAAAAAGCTTTGCCAGTGTGACATTT
This sequence comes from Calidris pugnax, assembly GCF_001431845.1. Taxonomy (NCBI): domain Eukaryota; kingdom Metazoa; phylum Chordata; class Aves; order Charadriiformes; family Scolopacidae; genus Calidris; species Calidris pugnax. Next base: position 1,310,627 of record NW_015090800.1, on the reverse strand, counting down.
TAAAGTCTTTGATTTTCTTTCTGTAAATAAATTGCCTACAATTTATTTCTATAAGCTTCTACAAAAAATACTCAGCTTTCTGACTGACTGAACCTTCACTTTGTCTGAGATGCCGCAGATTTTCAAACTTTATAAAACAACTGGCAAGCAAACCATTCTGCCTTTCCAATTTTTTTTACAGTAATTTTCCTGGTAGCTTCAAGGTTTTTCATCAAGTAGCAGACACAATGTACTGAGGTACTAGAGAGGTACCTCCTGGACAGGAAATAGCACAACTGTTTACCATTAGAAATATTGTTAGAGAAAAGGAGCAGGAACCTGTTGTTTGAAGCCAATAGTCACGAACAATGCATGCTCGTCCATAAAAGCAAAGAGGGGAGTGACTTTAAGAACATAGTGACAGAAGGAAAGGTGGTCATTCACAGGGTCAATGGAGTTTGCCTCAGAGCACCGAGGGGTCCACTGCTCACAGGTTGAAAGGGGCAATACATTTAAGAATGTTCCCAAAAACTGGTATATAATTCTGCCACCATCTAGACATGAATTTGGATTCTGCTTACTTGAATAAAGCAGCTCTTGGGTCACGGTGGTGGATACGGAGAGAATATTCTGGAGGTATAAACTGCGTATTTACCATGACTTTACATCTTCTCTGGGCATCTGCTGGTAGCTGTGGTCAGAGAGCACAGCCCCTTGCTGAGAGCTGCTGTGGCTCTCCTCACCATCCTAGGTACTTGTCTGATTGATTCTTCGGGTTGAGTTGATAGAGGAAGCAGATACAGAGGGCGAGAGGTTAATAGATGCACATGGGAATGGATTTTTTAACCGAGAAAAGTACAGTGTTGGTTTCCAGATATTGTGACTCTTTGTATAGCTGTTACGGAGCCCCCTGATTTATACAAGGTCTCTGACAGATGGAACAGCTACAGCATTGTTAGTTCAGGGCTTGCTGTGCTATGTGAACCGCGTCACAGAATCACTCCTTAAAGACGTGAAGGAGCTGGTGCTACATTAACTAGCATTATCAAGCAATCTATTACTAATTAAAATTGTTTGTTATTGTTTCACAGTATTAAATTTTAATTAGAGTGCATGGATCTCTCTCTTGACTACTGTAAAGTTAAATAATTAAATAATGTTTTAATTCCAAATATTAGCTGCCATCTCACTGTATTTTCAGTAACTTCCACAAGCTTTGCAGCACACTGTAGAACGATGCCAAAAAAATCCCCTATAACTAAATATAAAGACAATAGTCTTTATGTTAAAGTGAATTCCTCTCTTACGTTCTTTCCATTTTAAGCTTGCTTTTGTAATCTATCCTGTTCAATTATTTCTGAGTTCGTACTCAGGGCTATCTATCTCCTGTGATGTATTGAATCACCCAGGAAATTGTCCATTGTTTAACAATTAACCAAGCTCATTTCTACTTCTAGCAATAAACATTTAAGTCTTCTGAAGTGATATTTGCCTCTGAGCTTTTAAAAATGTAAATTTGTACAGCAGGTAAGTTAGCTACCAGAAAATTCAGATTTTTTGCAGATATCTAGACAAAAGTGAAGAAATCGTTTTCTTTCACGGGTGTTTCAAAAAAATCAAGGTATTGCTCAGCCTTAAGGGCTTGTCATTCTAAATCTACTCTAAAAATGTAATAATGTTTTATTCAAAATGGAGGATTTATCAACAAACACATGGAAATTTACTGAAAGCTTCCAACTGTGGCAACTTGGCAAAGCAACACATTTTGGCATTTTATTCTCTCTGTACATATGTTTCACTCACTTAAATGTCAATGAGAATTAGGATGCACATTCATCAAGAGAGTCTACCACTTCAGGACCAGATTTGTCATCCTTTATCTAACAAGCCATCTCATTGAAGGTAGTGGGTGTAATCCTGATTCTGAAATAGTTAAGAGGAGTCACTAAGCACACATTTTCAATAAGAACTGTGAGTTTATATCACACACTGTCTCCTAAGGAAAGAAAGAGTTTAAGTACAGGAATCTGATGTTGTGGCTCCATCTTGATTTCTTGAGCTTATTTATCTAAATTCCTTTGGAATTTCACTTGGATAGCCCTGTGTTTCTCTTTGCTGTTCCCTTAGCCCAAGCAGCTTATACCATCACCTCTGAGAACCCACTGATTACTTGGCCTTATTTTCAATTATGAGAGGGGGGGAAAAAAAAAGGACAACCACATGCTTTTTTTCCCCAGTAGGTTTATAGCATTTTAATTAACCTCAAACCAGAAATTCTGCAATTTGCAACTGATGTGCATGCTTTCTGCTGCTGAAAAGCAAAAATAATTTGTCTTTAGCTTGATAATGAAAATACTAAAATAATAAGCGAATTGATACAGTGTGAGAGTCTCACATTTAGGAAGTGCTTAAATAAAAAAATAGGATGCTTCTGACTTTCATTCCAACAGCGGTAAACAAAACTATGACTGCATGACTCATATAGACATTGGGCCATACTCTTAGTTGTTGAAAATGAATGTGAGTGTAGCATGCTGTTTTAAACTATCTTGGGAAAACTTAATAATCCAGCCAAAATGCATGAGTTTATATTTGTCAGTCTCCTCCTTTGCATCTTTGTAATGCAGAGTGCTTATGAATCGATGCTAGTACTGTTTATTATGGAAGATAACACAATATGTGTAACAATGAGATTACAAGAAATTTTACAGGCATCCTTTTTTACTACAATGAAATATCCGTTTTTTTCAGTATCATCTATCCATCCATTTTAATACATCAAGTTAATAAATGCTTTGTTTTTCCCTCTCTGCTGCAAACAGCTAAATGGAAATAAGTCACTATTTGCCACTGGATTATCAAGAAAAAATCCCTGAGCAGTAGCTACAAATGAAGTAATATTCCTTACTGTAGTCAGTGCACTTGTACAGATTATTTCCAGTTTTACCTGTGAATATTTTATCCATGGCCCAGTAAAAGTTTTTCAGTGATACAATGGTGTGATGATCACTGGTGTGGTGATCTCTATTCAGTGGAAATAAGTCACACATAAACTACTTAGACTGAACTTCTCTGCAGGCTTGTCATTATTCATACAGCATGATTTTTTCAGGCAAACAGTAAGTTGCATTGCTTCGGTATTTTTGATTCCTCTCCTTCCACAATGTAAAGCTGACCAATTGCCAGAAAATGCTGAGTGCCTCTACTGATGATACTTCAAGGGTAGGTAGAACACCAGAAAGAAAGATGTTAAGAACCCGGTGGATTTTGATATTGCAAGGTAGATGTTGTATGAAGGTAGCCTGAATCCCGTGATCTCAGTTCTATTCTTTGGTAACCCCGGAGTGAAGAGGTCCTTTAAGAACCAAGAGGAGAGACTCCACATAGTAACACAATACCCATGGGAGCATAGAACTTCACAAACATGTGTATAAAAACATTCCCAGAGGGTAAAAAATTTGTACTTTTTGATTTCTAAACTGATAATGTTGATGAAACTTTTTCCGAATTGACAGAAACAACTCTGACTTTAAGCTCCTTCTCCTTCAGACATTACTGTAAGTTAGTGACCTTTTAGGATATTTATGATATGAACTGAACTACCTTTAAAATTATAATCCTTCAACTGTCAGCACATCCTTGCAAAGTTCAATAGATTCATAAATAATGGAAGTTAATATTCCACTACAATACTTATGTAAATTATAAAGGCAGATATATATGGACTGGAAATAAAAACACAATACTTTTTTCCATTAGTATTACTTCAGGTTCAGAAGAGAAAAAAATGCAAGAGTCATATTCAGAACAGAATTTGTACTCCTGATGCTAGTAACTTACCTTTTCCTTTTAAGAAAGCTCATTCTTGCATTTTCCAGTGTGATGACTTAGTCCTTTTGGCACTTACCCAAATTCAAAAGTAAAATAAAGCCTTGATTCTGCAGTAACATTTCCAGCCTCCTCTTTATCTCCATTGTATTGCAAATATTTATCCTTTGCTCTCATGCAGCCTCCCACTCAGAACAGTCTGCCAATCTTTTTAAAAGCTTAGGTCAGGAGATTCTTCTCAGCACAGCAAAGCTTTCTTGGAAACATAAGAAAGGTCATACAACAATAAGAGTAGCATCAACATTTTGGCTACAGGCCTTCATACCTAAACGGTTATGACTACTACCAGCATAATCATTGGTTCAGTAATAGATGCTTAAGGTGAAAACTGTAATTTAACCTTCTAAAACCAGCAGTCATTTTTCAAGGGGAGCTTTGTCTTGAATAGGACTCAGAAACGTACGTTTTTAATACATTAGTGAGCATGTATTAACATGCTGGTTTTATCCATTCTTTGCAGAGTTGGGAACTGAAGTCCAGTAAGGTTAAGGGTCCCTACCAAGTAAAGGACTTGGTTATCCATCAGTAAGCATCTGTAACTTCTGAGCACCCGCCCCTCCCTAAACTGTGTTAAGCTTACTAGTTGCCAATATGTTGCAGGGAGAACATGCAGTATTTCATAAGATTTAGAATAATTAGCAAGCAAAAAAAAACCAGCAGCATGTCTAAAACCAGCACATTTAACAGGCCACAGGCTAGTGCCAAGCAGTAGGAAAACAGTTGTCGTCAGTCTTACCCCTTGGAGATGCTGGGAAGTCGTTTCTGTCCTTTCAAGAGCCACCTTGTTTATTTTCCTTTTTTTTTTTTTCTCTTTTTTTTTCTCTTCTGAAACATTGCCTGAAGAGAAGGGAGCAGTTTTTGTCCACTTTTCAGATCCTACTGTGGAGTTTCAAAGAAGGCTTCACCTCACAGCTACTCATCTGCAGTCTTCCCATAGTTCATGAAGAAGGAGAGAGGATACAGAGGCAGTCATCTCTGTCAGCAGATTCATCTTATTGTACTATAGAAGACTAAGACAGACAGAAAACATTGTCATCAGAGACGTCTGTTGTATGTGGTGCAGCAAAGAATATGAACCAAAACTGCTGCACCTGAGAAAAGGCTACACACAGGTCTTGTCCAGTCAGAAGTGGACAAGGTGTATTCATCCATACTCAGCCTTGCTCACAACATTTACTCCTCTGTCCCTTTTCCCAGGAGGGAACAGTAGCTGGGACTACAGGTCAGGAAGTCAGTCACTTGGAAGTTAGCAGAGGTTGGATTAGGAAGCACACAGATGTCAAGATGGTCTCAGACTTCACTTGTCCCAATAAAATCCTACTGCACTGCCAAAAATTGGAAGCCAGCAAGTCCCACTGGCAACATGACTTCTCTCTGAACAATCAAATGTGTTGTGAGAACTGTTCAGCTGTTTACAATTGCCCCAGGATCTTAAATATTGGGCACTCGTGTTCTCTTCTGTTGTTATTAGAAGAAGTTGGAAACTCAAGAAAGAAAGGTGCGGAGGAAAATAAATTAACATAACTGGATGTAGATTAGAGAGGGTGGAGGAAATCATTTCGCTTTCATGGCCTGTTTATCAGAGAGCAACAGTCTTCAGACTATTTCACCAATGGTTATAGCTAACCTTGGCTTGGGGATGGACTGTTAATTTTTTAGGGTCTCCAAAATTTTGAGGAATCTTCTTTCAAGAGCTAGCTAGACACGTGGGGTTTTTAGCTTTTCATTTTGAAACACTCACCATGGATAGTTTTAACTAAGCTTAGAGTAGTCTGAGCATCACTCAGAAAAGCTTTTAGGCAATGACTTCATTGCTCAGTTACATTCTTGTGCACTGCCTACTTCAGACAAATTACGTTTCAAAAAAATAGCCTTTTCCTATACTAGACTCAACTAAGTGCAATTTAAAAACTTCTTTAGGCTTTAAATATCCGATTTTATACACAGTGCAAATCTCTTCTCCTCTTGACCTTTCACACTAGTCAGGCAGCAGCAAGATTCCCTGCCTGAATATTTTCCAGGAATTGCCATACCTTTTCACCCCCCCAAAGTTTAACTTGTGCCTGTTTACTGTATGCTAAAGAAATTTTCTGCTGTCTGAATTTAGTCACCAATCTGGAGCCTGATCCATGAGGACAACTATTTAAAAATCAAAGATTTAACATTTGTTTAAAAAAAGAAAAAAAAAAAAGACTGGTAAAAAGACACAAACAAAAGGAGTAAAACTGGATACACCTGTGTATTTGCCTTCCAAAGTGAATAATAGACCTGGTTATCCCTGCAATATTTTACCACACAACACTAAAACTATCAGGTCTGTGTGTTTATGCAGGGGATATCGATCTCAGTCTCATAGCTCACATTTGAGAAGATTTACTATTCAAAGAGGTAAAACAAAAAACTTGCAAGGTTAATTATATGTCCATAAGGAACATAAGCAAAAAAATGTGAGGAATACAAAATATCATGAGCCTTTATTCCAAGTAGAACATAATGCTTTCCTTTCTTTTTATGAAACTTTTCACTTCTTCATTTACATACTAGTCACTGCTTCAAGTTTGCTAACGGCAGCAAAACAGAAAACCTCTTTGGTGCAACCAAAATTTTAAAAAGCTATTGGGCTGCCATTAATGCAAAATTATTAGCTATATTTCTTATTATCAAATTTTCTAAGAACTGTACCCAAAACAGAGCTTTCTGGTTTCTGTCTTTGATTTCTTCTAGCACTTTGGACAAGAGCATATATTTGCACTCCATTTTTTGGGGTGTTCCTGACATGTTTTGTGCTCACTCCCTTTGAAAATTTAGCCTTATGGATACATCTGCTTTGCAGGTAATGTCCCAGGAATGCTGTCAGAGCCAAAACTGGCCACAGGAGATGAGATCTAGAGTACTCCCAGGGCCAGCTCTGGAGAGGATCTCCTAGAATTATTAGGAAAACCTTGACATATAGAGCACTCCTACAGCAATATCCAAAACATAAAGCAGTTGCATGCAGTGTGAAAGGGCCCTGGACCTCAAGCTGTCCCATCTACCCTCTCAACTCTGGTTTTCTTTGTAAAAAAGGCCTAATGGCACCTGCCACAAAGGCAGGTAAGATTACTGAGTCCTGAGAAAGACAAAGTTTCAAGACAAGCCTCCCAGAAGAATTTGATGGGACTAGTATAGACACAGGCAGGGTGTCACAAGTTCAAACCATTCCCCAATTTAGCCTGTAAGTGTGTACCACCAGTTTTCTATACACTTTGTATAATACTGCCTGCCTCCATTGAATCTTGTGGGAGTCAATGATTGGAAAGCTCTTTGGAGCTTTAGAAACTTAAAAAGCTTTCGGGGGGAAAAAAAAAAAAACAAAAAAAAAAAGAAAAAAAAAAAAGAAAAGAAAAAAAAAAAAAGAAAAGAAAAGATAACTTTCCTTTCTCTATGCAGAAGGGAAAATTTAAAATCTTCACTCACTTTTTGAAGGGTGTCTGGATGGATGCATCTCTTGAAGCAGACGTAGTGGAACTAATACATTGTGACTGACTGACATTCAACTTGCAACTCTTCAGTGTTAGGTAGCCTAGATTGCCCAAGTCTTTGATTTCACCTAACTCTGGGCATAATTGCTTGAATTCTGTAAGCTTTTGTTTCACTTTTAACAATTGCTGGTGACTTTTTTATTTGTTCTTCCAATGTGGCCACAGTGCGTTATATTTATAAGTTCATTGCACGATAAAAAGATTTGTCGTTCTACCTCGCAAACAAAAGGCCTGATTCTTCTTTTGGATTAGTCTAAAGTAAGTCTGTTGAAGACTGCACTTCAATTCCAAAAAATAAGATCAGCCTTAATTTCACACCCATTTTCTATCATTTACTTTTACTTAGTGGCACAATTTAAAATACTTCTCAGGTAAACATTAGAAACAGCCAAAGAAACAACTGCCACAGTACTTCCCTCAAGAAATTACTTCCGTCTTGACACAACTTTATTAGTTTGCATTAATTTGCTACAATTATTTATTCTTAAGCCCACATATTTAAATATAATTATCTGCTGAGAACTTCACAGTACAATCAACATTAGTCACCAAGAGCTGCTTTTTTTTTGGCAATGAATAAGTTACAGAAATTTGTATTTTAAGTGAAGGCAAAGATGACTAAATTAATTTAAATAATTTTATATTAGGGAGAAATTCTTCATCCTGCACAAGCTTTTGTAAAAAAGAAACTGTTCAGTTTCTCTGCAAATTGACAGGTCATCTGATAATACCTAGAGACACAGAGTTAGAAGCATATTCCTCCTGTGCTATGGTAGACACAAGACTAGAGTGCTTAATGGGCAAAGTGGTTTCAGACCAGTGTTATGACTTTGACATGCTTATCACTCACCATTATTTAGTAACCCCTGAAATGACCAGAGAGTCTGCACCACGGCCACAATTTCACAGCCACAGTTCCCTGGTTGGGAGCCCATGATGACTTTGTTCAGCACAAGGGCGGACCTAACACTTTCCCTTTAAAAAGTAAGGCTTTTCTGTGCTCCGTGTGGAATCCTCCACCTTTCACTACCCTTACACTGTGATTTCCCTGCTCAACACAACGCTTGCCCTAAAGACCTAACCTACCAAGTATGTCTCCTATCTAGAAGAAAATATATTTTTGTTATTAGAAGGAAATATTATGATAGCAAGGAAAGAAGAGCAGGAAGAAGATGTAAGAAATTATAATAGAAAAAGCAGAAACTTTAATTAGAGTGTAAGAATCACATATGCAAAGTAAATTGTTCAGCAAGTGAATCAACGGGCACCATCTGTGGATACTGACTTGTTAATCATCTTTAAATGAAAAAAGATAATTCTGCACAGAGACAGGAGAATACAGACTTGGGGTGGGGAGGGGGGGAAAGTTTTTGCTATGTAACCAATTCTTTTGGACCTTCCATAACACATTTGGCTCAGAAAGACAGACACCATTTAGGATACGCCTATAGAGCGAACATGGAAGTCCCATAAAGCAAAGAATCTGCTCTACAAAATTAGGGGATTTTCCAACTGTGCTTCTTTCAGCAAAACCAACAGAACAACAAAATCTACCTATTAGAAAAACAAGCTACAAGAATATGCAAAGCCAAACAAGCTGCCACAAAAGTTGACCACTGTCTACTGAGGATCACACACTTTCTGTGAAACACTTAGAGATTTTGAATGCCTGAAAACTACAGTCAAAGCAAACCTACAATTACAAAAGCAGATGACAGGCCTGTTTGGTGTGGGTTGGGAAATCTAAAGTTTCCTCTCAGGATGCCCATACATTTAAGCAAACAGAATATTATTCTTGTCATCCCAAGTTAAAAATTGGGGTTGGTTTTTTTTTTCCCTTTCCAAAGAGAGACAGAACACTTGTACTAAAGTACAATCAACAACAAACCAGGATAGACTGTAAAAAAAAGTCCAGAGATTCTCTAGTTTCACTAACTCAGTGTCATCCAGACTATGAAATGAAAAGATGTAACTGTTAAAATTGTTGTATAACACATCTTCAAGCAAAGGAATGTTTTGGGGTAGCAGAAAATGCTAATTGTTATTTTTTTGTTTAATTAAAAAAAAAAAAAAGTAAAAATAACTTTAAGATTTCTACCTCAAGTCACAGGGTCTATTTCCCAATCTGTTAAGAAACAAAAGCAAATCTGAGAATAAAACAACTGTTTTCTGCATGCCCACACACACTTAAAAACAAAGAAAAGATGGCAAATAAGGGGAAAAATTCATGATAGCTATAAGCAGCTCAAGTTTAAACTTCAGTGTGCCACTAGAAGTGCTTAGATTGTGGAATAAACTTATCTTGTTCAGCATTTCTAATTTTGAAATTAGGATCTAGCATTTTAAGACCAACTCGTATCAGAATGTTTGAGACACGTATTTACAAAACACACTGCAAATAACGTTTAGAAACTGGAAGACAGATATTAGCAGACCACAGCATAATCTAACACATTTTCTTTCTCTTTATCATTATCAACATGATCCTCCAAAAAGTCGACATATAGTAAAAGTTCCTGTATGTCCGCTACATGGAAAGGACATTGCAGACTGTGAAATGTGAGTAAACATTTTTATGAATACCAGTGATGTTTCATACCGAGTGTCTGGTAGCTGTTAAGCAGCAACCGGTCTTAGGGAATAACTGTTATAAAAGATGGCTATGTAATTAAGGCTAAATTGAGATCAGGTGACTGGTACTTCTTTCCTTTTTAATTTTTGCTGAGCTACACAATAGCATATATATATATTCAGCCCTGATAAAACACCTGAATGAAGGAGGTAACTAAGAGTGTGATACCTCTTAGATAACAAAAACGTCTCGTTATGGCATGCCTGAATATTTTGTTTCGTTGACAACCTTAGAGAATCTGTTGCAAAATCCAGAGACAGCAGGAGGAAATTACATCAATACTTACAATGAAATTAACTGAATTTTCTACGTGTCTTACAAAACCAGTTATTGCCACTGTCAAGCTGAGCATGTACGTTCTAGTTCCAGTGGCTAAGTAGCAAAATGTGTTTTTCTTTCACACAAGAGAAGACTTGATTATTTTAAAGTTCGGTATTTCTCAGATGATAAGTACCTGAATTACGATCCAGCAGTGCTCTAGGAGTATAACACCACAGCGTTTCACAAACGAGTTTAACCTTCATTGACTCGCAATGGAGTTGCATCAATAAGCAGCTGAGGTTGCCAGGACTGGTTAGGCTCATTACGTTGACGCAGCCCATCACTTTCTGCTACAGGAAACTCGCTAATGCCAAGGACAGCCAAAACGATGCTTTAGCATCTAGTCCCATCAGCTTGAAATGGCATTGTTTTCTGACCAGAAAAAAATGATGGTATCTTTAACTTGAAAGGAAAAAACAGTTTTGGACTGCTTTGCAGTGTAGGGAGCTTTTATCACATTTGGGCAGGTGTTTAAAAAGGCATAAGAGCCACCGGCACCTTGTGTTGGTCCATCCGTTGATGTTACTACCTCTGCCTTACATTTGAGGCTTTGAGGGAAGAGGAAAGACTGTGGCTGTGATTCACAACCTGGAATGTTTACTGTGATTGAATATTTTTTTTAATAATGAATTTTCAGAATTCTACCTACCTCTAATATCTATCTTATATTAGATGAAATGCCTTGGTACCCCCATAATTTGACTACTGTGTACAACTTGATTAGACAGGGTCCTACATGGAAAGATCTAGAATCTTGTGTTGTATCAAATTACTTGCATCTGCAAAATTAGAGTACAGTTAGATTTCAGCATGACAAGTGAATTGATCAGATGTATTGTTTCTGGATGCTGACTATAGCAGGTGATATTAAAACTTCTTCTAAACTCTAGTAAACATGCTCACTAGGCCATTTTTATTTTGCTCTCTGTAATGCCTAAGATGTTTGTAACACAGCCAGCCCTCAAATTTGTAGCTTTGTAAACAGCAGACACAAAAAACAATGAGGAACATGATGTGGGAAACTTGTTGACTGTAGAAAAAATGAATGGAAAGAACAAGAGGAAAAACGTATTTAGACTTAATTAAAAACCATTTACACTTCTAAGTCAAGAATTTGAAAGTCAATTCATCTGCAAACCTTGGGATTTTTTTTCTTCTGAACAAGTAGATAGCATTTTACTCCCAAAATTGTACCAGATGAAAAATAGAGACATTAAAGAGTAACCTGACAGAAATGAGTCAGTAGTTACGCATTTACATTTGGCCACTGACGACAATGTGACAGAAGTAAAAAAAGACTGGAGAAGCAAAACACGATTTTTCAAAACATCTAAGGATGTTAAAGGCTCTATATTATGCAGGGCTTTGCACCCCTAAAGCTCGTACTAGGCTTCAGTCTGTCACAAGGATTCTTCTGAGGGGAGATCTGATCAATGCTTATAAATACTTAAAGGGTGGGTGTCAAGAGGATGGGGACAGTCTTTTTTCAATGGTGCCCAGTGATAGGACAAGAGGAAGTGGGCACAAACTTGAATGTATGAAGTTCCACCTAAACATGAGGAGGAACTTCTTTCCTGTGAGGGTGGCAGAGCCCTGGAAGAGGCTGCCCAGGGAGGTGGTGGAGTCTCCTTCTCTGGAGACATTCCAAACCCGCCTGGACAAGTTCCTGTGCAACCTGCTCCGGGTGGACCTGCTCTGGCGGCAGGTTGGACTAGATGATCTCCAGAGGTCCCTTCCAACCCCATGTGATTCTGTGAGTCTGTGATATGTTGTGGCATAGCCACAGTCTCACCCTTTGCAGTGAGTCTGTGTAACCAGTGCCTGGTCTGCTCACTATGAATGTGTCAATAAACCAGACAAAAGGCCCTACCCAGGTGGAGACAGGAGGTCGTCATGGGTTTAGCAAGCTGAAAACAAAGCAGCTAAAGCTTTTGAACGTTCACGCTCTCAGACTTGCTAGTAACCATCTGTACAACCTGCTTCTGCCCACATGATTATGTCAGAGGGGAAATCACCGTTCGGTGAGGGTTGGTAAGCCTTCTCCAGAGAACTGTCAGGAATAGCCACGTTTACACCTGAAATTCAAACCCCAAAATATATTCCATTAGGGCATGGAGGAAGCCTTTCAGATGGCACAGTCTCTGGGTAGTGTTAGCAGATATCCTAATCCTCCAGCTTTAAAGGCCGGAGAGCCCCACGGGTATCTGAGCTAACAGGTATCCAATTATCAAACGAACCTAGGACTGCACTTATGTTTGCTCTGCTTGTTTACCTGCTTTCAGTTGTCTGGCTGATATCCTGGCATCCAACCTTGCTCAATAAATGCAAACATGTGCAGATGTGAGATTGGGAGGGGAGAGCTACTCCATCACCCTTGCCTGGTGTTTTGAGTGCAAAGTGCAGTGCGGTGAACTAGGCCAAACCCAGGTTACTCCACCTCCATGAAGGTCACAAATCCAAATTAGAGCCGAATACGCAGAGACTATTGAAGGTTCTGTGTTTGCAGAAATATTACAGACATCAGTGGGTCGTATCTCTGCCAAAACGCCTCGGGGCAACGTGAGGTCTGGCACACACAAACGCTGGGTGTTAGGAGTATTTCCTCTCTGGCAAACATACGCGGGAGCAACCACAGAGGAGTTATTTGCTCCTCCTGCTTTGAGCAAGTCCAAACAAAACTCCCAATTTGTTGAACGGGGTGCAGAAAGTGAAACTAAAACGGAGTTACGTGCTTCTCCAGTGAAATACTTAGTATTTTCACTGTATTTCCTTATACAAACATCACTCCTAGAAATCGAGCCAATGTAGAACAGAGCAGCGCTTGTGTCTTGGCCTTCAGTTCTCCGGCCAACATAAAGCAGAAAGTTTTGGTATTCTTCCAGAGTATAAAATGCAATGCAGTGCTCAATATTATGCGGGCTAATGGACAAAAACTGAGTAGAAACTCAAGTAACCACACGTAGCAAGAACAGCCTTCCAGAGCTATTCGCTGAGGGTCGGTGTGCCTGGTGGAAACATTGAATATGAACAACTGGATGGGATGTTTGGTCTTCCTGGAGAGCAGGAGCACACCACACCTGCCCAAACCCTAATTAAAACACTTGGAGGGGAAAGGCAAAAATACCCCAATGCGTACACTTGAGCTTTCAGTTTCAGTAGGAATATCGTCTGGCTGCAAACTGCAGGGGCAAGAATCTTTTGTCTTATTTATCAGCATGAAGTTTTCCAATTTTGTGTGTGTTTGTTTTCCTGTTCAGTGTGGAATAAGAGCCTTAAATTATTATATTAAACCCTTGAAATGGCTTTGAAAGCCCAGGGATTCAACAGTCCGCAGAGGGCAAAATGCATCTGCCAAACTTTCTATTTTTACCTCTTTTAAGCTATTTTAATACCACTTCACTTGGGAAAGAAAAGAGAATCCCCTTTACTGTTAATAATATATTATTCTGCTCTTTTGATCCTTATGTTTTGCTTTCTAATTACCTAAATGTCATGCAGGCCTAATAAATTGGATAAAGGGTATTGATTATGCCGCTGGTTTTTGTAGTTAAACCATAGAGTCAATTAATCTGCATTGTGTATTTAGGAAGATAATCAGTTATTAAAACTGGAAAGAGGCTGGCAAAATTAAACTGAAGAGTATTTCAGCAAATGAGTCCCGATCTAGTATACATTCACAAGGTTTTCATACGGTTGTGTTCCAAAATATTAAGCACTGGAAATTAACAGAGACTTTGAGGTCTGGTTTCATGTTCTACCTGCCTTGCAAATCAGGCATATAAATGGTTTATCAAGCTTGCCAGGGGTTTGCCATTTATTTGGAAAGCAAAACAAAAAAAAAACCCCCAACCAACAAAACAAAACAAAACAAAAAAACCCACAACACCAACAAAAGCAAGCACAACACTTGGAACTGTCATATGTATGTATATACACTTAATTTTCTCAGAGGCAGTCTGAGATAGAATAAGGAAGGGGAAGATATAGGCAGTCGTAATGTATTACCGCTGCTTTTGCTATCTAAAAACCACAGGATTGTGATAATGTGCAAATAGATGGGGTCTGTCTGGTGCTGACTGGTCTGCTGCCGGTGTCACGGCCAGGGTGCAGTGCCCAGGGACAGAGCCAGGGCACCATGGCTGGGATCTCCATGGAGCTGGGGAGAACCTGGGTTGAAACATTTCGGCGTGTTGGGGGGTGGTCATGCAGAGGCTTCCCCTCTGGCAGGTGGGCTGGGAAGTCCTGGACCCTGTAGGGATGGGACAAAGGGAAGAGGGAGAGAATCTGACTGGGGTGCTCCTTCCAGAGATGGGGGTTGGCCTCTTCTCTCAAGGGAATAATGACAGGACCAGAGGAAATGGTCTGAAGTTGGGGCAGGGGAGGTTTAGATTAGATATTAGGAAGAATGACTTTCCTGAGAGAGTGGTCAGGCACTGGAACAGCCTGCCCAGGGAGGTGGTGGAGTCACCATCCCTGGAGGTATTTAAGAAACATGTAGACATGGCTCTTCAGGGCATGCTTTAGTGGCCGAGATTGTTGGGGTTTTTGCATGTGTGTGTGTATGTTTGGACTCAGTGACCTCAGAGGTCCTTTCCAACCATGACCTGTGATTCTGTGATTCCAAGGGTGGAGTACCCTAACGGAGCTAAGTATGGGAACGCTGTGTTAAATGAAGCTAATGCTTTCCTATCACCGAGAGGGAGAGTGAAGATAAACATATTAAAGATGTTCACTTACTGCAGCACTGGCGGCTATATAAGCCAACGATGGCTGCATAGATTACATGCCAAAAAGCCCTTCAGCAACGATTAGTCTGTGGCTGCACTGACTGCTGCTTCAGCTGTGATCATAATCACCTCCCTCCGACCACCCCTCACCTGCTCTTCAGTTGTTTCTCCTATTCTGCTTAGCTATTGCTTTGCACCAGTCTTACAATGAGCTCTTCAATGTGTTTGTACAGCACACACACAATAGGGCCCAGTCCCTGACGGAGACCTCCAGGCACAAGGAGAGTACAAATGACAGTAGTAATTGCATGCTCGTTGAGCACACAAGTGTCTCACTGGAGAAAATATGAGTGATGGCAGGCAAAGCACGCCAAAGAATTGGGCTTGTTTTCTGCCTTTCTTGCTGACTTTTCTTCAGTTGTAGCATTTCCTTTTTTTCCAAGGAACATGATTACTAGTGCATCATTGCATTTTTTGTTTTTTCTTTCACTCTCATGTTTTCTGATTCTCCACAATAATCTGAAGGAACTTGAAAATCTTTTAATCTTGAAAAGAAAATACTATAATTTCAGGTATAATTTAAAATGTATATTTTCCAAGGCAAATAGCATTGTTAACTTTCAGCCTGAGACAGTCAGTAGGACATACAACAAAATATTTGCATTGTTCTCATCTTTAATATATGCAATGGTTCCGAGGGAAATCTTCCTCCTCGTCTTAAGGATTTCTAAAATAATACAGGGTACTAGAAAAAGAATTTTCTCCAGACTAGTTTAAAAACTGTAATATATTTCTTCAGTTAAGGGAGTACATCTAGAATCCTTTTAAATATTAGCAAATTCTACATGCTGGAAGGATTGCATTTTCTAATTGAAAGCAAATGAAAAACCTCAGTAAAGGTCATTTGCTTCTTCAGGTTTTATTTAAGCAAATAGGTAAAAGGGAGAAGTGATTAGGAAACTGTGAAATCTGGTTTCGAACTTACTTTTCAGTTTCCTGACTCAAGCACAAACACACAGGCAATTGTGCTCCCATTAATACGAAATGCTGCATAAGGGATTCCACTTCCCTTAGGAGGAACTTAATCCAGATTCAGGGCACACACAGCAGCACCGCTTCCACTGTAAACCCACTGAACAGCACATGTTGGTGGGGACCTCTGGAGGTCCTCTATTCCCAGCTCCCACTCAAAGCAGGGTCAACTTTGAAAGTAAGTCAGGTTGCTGGAGGCCTCGTGCAGCTGAATTTTGAAGGCCTCTGAGGATGGAGGCTCCACAGCCTCACTGGGCCCCTTCTTCACTCCTGCACCATCCTCCTGGTGCACTGTCCGTACCCTACACAATCCAAAACACTATTTCATTACATGACACAAATTTCATCAGCTAGCTGGTACATAGGTATGCAAAATCAGTATAACCAACAATTTGAGCAGATAAAGAAAGGTGTGTAGAAGACAAGTACTCTCTTTTGTCATACGAATAGTGGGTTTTTTCTTCTACAGGATTCTTTTTTAACATTTGGACTATGTTAAGCGTGAAGAATAGAAAAAAAAAAAAAAAAAAAAAAAAACCAAAACCAAAAAACCGAACAGCCACATTCATGCAATTCATGCTCTTTATCATTTATTTCTGTGATTAGTCTTTTCTAACTCACCCAGAATAACTTGGTTTTAATCACTGTTGCAATTGCATTTCCATTGTAAATATGAATGGAAGTGCTGAAAGGGTAAGAGTCGGTAAGACCTGAAAGGTAGCGCCGTGTGTTTAGGCATCACAGCAGCTGTATCCTATTCCTGCCTCTCTTGCCTACTCTGTTTGTGAAGTACACCTGAGCTGGTTCATCTCCTTATGCTTTTCACCATTTCTTTTTTCTAGGCTCTGAGTCTGCAAAAAAACCATAGAGAAGACTTGCAAGACTGGCAACTTCTTTGAAAACTCTTAAGGAGGTATTGTCACTCTCAACAGTTCTCCAAACACTTCTGACAGTACCAGAAGAATGTCACTGAACTTCTGGAGGCTCTCCCCTAAAACTAATAAAGATGAAATCAAAGGGTTCAAAACTGATACTTCAAATAATAGGTTTTATTTCATTAGTGTGCACTGCAATGTGCTTACTTCAATTAGAATTTTTGTCACATGTTAAAGTTCATTAGTTATCATACTTTGGGATCTTGGCAGGCAGTTTGAAAATAATCAAAGCTTTTGGAGCTTTGATTTCAGAGGATCAGTTCATTATACTCTGAGACTGTTGTATAACCATCATACTTGTGTTGTTTGACAACAACAACAAAAAAAAAAACCAAACCAAAAGAAAACAAAAAAGGGGGGGGGGAACATTTAAACCAGATTTTTTTTTTCCCTAGGTTTTTTTTTGTTTAAATGGATTTTCATTGCCACTCTGCTGTGAAGCCAGGCAGTCAAACATCAAAACATTGCCAACTGCAAAATCCAGATGTCATGGAAGCTTAACTACCCATATTAGTTGCTTCACGATATATACACATACAATTAAAATCAAGATCCTGAAAGGTATTACTCTGTTGCTCACCTCATTGATGTGCTATAGACATTTAGAATAAAAAAGAAATCGTGCTTCCTACGCACATAGGAATACTGTAAAAAGTTGGAGAAAAAGAAAACAGCAAATACAACACAGGATGAGCTTTCCTCTTGTGAGAATGAACAATTGCAGAAAATCCCAGGCTGCCTTTAAAAAACACAGCTGACACTCTTGAAGCAGCATTATTTAGTGGATTACATCTCCATTACCAGTCTGGTTGGATTCTGACATTATTAATTTCTATCAGTAGATTGCAGGTTATGCATTATAAAAAGAAAAGCTAACAAAGAAAGTCATGATAGCTGGGGTTATAAAGAGGAGGAGGGAAGCATACGTAGGTAAAGCTAGTGGGTGAAAGCAAAACTGAGCTGCAGAACTGTATTATTTGTTGGTTTCTTTTGTTGGGCTTGGGGGTTTTGGTTTAAAAATGGAATGCAGACATCAGTACACAGAGATCCCCATGAGAACGGCTGTTGTTCTTCTGCCAGAATATCAGATATCTGTGCACCTCTTCTTCCTCCTCCCCATCAGTCCTTGTGATCTATGATTCATCCTCCAGGGGAGAAACAGTGGAAGGGTATAGCAAGGCTTGGTAAACAGTATGGTCTACACCAGAAAAGAGGTGCAATGTCAGCAACATATCCAGGAAAAAGACCTTAGCTGACTCCCATCGCTCTAAAGTAAGAATATGGCCAGAAGGTAGGAAAATACAGTAGATGCTCTGCCTTCCAGCAGATTACCCAGTGCAGGTTACCCAGTAGGCAGAGCAGTTCAGAGCTACGCACACACCTTTAGCCTTGGCCATTCTCTCTCTCAAGGATTTAAGGGCATCTCTAAGAACTTTCCTTCCCATGTTTTTCACCAAAAAAAAGCCACAATCTGGCCATTGGATCAAAATTTAAATCATTTCCTCCCATCGGGACTGTCCTGGCTCCTAAGCTGCATTTATTCCTTCATAAGCAAACAACAGTGTGATGAATGGAGGTATTGTGGCACGGGAATAAAGAGAGGTTGGTATCTGTCTGATGTTAGGCAGACACGAGAATCTAGTGTTCTTTTGGAAGTACCTTCCTTGTTTATCTCACAGTGTTGACAGAGTCATCAGTGGGGGAACGGGCTGCACTGTTTAGTTAAGTGAGGCTTTGGAGTGCAAAACTTCAGAAATAAAAAATCCTGTAGACCAAGATGAACTCATTTATTATAAACTTAAGAAAAGTCACTTTTGAAGAGCATGTCACAGGACATCATAGGACCATATTTAACACTCGAATCCTCATCAGGAACAGGTCTCAAGCCAATAGAAGTATGCTGAGTGTCTGGCTCATGATAGTACATTATATTACATTTTCCATTCCCAAGAATTACAGATTACTTTACAAATTATATACACAGCCTGCCTAACCACTTAAAAGCAATTGCTGATGGGGACAAGCTCAACTAGTGTCGAGAGCTGGCAGAGGAAACGTAGCTGGTGAAAAACTGAGGCTGTACCTTGAGTGACCAAGGTTCAGTGTCCTGCTCTACGTAGCACCAACAGGTTGCCACCTAAAATGTGGGTCATGTCTGCATGGTGTGATCCAATAAACAATGGTGACCAGGGAAAAGGATGGTTAGAATTTTTAAAGTTCCTTTTGTGTGTACCTAAAAAAAAAGGAGAAATTTTTACCCCCAAATCACCACAAGGTGCGTTACTTGGTTTTCAAGATCTCATGCTAAAAGAAAACATGCCAAGTAAATGGTATGAAACTCACTGCCTGTATCTCAGAATAGTGAATGGCTCAGTGGGTCTTGCAAGACTGAGAGTGACTGGGTATTTTAAACGTGATGCTTAGACGACTAAAGTATCCCCTCTGGGAACTGAGTAAATGTTTCAATTCCAATTCAGTTAAAAAATGTCTTACTGGCTTGACAAGCTAGAGGAGTGTTGCCAGAGTCAAAGGAAGGTATTCCAAGTGTTTGTCAGGGGTGGATAATGCACTGCGCTGCTGGTACTTCATGTTTCAACGTCACAAGGAAGCACTCTCTTCCAAACCTACCCTCTGGAGACCACAGAAACAGTCAGATGGTTCCTTGACTCTTGGTGTATGACCAGGACTGACATTGTGAGATGGCTGTAAGGTGACTCTACAGCGAGATACAGGACCCCTGGAGCTGAGAAAACCTCAAGATAAACCAGAGGAGTTCAGTAAACAGGATCTAGATTCCAGAGCTGGAAAAGACTGTGAAGGAGAAACTGCCTTGGATAAAATCAACTACTCGTTTTCTAAAAGGGAGGAAACAATTGAGGGGCTGAAATATTGTTATAATAGTGGAGACTTCTTCCAAATCCATCTGTTGTCGCTCAGGGGAAAAATCAGAATGCTGCACTCTGTGAGAGAAAATCAAATTGTTTTCTGAGAGAGGGAGGAAAAGGGAGGCTGTGTTTCAAAGTTAAAGTTTTTTTCCTACTGAACAAAATGTGCTGTGGTCACTGTGTCCTGCCTGCTTCTACCAGCCAAAGGGGTTTTTTCCTCCAGGTGACTGGGGAGGAACAAGAATTTATTACTTTTTGCTCTGGCAAAGCCTGCAGCAATTGACACATTTTCTGAAAATACTAATTACAAGCCCCTAGTTAAAATTAGAGATATGCTAATTCGTCCTTTAAAAATTAGCAGCTTCATGCAAATTAAAAACAGACGTCTGCGTCTCCAGTCAATGCTAGTTAGTTTGTGCACTTCACACAGCCTGTTTTGCCATCTCCCCCCAGCCACAACCTCCTAAAACACAGCTCCATCACCGATCACAGGGAAGGCAGCACAGCTCCCCTTGTCACTAGTGCCTTACACACACTTCTTCTGTCCTAGGAAGCTCTCCAGCTCCGCAGTGACCATTTCTGTCATTTTATTATTGTTTTCTTTAGTGGGGTGCCAACCTCTGATCGTTTGAAATTCTGGGCCTACAGCCAATCCTCCAGGCTTTGTGAAATTTCCTTGTCACCGGTGTAAACCTCAGGCCACTGCCGTGGACAGGTGACAAATTCTCCCTATTTAAGGTTGTAACCAGCTCTCCGGTGTATGTGTTGTTAGTACAGGGTGTGCATGTAAATCAAACTGCTGGCATCGAAGGATGAACACCGACACGGCTTGAAAATGTTTGATGGGGTGGGGTCAACGATGCAGACAGAACAAACCTTTTCTGACTTGCTTTATCACGGAAAATCCACAAACCCACGCGTTTTTGTTTTAATTCTCTTTTAAAGGGGGACACTGTTTTTAGGGGACGAATTTTAAATGGCTTTACAAAGATTCTTGCTTAGCAGTATCTGCAGCGCTGCTTCATTATCGTCCATAACGCTCCAGTGAATCACAGTACCTGCAGAAAAAAACAAGTCTGCCTTCGTAGAGTATCTACTGCAGGGGAGAAAATAAGCTTAGTGGAAATATAAATAATAGATTCTAATAGTCACAGCTGTTCATAAATAACAAGATATACACAGGCCAATATGGTCTAGTGAAACTGGCGCATTTCTCTCTAAGACTGACTTGCTGGATGATTTTGAAGGAATCACTTTGTCACTTTTTGGCTCTGTTTCCAAATACGACACACAAACTGACGTGATTCTTACCACTCAATGTAAATAAAATTTTTCGAGAATATGAAGAAAAATCAGTGCAGAAATGCTAATCTATTATTTTCTAGCTCCATCCACATTCTGCACGTGCAACCAGGGAGCGAAGCTGGATTTTTGCACATCTGTGCCACTAGTGGAAGTTTTTGCAAGCCAGATTAGGTCCTTGGGGACGTTAAGTGCATTCCAACTGCTCACACTGTGTTTGTACAGTTGCAAAGTGGCTTAAACTACTAAGCAGTTCTGATCATGGGTGGACAAAAAATAACAGCCATCATCTTGCCCTGTCAGCTGCGCTGGTTCTTCAGTGCTAAGCAAAGGAAATATTGGACCCATGGTAGGAGAAACTGGGAGACACACGATTCATAAAACACAGAAGGATTTTACAGCCTTATCAAGATGGGAAGAGACCAGCTCTGCCTGAAGAAGCTATTGGCTTCTACCAGCAGAATATTTCTGCTAATTCTGCTTGTTAAGAAACTGTTCTTGAAATAGCAAGAGGCTTCACTTAATTAAATGTTAGCCGGTTCCTGCATAATTTATATTTCATTTTTGGTCAGAAGTCATCTGAGAACCCCAAAATACTGTGGCAGAGCTGCATGCTAAATTCCACCTTCATTTATAGGGCTGCAGTCCCACTGAGGTCTACAGAGTGCTGTGTGGTGATTAGGTCTTGTTAAATTCATTTTGCATCGAAGATGAAATATTGGGAAGCTGAATAACTTGCCCAAGGTCAGTGACACAATGGGGAGCTGAATTACCAGGAAACAACGAGTTCTGTTTTCTTGCTGAATTCACTAGATTCATTGAAAATTTAATTTCTTCTCTGCTGACTCACAAGGAGCCACGGGGGTGCGGCTTCAGTACAGGTCATAAAAGTCTTTCTAGGGACGCTGCTGAGTCACGTCTTCTTGTTTGGGCCCATTCTCTCTTTGTGTGCACTCAAAAAGGCCTGCCAGGTCTGGTCATGGCGATAGCAGCTGTTCAAACTGAAATATGATGCTGTTCCTGCTGCCATCAAGCACTACAGTTTTTCCTATTAGTTAATAAACAAATATTCTCCTTGAAGGTTAACCACAAAAGTGTCTTCAACTTAAGAAACAATACTTTCCAATAAAGATAGAAAAACAAAGTTAGAGGTGTATATTTACACATAATCTACTCAAACAAATAGTTTGAAGGTTTTAATGCAGTCTTTAATTTTGAAGTGTACAGCTTTTAAAATATTTTTAGAGCCTGTGTGACTCAGGAGAATAGTAACAGCATCTATACAGTCGGGTTTTTTTTCCCCCTAGTCTTCCAATCCAGCCTGGGGTCATTCTCCTGCCAAGTGTTAGACAGAAAAGGACTTGGCATCAGCTCTCAGTAAGACTTTTGCACATGCTTATGCCCAACGACTAGTCCTATCAAAGCTAACAGGAACACTCATATCGTAAAAACTTAAGCATATGCCAAATCTCTAACAGATCAGGGACTACATCAGCACTGGCTACTGCTGACTAAATACAGGAAAAACGTGTAAGTATTAGAAGCAATCTGACAATTTAAACATAACTTTGCAAATAAAATCAGACAGTATTTCTGTAATGTTGTAAGCCCTTGTAAATAACTGATCTATATATATTAAAAAATGAGTGAAATATATTATTCACAAACAAATGACCTATTCACAACCACGCTAATAAGAGATGCGTAAATAACTACAGGGTTTTCTATCTGCACATTAACAATTCTCTTTTTCTTTTTTATCATGGCACTGAAATTAAATGTTTGAATTAAGAAGAACAGCTTTAAGATCTTATCTTTTTTTCATTAAAGAGAACAAAATTACTTCCATCTGTAAAATCAAATTTCCACCTGCAAATCAAACGACAGCTAAATATCCTAAAGGGGATCCTCTTGCTTAGTCCAGAGGACAGAAATTACTCACTTTAGAATACCCTTACTCTTTGAGGTGCTCTCTGAGCATGGTTGTCATACTGTGCCCCACTCCCCACATCCACTTTTCAAGTGCAGATGCTGAATAGGAGCCAGGTTCTTTCCACCTATCATACTTTTCAGGAAGGGAGCACATTGCAGAGGCTGTGCCATCAGGTTAAAAGAAGTTGCTGGTGAAAGTCTTTGCGTATCTCTGGAGAAGCTGTGAGTATATCATGAATGAAAGCCCCCCTGCCCCCGAGAATGTCTTGGGGAATCATAGAATCATGGAATCATAGAATCATCTAGGTTGGAAGGGACCTTCAAGATCATCTAGTCCAACTATCAACCTAACTCTGACAAAAAAAAACATCACTAAACCATGTACCCCAGCACCATGTCAACCCGTCTTTTAGACACCTACAGTGATGATGCCTCAACCACCTCCCTGGGCAGCCCATTCCAGTGCTTAATAACCCTTTCAGTGTAAAAATTTTTCCTAATATCCAACCTGAACCTCCTCTGGTGCAACTTGAGGCCGTTTCCTCTTGTCCTATCTCCTGTGACTTGGGAGAAGAGACCGACCCCCACCTCTCTACACCCTCCTTTCAGGTAGTTGTAGAGAGTGATAAGGTCTCCTCTCAGCCTCCTCTTCTCCAGGCTGAACACCCCAAGCTCCCTCAGCCTCTCCTCATAAGACTTATTCTCCAGACCCCTCACCAGCTTCGTTGCCCTTCTCTGAACCCGCTCCAGCACCTCAATGTCTTTTTTGTGGTGAGGGGCCCAAAACTGGACATAGCACTCGAGGTGAGGCCTCACCAGTGCCGAGTACAGGGGGACGGACGATCACCTCTTGGGTCCTACTCACCACACTGTTCCTGACACAGGCCAGGATGCCATTGGCCTTCTTGGCCACCTGGGCACACTGCTGGCTCATGTTCAGCCCACAGGCCACCAACACCCCCAGGTCCTTTTCTGCCAGGCAGCTCCAGCCACTCTGCCCCCAGACTGTAGCACTGCAGGGGGTTGTTGTGACCCAAATGCAGGACCTGGGGTCCTTTCCTAAGCAATCTCTCTTCATCTGCATCTGGGATGAGCAAGGTTGTGAAGTAGCTCAGGTGAGGACCAAGAGGGAGGGGCTGGGCTTAGATGTAGCTCCTGCACAAACAGGGGAATCCCCACCCAGGCTTCTCCCAGCTCTTGTTCACCCAACATTCTTTGCCCAACATTCTCACCCAAAGTCACCGCTGTGCCCTACCAGCGCTGGCTTTGAACACGGGCAGACAAAGCCCTCAGCTTGAGGAGAAGACATGACTGGCTCTCACCTTACTCGGGGACCTGCTGGCAAACGTGGCAATTTCTGCTTTGAAATTACTATCCAATCTTACCAATGTTTTGGGTAGAGATTTTCTCCAAAAGGTTTAGAATATGGGGCAGCCAATGGCTTAATGAGATTGTGCCTCCTTTTTGTTACAAGATGGTTTTAGAATCATAGAATCATAGAATCATAGAATCATAGAATCATAGGATGGTTAGGGTTGGAAGGGACCTCAAAGATCATCGAGTTCCAACCCCCCTGCCCTGGGCAGGGACACCTCCCACCAGACCAGGTTGCTCAAGGCCCCATCCAGCCTGGCCTTGAACATCTCCAGGGATGGGGCATCCACAACTTCCCTGGGCAACCTGTTCCAGTGTCTCACCACCCCCATAGTAAAAAATTTTTTCCTGATACCTAATCTGAATCTTTTTTCTTCCAATTTAAAACTGTTTCCCCTTGTCCTATCACTACACTTCCCGGCAAAGAGTTTTGAACATGTTAGAATGAATCTGTACCCTCGGGGGAACTTCTGTAATTTTTACTTTTGGATTTATACCCGAGAGGCATAGCGCAGATAAATCGATTAAAGCCTGCCATGAGGTTAAGTACAAAATGATGATGGCAATATTGCAACCTGCGTAACTACATCAGAGCATTTTGGTTTATACCACTACTCTAGTGTGCAATATGTCCTTGTGAAAAGGATTAATTATAGTGTCCCAATAGTAGTCTTGACTAAGAGTGAGTAGCCACACTTTCTTCCAGGCAGGCGGGCAGAAAGCATCTGCTTATTCTGTCTGGGAAGAAAGAAGTGTGCGGTCGCTTTCAGGACTGCAGAGCAGCAGTCTTTGCTGCATGAATCTCACCTCAGTTGAGAGCAAAATGTCATTTTCTGCAAACCTGGAAACAGCGTCGGTAAAGGTCATCCTGTGCAAAATTGCACTCTTTATAAAGATGACCTATAAATGGAAAAAAAACCCAAACAAACCAAAAAGTTAATGAAATGGTGAGCATGACAGCAAAACCAAAATCTGAATATGTACTTAAACACAGGGTTGGTAGTTGCCTTTTTTTTTTTTATTTCTGTGGTTACTTAGTATTTTGGAGAAAAGGCTGTCATGAGAATAGAACATCCCTTCACAAAGTGTCACAGTAAACACTGCTTGTAACTCCCAAAGAGAAATCTTCATACCACTAGATACGTTTTCAAAATTCAACACTACCAGAAACAAAAAAGTTCTGTAAGAGCTTTCTATTTTTATATTTCATGAATCAGAAAGGTCATAAGCTCAATTTAAAAAACATGCCTTGCAGGCATGAAGGGTAAAATGCTGAATATAAGATGTAGTTTATTAGAAAATATTGCACATCACTTGTCATAGGAATGTATTCTTAACATAATAAAGCAAATCCAGGAGAGCTTTGCCACCTGATTTTTACCCTCTCTTCCTTGACCATTAGATGCTCATTCTTCCATTTCTTATTGGACAATTTTAAAAGCATCTCCTTGTCACTGCCATGCTATTCTCCTGACCTTCCCTGCTGAGCTGATCCATTTACTGAACTTGAAGAAGCAGAACTGCCTCCTCTAAGTTACTGAGCACATGTACCAGTGCCAGCAGGAGACAGGCAGAGAAGAACAGTAGGGTTTTAAAGAGGACAGGGAGGAAGTTTGAAGGTAGTAAAGGGCAGAAAGGAGAATGATTAACCAGCTTTTGACATCTGGCAAATTTAAGAGAAAGTTAATAAATAGAGAGCTAAAAGGGGGAAAAAAGAACATTTGTGGATAGAGAAGGTCATTGGGTAGACATTAAGATTTTAACATGTTGGGGGCAAGTAGAAAAAGGAATTGCAGACAACAGGCATGAGTGGAGATCTGAGGAGAAGTACAAAAAGTAGTTGAAGAACTAACAGCTGTGTATTAAAGGTCAAATCCTACAGACTGCATTTAGAGTTTGGTTCTTCCTTCATTTATAATTGCTTAACATTGATGTAACTCTACTGACTTAACTATAGCAACCTCCATCATCTGACTTTTTTTTTTTTTTTTTTAATAGAGCCAGTGATTCCTATTTCAAACCATCAGATCTACTGATACTCTGAATTGGATTTTAGCCATCAGGAGGAAGTGAGGAAGTGCAAAAGAGCATTTCTTTTAACATAAAAAAAAAAAAGGTATTTAGGGCAAAAGATATTGGACATCTGTTAATCTTTATTGCTCTGATTTAAGACAGATAGAGAGAGAGGGTTGAATCCCTTCATGTAGTCCTATCCTGTTGGTTTCATACCATTTTCTCAGCCCTAGTGTGACAGGGACAGCTGAGCGTAACCATTCTTATTCATACGTGGACAAGAGCCTGTAAACACTAATTCCCCCTTACAGATAATGACTAAACCCCACTTCCAGTGAAACTGGAGTGAAATTTCAGTAGTTCTGCTGGATCAAGGAGGTGATCTGATTCCAGTTATTACAAAGGCAGCAGATTGTAGCCTATTGAATATAAAAAAAGTAGAAAATTAGCAGCCTAATAAGTAACCAAGCAACGAACACAATACATTATTGCTATGAAAACCTTAGCTTTAATATTCACTTTTTTTTACCCTATTTTTACCCTAAGTTTACAGAGCTAAGATGACATTATCCCAGGCTTTTGCCAAGAAAGGTTCTGTATCACTATCATCTTTTGTGATTTTCACACCAGTCAGCAGCTTTCTCACCAGGACTCCACCAGAGCCCCTTAGTCTTTCCTTTCTCAGCTGCCTAACAGAGCTGAGCTCATTTAACATCTGTCACAGATACTATGCTTACGGTCCTTAGTGCAGCGTAAAGATACCCAAGTTAGCTTCTTTACAGAGCAAGTTATTCTGTGCGGAGCACACAGAATCAGAATCACAGAATCTTCTAGGTTGGAAGGGACCTTAAAGATCATCTTGGCCAACCATCAACCCAATTTTGACAAAAATAAACACCCACACAACAAACAAAAAGCAACACCATCACTAAACCACACCTCCCAGCACTACATCAACCCATCTTTTGAACACCTCCAGGGATGGTGCCTCAACCCCCTCCCTGGGCAGCCCATTCCAATGGCTGAGAACCCTTTCGGTGAAAAAATTTTTCCTAATATCCAGCCTGAACCTCCCCTGGTGCAACTTGAGGCCATTTCCTCTAGTCCTGTCGCCTGTGACTTGAGAGAAGAGACCGACCCCCACCTCTCTACACCCTCCTTTCAGGGAGTTGGAGAGGGCAATAAGGTCTCCCCTCAGCCTCCTCTTCTCCAGGCTGAATAACCCCAGCTCCCTCAGCCTCTCCTCATAAGACTTACCCTCCAGACCCCTCACCATCTTCGTTGCCCTTCTCTGGACCCGCTCCAGCACCTCAATGTCTTTTTTATGGTAGGGAGCCCAAAAGTGGACACAGTACTTGAGGTGAGGCCTCACCAGTGGCGAGTACAGGGGGACGACCACCTCCCAAGTCCTACTTGCCCCCAGCGGATGCTGCTTTCCCCTACCCTACCCAATCTGTTAAAAGTATCTTGAGTATCTCAGCTTGGTACAGAGACGTGCTATCACTTGCTTAACAACATGCGTGAATGCCTTGGTTTCTACTCCCAGTACCTTAATATGGGGTTATTCTGCTTCCTCATGGGAGTGCTACAGGGATGGAGTCGCACATACTACTGAAGTACTCAAGAGAGAGAACTTCCTTCCAAGCACCAGATCAAGCATGGAGAAACAAGAGAAAGAAGGATTTCTCCCTTCTCCCAGTCAGATTAGTGGTCATTCAAGCGTATAGTTTTAGAAGAGTACGTAAAGTAAGAAAAGAGAGAAATTACTAGGTTGTGAAAGGGCAAGAATGGAGAGTAGCTTAATTAAATTAACTGAGGGAATATTTACACTCCCCATTTCTGAGATTTGCAATTCTGTAGAATAATCTCCCAGAGGAAGTCATGAAAACCTCATCACTGAGCCATTTTAAATGAGTTGGAATAGCTTTACAGTGAGCAACAGTGTGGGGGCTGTGGACTGGCTTACGGTTCCGCTCTCTCTCTTTCTAATCAAGCACACTCCCCTTATATCTCTGTGGCGTGAACTGTGGGATAATCCGTATCAAAACATTAATGTATTTGACTTCTAAAACCTGTATAGATACTTATCCCAAGTAAATTAATAAGATTACCAACAGGATTAATGTACTGTTGTTTGTCATTCTTCTGTTCTGTGATCATACACTATAAATGTTAATTTAAAACTTTTGGCTCACTCTTGAAAGCATTTAATGATGTGGATTCCCCATGTACCCTATATCTGTTGAAAGCTTTCCCCATAACTTTGCATAGTACTAAATGTTTCTTCTCTTGTCTAGTCCTAGGAAACTTTAGGTGAAAAAAGGCCTTTACGGGCCAAGATCCCTTGTATTCTTTTATTGTGCATCTTAGCATAGGTGTTTCTAAGTTAAAAACATGAATATTTGAGAGGATTTGAGTTGGCAATGCACAGCCTGAGGGACAGAGCCCATCTTGGGTATACCCCGAAGAGATCCTCTGCAGAAGTGGTGGGAATGGTTGCATCAGAGGTCACGGTTTCCACTGCCTCATTTGTCTCTTCTGTGCCTTTACCAAATGTAGAGCCTTATATTTGATAATTACTTAAATTGTGCACTGCTGTTTTGCCTCTAATACCTGGTGCTGCAATTTTGGAGTAGCTTTTTCAAGCGTTTGTTCTCCCATCTACTTACCAGCTGAGAAAAGTAACAAGGTCTAAATACGTAGGCTTTGCATAGCACACAAGTTTACTCACCTCAGACTAGCTAATTCTGCTGCTGCTCTGCAGAATTAATTCCACTTTAGCTTACTATGACAGTTTGTTTACTTTACTCATAAAAATCCTGATTCTTTAGCAGACAAATGATTAAAAACGAAATGAGAAAGAAGGCTGTAAATAATATTACTAGGAGGAAGACAGTAGTTACTGGACCCACTGAAGTTTTTCCTACTATTTCAATTAGAGACAATATTATGCTTTACTTTCTGTTGGAAAATTATGTCTAAAGTTTCCATGAAAAACATCTGCTGTATTCCACCCCAGCATTGGCAGACATTCAGAGATAGATTAAATCATTCATTCCATATATGCTAGTAAATTTAGTCCCCCTTCTGCTAAAGTTGTTATTGACCATGGCTTATTGAAGGACTCATTTTGTAAAAGTCAATTTCTAACTTTTTCCAATTTAACCACTCCTAACAAGAAAATACTTTTCCCTTTCTCTATCATTTGCACCTTGAATGCAAAAGTTGCTTCCAGCCACACAATGTTTTGGAAAATCAGGTCATCAGACTTTCCCGAACATAACTGAACATTTATTTTAATCTTGGCTTTTGATGGTGATGCAGACGCTATTGTTCAGAACTTTTTGTTTCATCATAAAGGTCTTATTATAACATGGGCAAAGGTAATCAGGATCCCAGCTGATTACTTCTTACATTTTCTATCCTGAACTACAAGAATAGCTCATTAGAACAGGGTTGCAACACAGCAAGCACCAGTCACTCTTTGAGCAATGGGACACAAAGCAAGTAGTGTTTTACGTATTTGGACGATCTAGATAAAAGTGATTTGGCCATCTTAAAATTAAATATTAATTTTGCAGCTGGGTTTCATTATTGCCTTTTTGCAATAAGATAAACTCAATTTTAAAGATCTCTAGCAAAGACGACATAGCCAAATGCTACCAGAAACAAAACTAAAACACCTGAGATCTGTGGTATCCTTCTTCTAGCCACCAGCAAAGGAATTTCAAAGGGAATTAGAGAAGTTAAGCACCTAAGACTTAGTGACATTGCCCAGACCATGGGGTAGTAATGCTTCATGGCATCTTTTACAGTCCTGATCTGCCAGTTACCTCGAACTTTTCCAGAGCATGCAGCTCTCCCCTAGCCCATCCATCCAGGTCTCATCAGTGCACACCCAGCTCTCATCCTGAAGAGGAATTTGGACATGACTGGATACACACCTGGACCTGAGATCTGGGGGCCGTTCATGAAGCCACAGAACCAACACAGACTGTTTAAGTAAATGGGAGTTAAGGCAACTTAAAAAAAAGTTGGGGCTTGTGATTTTTGAATCCTCCTTCCATATTTCTGTATTCTGGATTATGGCTTAGCCAGAGTCAGAAAGAAGAGTTTCTAAAATATGGACAAAATTTTTGATGTTTTTCTTGTGCTGATCTTAATACTCAGCTTTAAACTTATTCCAAGTAGAGTCCGATATTCAGAACCACGTTAAATTCTTATGCCAACAATAAATTGATCCTGTTTTGTGCTTGACTGGATAAGGATTCTGAATTTGCTACAATGTTGATTTTCATGCCAACACATTTTGAATTTCCAAGACATACAGAAGTGTTTGAAAATGCTTACATGCGTACTGTACCTTGTACAATAACTACCATTATGGCACAAAGGCCTCTCTTCACTTTATTGTGCAAAGAATCCATTGCAGAACACTACATGGGTTGTAAGTGGTAAATTATTAGTATCTCTAGGCAAATTTTGCATCTGCCAATTTTTACACTGCAGAAATTGCCCCTTATATGTAGTTTATGGTCCTCCTACTGGTTGTTAAAGATTATTATGTTTGAGAAACTGAATGATTACTTCTTTCTTATGATAATTCATGTAGTTTTATAGATTTTTATACAGAACATATATACTAATATGTAAGCTTGTAATTCTTCTGTTGTATCCAGTGCGAGCAGAGTGCTGTGAAATAAAATGTCTATTTACAGCCTTTATTACAATAAAACCTTATCTAAACTTAATGAAATGGGCTGTCTATACATATCATGATTGAAAAAACAGAGGGTGAGTGAAGCCAGACAGTACTTTTCTAAAACTAATGGGACACTTCCTAAGAGTCGTCAACAAATGTGTGTTATGAATGAGGTCATGTATGATGAGAAAGTAACGAGACTTGGATATGCTATGTGTCTAAAAGGAACCTAGCTGGAAAGTACAATCCTATGCCTTTTCTTTTTTTTTGCTTCTAATGCAAACAGTAGCAGAGTAAATTTTAGAAAAAGAAAAGTCTGATTAGAAAGAAACCTCTGCAGCACACAGACTGAGGCTTTCAGTCACCAAAAAATGAAAGTAATGAAAAATCAGGACTTGAACACTCACTGTGGCAGACTTTGGGGAAATAATAGCTGTCTTTCAAATTAGAAGGCTTCACAAAGCCTGTTAGGGAGCGCACAGCAGCAACCCACATATCCCTGCCCTCATGTTAGGGAATCCAAACCACAATTCCACCAGCAGTGCTGCATGCAGGCTTCACAAATATTTGATTATATCTCCTCTAAGAGCCTAACAAAATCTAAATGAATATTTGGGAAGATGACTAATAGCTTATCATGAATATTCCAAACAAGCCTTCCTAGGTATTTGTATATAGCGACTCAAATTAACCTGCTCTTTTTTGTGTGTCTGTACATCTAGATCGGTGCATTTTCATTCTTTTTATTTGTTTCATAACATGCACATAGACCCGTGTGCCGGTCAGACATGAATTAAACAAAATTACTTAATAAGTAAGAATAAACAATTAATTTACAGTATATAGAGTTAATATCCAGTGAAATATTATATTTTAACGAGTAATTTGTTCACCTTTTGATTTTTTTAATTAACTGGTCCCTTTATCAAGCTTAACCCATCACCCAGGTTACTCTACCCATTGGCTCAACTTTAAGCTCACATTTCTCGTTAAGCGTATGGTAGACAGTTTGAGGCCTTAGAACATGCCAGTCTTAGATACATCATTCTCTTCACCCCATGAGAGCAGAGACAGCTGAAAGATCACAAAAACAGCTCCAGCGGAAAAAGCTATTAAATTTTATTAACCAAGGCCCTGAACCAAGAATCATTACTATAACAATGCAAAGTAAAGGTAAAATATCACCTCATCAGTGTGATAGTGTTTTACAACCATTTCCTACTTAATGCAAATGATTGCATATGTGAAAGGCAATAATGAATTAATGGACCAACCACATAGTAGCATCAAGGGTAAAAATACAAATTTATTTAGGATTCACTGGAGTGATAGAGCAAAATTTTAAACTATAGAGAGACTCTTTTTCCCAGAGAAGTTCTTCCTCACATTCACATCACACTTACAGCTATCATCAAATTCTAATATGCCTTCAGATGGATGTGAAAAATGTTACATTACACAAAATTTGTAATTGCTACAGGATGTATTAGTTGCTGGTGGGATAGGGAGGCAAGACTCCAATGAGTTGACAATCTTTCAAATAAAAGGTTAAATTTCCGTTCATTAGACTGTAGGAAACGTAGGGTTTTGATGAAAATCTTTCCTGGATGACTGCTAATCTTTTTGTTCCGCACACAGATGCACTGTTGCCTATTGTCATGGTAACAGGCAGCTCTCTCCTCTCTGCTTCTGCCTTTTCTTAGGCTACGGACACCCATGCACTTCTCCCCAGGTATAATCCTGTCATTCTTCCAGTCTTGTCCTGAGAGTTTTGCATTGGCCCTTGCCTTTCACGCTTAAGCCACCCCTTCCCCAGGAAGGGACTTTTCTTTGTTCTCAGAGACAGGACACAGTAAGGCGAGTTATTTTTTTATTGTCCTGCCATGGAAGTTACAGGCACCAGGTTCATGTTCTACCTGACTGTCTGTACAGGTGTACCATTGGATCACACTGCGTGGCTCCCAAAACTCAAGCTGACATTGGAGCATGCATAATGTGACATAGGCATAGGGGTACTGATCAGAGAATCACAGAATGATTAGAGTTGGAAGGGATCTTAAAGATCATCGAGTTCCAGCCCCCCTGTCATGGGGGCATATATAGAGAGACAGGACACTGTAAGGCGAGTTATTTTTTTATTGTCCTGCCATGGAAGTTACAGGCACCAGGTTCGTGTTCTACCTGACTGTCTGTACAAGTGTACCATTGGATCACACCGCATGGCTCCCAAAACTCAAGCTGACATTGGAGCATGCATAATGTGACACAGGCATATGCATACTGGTCATAGAATCACAGAATGGTTAGAGTTGGAAGGGACCTTAAAGATCATCGAGTTCCAGCCCCCCTGCCCTGGGGGCATATATAGTGGCAGGCTATAAATCTCAGGTGCTGTCAGTGGTGAGTGGAAATGAAGGAAATCGTTGGACAGGGAGAAATTCTCATCTTACATCCAGTTACTTAAAGATAATTTAAGATCTACCCGCATATCTACTGCTCCTCAGGTCTGGAATATCTTGTGTGGGGCAACTGGGGTTTAAGGCTTTGGCTGCACGGTGTGGTGAGGACCAAACCACACAGCGACTTCTTCTGTCAATTTTTATTTTTCCTGAGGTGTTTGGAATTGGAGGGGACAGAGCTGCTATGCAGAACACTGTCAGCTGTGAATTTCAAATGTTGTTGTGGATACGGGACCACCACCAGACTTCCCAGCTTCACTATCTATTCAGGGAGTGGTTTTGTAAGGCAAGATTCTCTTCGAAGTATCTTGGCCACAACACTTTTAGTAATTTAGATTTGTCACTTAGAATCATAGAATGGTTAGAGTTGGCAGGGACCTTAAAGATCCAACCCCCCTGCCCTGGGCAGGGACACCTCCCACCAGACCAGGCTGCTCAAAGCCCCATCCAGCCTGGCCTTGAACCCCTCCAGGGATGGGGCATCCACAACTTCTCTGGGCAACCTGTTCCAGTGCCTCACCACCCTCACAGGAAGTATTTCTTCCTGATATCTAATCTAAATCTCCCCTCTTTCAGTTTAAAACCATTACCCCCTGTCCTGTCACTGCACTCCCTGACAAAGAGTCCCTCTCCGGCTCTCCTGTAGGCACATTATTATAATGAATAATTCTTGTTTAGTAGCTGGAATAATGCACCAGAGAAAGAAAGATTCAAATTTAGCAGCCACATTTCAAGCATGTTTAAGCCCATCCAGTCTTTCACTCGCCTAGTGCCTCACCACCTTCACAGGAAAGAATTCTGGATGGACCCAGGCGTGCGTCCCACTGCCCATCCTGCCGGCTGTGGCTCCCTCCCCTGCATTCATTTTGCTGTTTGCTCTGCCTCTGCACCTGAAAGACCTTTCTCATATTGAGATAAAAGGACACAATTCTTGTTTAGTAGCTGGAATAATGCACCAGAGAAAGAAAGATTCAAATTTAGCAGCCACATTTCAAGCATGTTTAAGCCCATCCAGTCTTTCACTCGCCTGCAAACTCTGCCCACCTGGCTTTGCCAGGGAAGGACTGGAATGGATGGACCCAGGCGTGCGTCCCACTGCCCATCCTGCCGGCTGTGGCTCCCTCCCCTGCATTCATTTTGCTGTTTGCTCTGCCTCTGCACCTGAGGGACCTTTCTCATATTGAGATAAAAGGACAATTTGCTTCTGCCTGGGTGCCTAGTTCTGCTAACTAGACCGACCTCTCAGGGGGAAATATTTACCCTGCTCATAATCCAAACACGCCGAACGAGTGGCAGCCTTTTCCAAACTACTGCAAATCACCCCCACGCTCGTCACACCTACCTGTTCTCAGAATAGGCACCACACGTTGGCAGATTTTTCAACGGGTTCAGTGAAGGGAAAGCAGCCGATGAGGAGCCCGAGGGCTGCTCTAACCTACACCAAAGGGCAACGCTCCCAGTGGGAAAGCTCAGCCAGATGGGGAGAGGCCATAAATGACCTGGACGAGGGGACAGAGAGTATCCTCAGCAAGTTTGCTGATGACACCAAATTAGGAGGGCTGGCTGACACCCCTGAGGGCCGTGCCGCCATCCAGCGCGACCTGAACAGGCTGGAGAGCTGGGCAGAGAAGAACCTAATGAGGTTCAACAAGGACAAATGTAGGGTCCTGCACCTGGGGAGGAAGAACCCCAGGCACCAGTACAGGTTAGGGGTGGATCTTCTGGAAAGCACTACTGAGGAAAAGGATCTGGGAATCCTGGTGGATAGCACACTTTCCATGCTCCAGCAATGTGCCCTTGTGGCCAAGAGGCCAATGGGATCCTGGGCTGCATAGGAAGGCGTGTGGCCAGCAGGTCGAGGGAGGTCATTCTCCCTCTCTGCTCTGCACTGGGGAGGCCACAACTGGAATCCTGCCTCCAGTTCTGGGCTCCCCAGTTCAAGAGGGACAGGGAACTGCTGGAGAGAGTCCAGCGTAGGGCAACAAAGATGATTAAGGGGCTGGAGTATCTCCCTTACGAGGTGCTCCTCAAGGAGCTGGGACTCTTTAGCCAAGTGAAGACTGAGGGGAGACCTTATTTATGTTTATAAGTATCTAAAGGGTGAGTTGAAGGATGTTGGAGCCGGACTCTTTTCAGTGGTTTCCAGCGAGAGGACAAGGGGCAGCGGGCTCAAGCTGGAACATGGGAAGTTCCATTCAAATATGAGAAAAATCTTCTTTACGGTGAGGGTGACGGAGCCCTGGAACAGGCTGCCCAGGGAGGGTGTGGAGTCCCCTTCTCTGGAGATCTTCAAGCCCCACCTGGATGCTCCTGAGTGATGTGCTCTGGGCAACCCTGCTTTGGCAGGGGGGTTGGACCAGATGATCTCTAGAGGTCCCTTCCAACTCTGACAATTCCGTGATTCTGTGTGGGCTCCAGGGACCAGCCTCAGCCCTCCCTCCTCTGAGAGCCAGGAGAGGGGACGATGCAGGACATAGAGATGGGAATGCCGTGGCTGCTGAAACCACTTATCCACAAGGAGAATTGCCACCTTGCCAGAGGCAGCTACTTTTTTAGCTCCTTTTGATAACTTAAGCAGCATAAAGGCTGGAATAGGCCAGGGTATCTGGCAAAAAGATTTCAACCTAATGTCGACTGAAAACCTTTGCCCTCAGTTCTAAGCCTTTTATTATCATCATTTTTTTTTCAGTGGTCTGGCAGTGGAAAAAGAATCTGAATTTCTGATGTAAAAAGCACACCAGAAAAAGGAACAAAAAAACCCCTGGTGTTTCAGACCCTCCTTACTTTTCATGAAGGAATAAAACAGGGTGAGGAGGGTGCTGTTTATTTTCCTTTTCTGGCCACCTTTGTAATGAACAGGTCAGCACAGCCAAGAAGCATTTCTTGACTCATTCAGCTAGCATTATTAGTAATTTTTGCTTACCTTGTTTTTTACCTAGGGCAAGCCCAAGTGAAAATTAGGTTAAAACCTGGATGGAGACCTCAGGCTTCAGCCCAGTATGTTTTCTGGGTGCAAATGGAATGAATGAATGTAAGATTGCATATTTAGTGCCAAAGGCAATACTTGTATTTAATAATAACCTTGTGTCCTTACCTAACACTATTCATTTGAGGCTCTCAAAGCAGTTAATAATTGCAATACTCATATAGTTTTGTTGTTAATTATTATTGTGTTTACAGATACACAGTGAGATAAGATACAACTAATCACTTCCTCAAAGCCACACAACACAACCTAAAAGAAAAAGACAAGCTTAGCAGTGACCTGGTTTTCATCTCTTCATGATGTAGAGATGCCTTTCACTTGTTATGGCCCATATAATTTGTTCATAATTATTAATAGCAGTGGGAATTCCGAAAAGCTGGGGAGGCTCAAAGGACTTGTTGCCCACATACAAAACTAAAACCAATAGTGACAGTCACTGGTGCAGTGGAATGTCAAAGGGGAACAGTCTTTCTCAACACTGATAATCTTACAAAGCGACTGTAACTGGCATTGGGCTGTAGATGCTGACTAGATGATACAGTACTATAAAAAAAAATCTATGAGTAGATTTTACTTTATTTATATTTTCTACCATAATCTTTCCTTTCTCTTTATTTTTTTGTAGCCTGTCTGCCCATCTCCCTTATGTGCTTATATACGCAGAGGCTTTCTCGATACTCAAGGAATCTATTAAATCTTATTTGGAGAAAATAAACACGCATGAGAAAAGATGCTGGTATTATTCTGCACTATCATCTCACCCAGCTCTCTCCGACTGCAAGTACAAAATGTGAGCAGCAATGAATGACAGCGAGGGGTGGGTTTTCCATATAAGAAAGAACCCATATTTACCCCAAAGCACTTGTGTCTCCAGCGCAGCGCGGTTTCTGCGTTAGTGAAGCAACTGGCTCATATATGAAAAGCCTGTTTTATGCCTACTGCAGATGCAGTGCCAGCTAATGCCATCAGAAGCAGGCAGGCAGACAGTAGAGTTGTAAAATAAATCAACAATAGGAAAATAACTTAGGACGTCAAGAGTGAGGACCTCAGGCTGCTGATGGTGTACAGAAGGAAAGGAGAAGGAAACAGAAGACGTCAAGAGTGAGGACCTCAGGCTGCTGATGGTGTACAGAAGGAAAGGAGAGGTGCATGGAAACAGAAAAAAGAAATATCAGTGCACTGGCCACCACAGAGGCAGAGCTTAGTGTGGAAATTCTTCAGGAAGATCCATAGAAAAAGGGGAATTTCCCCCCTCTTAAATGCAGCTGTAAAGAAGGGAGCTGTGTGCCATACACCCCTTTTATTTTTGCTGGTGTTTCACAAAGAAGCTGCCCTGTTATATATGATCTTTAATAATCTCACTCACATAAACATGTGCACCAAACCAGAGGATTGATTGTAACTTGTTCCCAGATAAAAGATGAAGCATTTGGGCCCACAGCCTGCAGTCAATTTCCAGGCTCTGCAAAGGTGAAGAGAGACCTGAATATTTTTTCTCATTCCTAAATTATTACTAGCTCAAATGTCCTGAATACAGATTAGAAGAATTACCTGATTATATTAACCTAGGGAAAGAGTTGAATAAAAATCCATGATCGTATTTCAGGAAAATAGTCTCCATTAGAGAGTAAAATCTCTCTCCCTCACCTCCTCTCTCGAGTACTTATATCCAGCATGTAGTGTTTTTTAAAACCCATTTTGGGGGTACTTGAATCCAACTGAATATTGTCTACTCTATTCGAAAGATTATGAAGCCACCTAGGACTCATCTCCTAGGACAGCAATAAACCAACCCTCCTGCCAGTCATAAACACATAACATGCCTGCATTTAATGTTTGCTCTGTTCCCTTTGAAATGTTAATCATCTCTATGTAAATTCTAGCATACTGAAACTCAGTTCATATTAACTTCAAGTTACCTGATTTAGACACAGTAGAGGACAACCATTTATCGGCATGTTTTTTAAAGATCAAAGAAGCTTGTCCCTAAAATATGTCCCATAACATGCAAATGAATCTTAATGTCTCTAATTAGATTATAACTTGAGGGTGCTTTCTTCTGTTGAAATAAAGTGTTACTGTATCATAGGCTTAACACGCTCCGAGGATCTGATCTTCTCAGCAAGTCACAACCACGCTTCCTACCCCCGTCTATGACTTGCCTACCCTCATTGTTACCAAAAAAATTCAAATATTTTTTTTCTGACATCTCCTCTTCAGCTCTGACCCTGATGACATTGTGGAAACGCTCAGGGAGACAAGGCTCCCTCACAATAGGTGTGTGAGTATCTGTGGCTCTGCTGTGCAACGTGTTCACCAACCTTACGCGACAAGGTCTAGAGGCTCTTCGTACTTGCCGATGAGTAAGAAATTAATTCACACTTCAAGCTTACTCTCCACTCCTGCATCTTATACCGAGAGATAAGTATGTCACAGTGGTTATCTTGCTTTAAAATTCCAGTGGTGAGAAGCCCTTATACTTCCACTGAGAGGTAGCAAAGTGAGGTCAACACTACATCATATGCCTGTAAGTGACTCCACCTGCTACGTTTCACAGTAAAATAAGAATTTGCTGTCTCCGTGATGCTTTAAAGCAGGAATCAAAACTACAGGGTAGTCACCGTGTAGGAAAACATTTTGTTTAACTTGGAAAGAAAAGCCTTAGTCACCTGGTGTAAATATATGTATTTAAAAATAAAAAGGTGTGGTCGGCGACCGGACTAGCGCTTCCATTTCCACGGGGAATACTGCAAACTCCCAAACAGAAGCTACTTGGTAAGCAGGAGGTGAGAACAGAAAACGTGCAGGGGTGGCTGAATATTTGTTACAAATGCAGCCCTTCTTCGTGCTCATGAATCATTCCTTAACTGATCCTGATTTCTTCAAGTACACTTGTTGTTGATACGCTCCGGGGTATATCTTTAAAGCAACATTGCTAAGAAGCAAATATCATTATGAGTTATGTGCACAGGAAATGGGAGATCTGACCCATCTCTCTCTCCTGTCTTATTATATCAAAATATTATACTGTAAGGTTGCTGGGGTTTTTGTCTGTTTGTTTCTGTGTGTTTGGTGGTTGCTTTTTTTAAACTGTGGTCTCTTAAACTATTCCTTACTAAGTCCTGCTAATTTTATTTGGGCATCTCTAGGTTAATAGTAAAATCAATATAAATGCTTTTCTACTAATTTGTAGGAATTAACTTAAGCTTTTGGATTTTCTGGAAACACTGAAACTGAATATGCATAAGGTCACTTTTATTATTTTTTTTTTTTTTTGCACAAACACTGGATGACAAGAGCAGAGAAAAAAATTTGTATCTAACAGTCAGAAAATGGTGCTAATGAATAAGAACTGGGGGAAAAAATGTAAGAACCCTAGGATGTGTGATTATTTTAAAGAATATTCAACTCTTGCTCACAGATATTTGAACAACAAATACTGGGACTGCACAAATAGCAAAATAAACTTGTGATTCCAATTTTTCAGGATGTTTAAAACTCAGTTGTTCATTTAAATAAAACAAGCAGTAATTCCAGCATCAGGTTTTAGACTCAAATGAACTGTTTCATTGGGTATTTTTCCAAGTATGTTAGAATACTACGTTTTCAGGTTCAGCACAGATTTCTAAGAAGAAAAAACATGTGCAGAATGGATTTGAGGATTTTCACTGGCAGCCTGCGAGTTTCACGCTGAAATCCGTGTTGTGCAAATGCTAACACTCCTAACTGGAGTATTCAGATAAGCACCAGAGTATTAGTAAGACACAGACCACTGGTGTGGGATTTGAACACAGATATTTTTAGTGGTTGGACAATATGAGAATGGGCGTTAGGTGATTAATCCAAAGGTGAAAAGCCCAGGGCAAGGAGAAGGGTCTTCAGATGGGGCTCAGATGGATTCACTTTGTCCATGGGAACATGGACAAGAACCTGGGCACTGATGAGCTTTAAGAACTTGCATTCTGAAGAAGCTAATGAGAGTGGAGTCTCAAAATGAAATAAAAACTGTGAGTCTAGGAATTAGAAGCAAAAGGCTGTGGCTGAGGCTTCCTAGAAAAACTATGAGCCTAGTTTCCTTCATAAGAAGGAGTTGGCAAGGAATTAGAGAGTTGAAGTCTTTGAACAAAGGTGTCCTAGTATTTAAGCTGAAATGGTCAGAAGAGGCTGGCTCATACAAGATCTAACGAAGTGGAGCTTCCCAAAAGGAAACTTTTTTCCATATGAGTCATGTTTTTGCAAGAGCTGAGACCTTTACAGTGTCAACAGTGTGCAATGAATGGGAGAGCAGGCAGATGAGACTAAGCCTGAGCCCTGCATGCAGATATGAAAATTTAAAAACAACCACCAAAAAAAAAAAAATATCATAAGCTTATGGTAATAAAGAAATAGATTTACACGTAAAAATTCTAGGTTATTCTTCAACAGCAGCAAATCTCTCACTGAAAGAACCTTGCATGCTCCTTCACCACTAATTTAAAGCAAAAATAGAGTCGAGTCATGCCAGATACAGTCAGTATTACAAGATCTACAGGTCTAATCCACTTTCCTGTAATATGAATTGAATAGCATTTAACCTGTAGGCTGCAAGTTAGTGTAGGCCCATTTGAGACTAAGAATTTTAACTTCTTGTCTTCCTAAAATCAGTCATACTTGTGTCAAGATGGAAAATTATAGTGGAAGAGGAGAGCTAAGCTGAATAACAAAATGGGATATAATGAGCAGATTTTTTTGCTCTTCTACCGAAACAGATTTACTGTGTAATTTTCTTATAAATGACCTTCCATGACTCTATTTCACTAGCACACACTTTGCTCTAAAATGCTATACGTGTGCTTCTAACAGTACTTTAAAGCAATGTTGGATCAGATGCAGCTGAAACCAGAAACAGTGTTTTTTTCTAACATGTCAGAATAAACATAGAACATTAGGTTTATTATTCTGAGGTTGGTTCTAATTGGTTGGCTCTAGTGTGTTGGTTCTGCCTATTGGTTCTAGTATGGTAAATATTACTGAGATTATTTTTATTCTGGTAGCATGCATAGCCTCTAATGAGACTGGGCCCTCATTGTGGTTACAGCCTGGGTCCATTTATGTAACCGGTGATGTGTGATGAAGATGAAACATTTGGATTTTGTCTTCTGGATGTTCACTCAGTCATTTCCAACTGCATTTCTTTGAACCAAACTGAAAAACTTCTCTTGCAGCAAACACGGCTGAATTTATTGCCACTTTTTTTCTCATTTATGTCTTGAAACATGAAATGTTTATAGTCACAGGAGCCTGAAGCTTCATTTGTGAATAAATTCTTTGTAATATCCTGATTTATTGAGGTGTTTTGGGGTCATTTTCTTCCACCTGAGTGACAGTGAGTAGAGTCAATAGCATCTGCCCAAGGTAGTCTGATTTCACTTCTGGCAACTTGGAGCTATAAGAAGTAACATGGAGCTCTGACAACATCAGGCACTTTCTGAAGACAGACCTTTAATTTTATGGTTGCATCAAGCACGATAATGCAGATAATGCGTGAATATCAAAATGTTATGGACCCTTCCAACAGAAAGCTAATCTAAATGAGTTTAACGTCTCTTAAACTATTCTGTATTAGACATCTGGAAACAGCCTTTTGAAATTCATTATATTATCCTGGATTAGAAGACATTTGGACATGTAAGTGATTCAGCACAGTTTTAGAAACCTGTCCTAAAAGGTCAAGTGAAAACTCCCCGAACTGGCCTCCAGTTTGTCAAATTTGGTCACCAACAGGCAATTCTGGAATTAGTAGCTTTCTTGGTGGGTCACAGACTGGAGACCTGGAACTGAAAAGCAAAAAGCAATAAAATATGTTGCAGTTGACACTAGAGGCCTGGTTACCTCTGTAATTTAGCGGACTGTGGTTAGTCTGCTTTAGCTTTGATCTGCTGTGTAATTGTTCCTTCTCTGTCACACGTGTGCTCCTGGGAGCTTCTGGTTCTTGGCAAGCCTGAAAATCAGGCAATTTATTTTGGTAACTAAGTATGGGCATAGGAGCCCAGCTTCAGATATCTATTTTCCCTGCTGATAAATCACCGCTGGGCAGCTTCCTGCCAGCAGCATAAATGCCATGAAGGGCTATAC
Source organism: Calidris pugnax (assembly GCF_001431845.1). Lineage (NCBI taxonomy): Eukaryota > Metazoa > Chordata > Aves > Charadriiformes > Scolopacidae > Calidris > Calidris pugnax. Next base: position 1,267,825 of record NW_015090800.1, on the reverse strand, counting down.
TGGAAATTAAGAGCTTTTAGCCAAATCAGGACTTCACGAGGATCATGTATTCCAATATTGATTTCTATTTCTATATGGATGAGATTCCCTAAGCGTTATTGCCTGCTCTGTATATTTAGAGAAGGAAATAACTACAACATTTCCATTCCAGAAAAACAGCTTTGTGGCCTGCTTACTGCTGAAATCCATTACGTGCCTCTGCAGGGTGGGAAAAGAGGTTGTTTTTGTTTTGTTTTTTTTTTTCTTCTCAGGTTATATATTTTACCATTGTGTGATAAGAGCCTGAGTCTGTCTGTGTGGTCAAGGCCGTCCACCTGACTGCTGTATCTTCATCCTACGTTTGTTTATATCAGCATCCCTTGCGAATATCATAAAGCACTTCTTTTCAAAGCACCGCAATTGTAAAAATACGCTATTCTTTCAGAAACACTTTGTCAGTGATAGGGAGGTTGTTGCCAAGATGAGAGCGAACCTGGCAGAGGCTTTTTTCCTTCAGCTCCACCCAGCTTTGCGCAAGTCTCCAGCAGGCTTTTTAACCGTGCATCTCTAACTGGTTCCAGTCATCTGGCTGATGCTGAAATTGCTGTTGTTGTAAGGTCACTAAAGGCCTTGGGGTTTTGTTTGGTTGGGGTTTTTTTTCTGTTTTTTTTAGTTCCCTTGATTCTAAGCTCCTTCCTGTTGTGTTGTTGCGCAACTGGAGCTCTCGACAAAACACGTGTCCCTAAGACTGCGCTCTCTGGGAAGTGCTCCGTTCGAAAACAAAAAGTTGCCAAATTGCAGTTAACAGCATTTGTATTCCGGGCAAAAAAATTCGCTTAACGATTTCGGATTCAACCGTGCCACTAAAGGCTTAAAGAGGCATTTTTACAACAGAAGCAAACCCCACCGAATACTCAGTAAGCTCTTCAAATGTCTGTGTCATTACTAAGACTTTCATTTCCACTGGGACATAATGCTGGGTTGGGTTTGTTTGTGTGTTTGCAATGCTTGAAATACGTGACAGGCTTCTGGTTTTCCTCTTCATTTGTTCCTACTTCTTAAACACAGCTGTTAAATGTTACAAAGACACACTGTTTTCTACCGTTGCTGAAGCACACAGTGAACGGACCTTTTTGGTGAGCAAATTAGATTCTAGGCATTACCTTCATTTGAGATTCCCTACAGATTTTGCTACCTACAGAATATATTAAATTTAAGTTTAAGGGATGCGACTGTAAACACAGGGGCTCTAGTTAGCATTGATCCTTTCACAGGAAAGCATTTGCCAAAAACTTCTTGTGTCGCCTCTTTCTAACAGTATTTTGGCTTTGGGTATCCTAACAAATATCTGATGTGCTGAGTGAAGCAAGTAGCATTCCATATTTGCATGAAGTTCTGTGAAGCCTATGGAAGTAACTGGGTTTTCACTTAAAAAGTATTTATCCAATACTTCCTGTCTTGGAAATAACTCTAGTGCCTTGATACTGAAAAGCAATAAAGAACTATGACACCAAAGGAAGTGGCAAATTATCTCAATCTTATTTTATTTCTTTCTTCTAATCCTGTGAAGACCTGTGAAATGCATTTATTTATAGATTCCTCTCTATTACCAGTGTAACCAAGCTCTCTTTCTACAGCTAACTCTTTCATTCCTGGCAGTCACAGTAAGAGTGGCTGATAATTTCTCATATTTTTCTTGGAACATTTTCTTTCCTTTCTCTAGTTTCCTTAGGAACTGGCTATAAACACCTTATATATATATATCTATATGCAGGACAGCAACACTGCACATGTCCAGAATTGAATCAGGTCTCTTTCAAGTCTGCAACTGAACAGGCTTGGGGGTTTGGTTTCTTTCCCAGTGACAACTGCTCCAAAACCAATTTCATCTTTGTTCAACTTACATTCATTCTTCTCTATTGTGGTTCTAGCAGCTCCCTAGGAACTGTCAATCAACACCGAGCATAACTTTACTGGGTGAATATAAAATCAATAGTCTTTTCAGATATATGTCTGGATCACTCATATTCTTTTTGGAACAATTGTCCATTGCACAACCATTACAGAATTAATTTGAATTCTCATCTATTTAGATTTATCTTTTGTGTAATATGGTGTTGTCTATCCCACTATGTTAGCTCCTGTGGAAACATGGAAGCATCTTCTGATCGCAGTCCTCTTTGGGTGGTTTCCAGTATTTTTAGCTATTTGCATGCTGCTATGATGTGGTCACACGGTGTTGCCTTTCCTCCTTGTCACCTGTGCTAGATGCCACCTATAACCATGGCCTCTTCCACAGTTTATTGTTATTGTTCTCTTTTATGAAGTTGTTCTGGTGTGAGCATCTCTATGGCGCTAATGTTATTATACTGGAAATCTGGCTTTCTCATTTCTTTTTTTTTTTTTGACTTCATTGTGTTAATGGAAATGTTGTACATTCTGCTGGTGGCATAAACAGTGCTGCTGGTTTACATGATCTTTTCACTAGCGGTAAACAAAATTTAAGCAATTGTTCCCTGGGACAGCTGAACTGGTAAAACTTTTTTTTTTGTTCATGAACATGTAAGCAGCACCGAACAACTCCTGTTAAAAAACCATATTCTTTCTCTGCCTGTTTTTTTTTTGTTGCAACAGGCAATGTTTATCAGTAGTGCTAGGAAAAAATCTGCCTATCGTCAAGCAGGAATCAAGCACGTCCTTTCCTCTGCAAACTTTCTCCTTTCCTTTCAACATTATTATTAAAGGGCCACACAGACGATAACAACTGCATTATCCCATCTCCTGCCACAAATACTGGGACATTTATCTGATACTCTTGTGGCTTTTTTGAATGCAGTTTAATACACCCACTAGGGTTTACACAACTTCTCTAGCAGGGTGGCCATGTGACAGGGAGCTCCGCTGTTGCAGCTCGCTGTGAAACACCAGGAGTCTTCAGGGCCTCTGGCATCCTGCTGCTTACTCCTGTTTTGTATTGAGCAGGGTTGCTTCATTTTTCTGTGGTTTTTGCAATTCCCTCTTCAGCTGTCTTTGTTACTGGATCTATTTAAACGCCCTTCCCCCTGCCCTTGACTCAGGAATTCTGATTTTCTTCTTCTGCCATTTCCTAAGATTCAGAATTACTTAATTTCTTTCGGTTTCCCAAGAGCTCTCTTGTCTTTCTTTCAGGCTTTTCCCAGCAGCCTGATCTCACGGAGATTTTCTTGTGTTCTTCCTAATTTAAGAATAGTATCCATTTTTTTCTCAGGACGTTTTAGGAGTAATAATGCAGGGTAGCAAAGCTTCCAGAAGTTAATTTCTACAATTTGCAAGTCTGCCATACGCCTTCTTGCCGTCTTTAAAACCTGAAACATTAAAAAGTTAGAGTAGAGCTTAATGTTCTCAGTAGCTTCGTAGATGGAAGGAACAAGAGCACACTGAAGTGGCACGAGGAAAGCAAAACAAACAGTTCTTATCTGGAGAAACAAAGCAGCTGATCCAGAGTTAGAGAGGAGAAGAGAGCTCAGTGTAGAATATGAAATCAGCTAGAGAAAAAGCAAAATGGGAAGCCAAAAGCCAGTTGTAACGGGGAGTGAGAGAAGAATGGTGTCGCATGGACATTAAACAGAGAAAACAAGTGGGCAGGTAGAAAAAAGAAGTGATAGAACAGACTAGAGGGAGGGAAGCCTCGTTATTCACAGCTCCTCTGGTGCCCAGCTGGAGGGGCAGAGTTTTGCACAAGTTATCACAAGAGAGGGCAGGTGCACAGCCAGTGCTGGAGAGGAGATGCAGCCTTCAGGAAGAACAAAGAGCAGAGGAGAGGTCGTTGTGTCCCAGCTTCTACCTGCTACTGTCCTCTCTAGAAGGAGCAGAAGCGTAAACGGAGGGAGAGAGGCCAAGTTAAAAGGGGAATACTGGGAGAGGCAAAGATGATGAGGAAGAAGAAGGGTTCGAGGCAGAATGGGCATCAGCCGTTTCAGAGGTAGAAAAAGGAAGGTGAAAAAAGGGAGGAAAAATGAGAAAGTAAAAGTAGTGGGGGCAGCGGAGCAGCAAGGCAGAAAGGAAATAGAGGGAAAGAAAATTGAAGTGAGTGAAAAGCAGCATTTAAAATACTGAACAAACAGAATGCAGTGCTATTTTTCTGTGAGATTCTTCTGATGGTAAGGGAAATGACTGGTGAGGTAACCGAATTCTAAAGTTCAGGGAACTTGATGCAGGAGACAACCACTATTCTTAAGTCAAAAAAACCCCAGAAGCTTCTGGGTATTTAATGCCCAAGGGGCAATAAAGGTGGACAGACACACACCTATGGGGATTGCAGAGATACTAAGTGAATAAATAGTTCAAACATGAGATTTTAAATAGGCAAAAATCTGTAAAAAGAAAAAAAATTAATCTTTCTCAGTAAATAAAATTTAATTTCTGAAAACTGAAAGTATAAGGGTAAAAGGAAAATACTATAAATCAAGCTGGGTTAATCTTTGGTACAAGCTGGGAAAAATGGAAATAACTGGGAGAAAAAAAAGAGCTGTATTAACAGCAGTATTTAAGCAGGGAGCTACAGACTGTGTGTGATCCATTAACTACTAAGTGTTTAATGAAAGATAACCATGTTTTCAGTGAATATAACCCTGCCACACAGGGCTCCTGTGAGTTGTGAGTGACACTTGGTGCTAGCAACAGGCTTACGAGAGCATTTTTAGTTTCTCCTTCACAAATTTCTTGTATCTTTATTACTTTTAGGTATATCCATGTTACCCTTTTTTTTGTATTAAAGATGCCTTTTTTTATCACTAATATAGCATTTTCTTAAACACAACTTAAAAGTCTTACATGTTAGCACTAGCAGAGGTAAAAACCAAAGATTGCACACAGAAATAAAGGATTAGAGGAAGTGGTGAGTGGAAAACACTATGGAAAAAACTAAAAAAGTTCACAGCAGATTAAATTCTCCAGAAAGAGAGGATACGGTTGGAGAGATTCAAGCAAATAACACAATTTTTCTTTAAAAAGGAGATAGGACTGATGAAAAGGAAGATGAATTAAGGTAACTCTCTTCCTGAGTGCTGCAAGACTAGAAGCACCAGATTGCAAATGAGAAACCCTGTGCTATAGAGATTTGAGAAAATACTGCACTCTTGGGAAGAGTGGACTATTTGAGACACAGCAGTTGTATAACTGAAACCAATAAGGAAACTTTTCAGGGTACTTATAGTGTTCAAAAGTACTGTCAATCCTGTAATTTTCAAATATATTCTGAGATCAGAATACTATAGGGATCAAAAGACCCAAAACACAGGAAAAGGCTTCTAAAAGAAGACAGGTTTAGCTTAGTAAAGACTGTGAGAATTAACTTGGCTGCGGAATAGAGCTAGATCTGATTGCAAGTTTTGAAAGGGAAGCCAGCTACAGAACTACATCCCAAAATGCAGAACAGACCTGAAGATTCAGAGGTGAAGCCTAAAAAAGGCAATCAATCAGAGTGAATTTTCAAGAAATAATGGAAGAGACTGATTGTAACAAAATGCACAGCTATATTGAAAAGAAGCAAAAATATTCTGCAAAAGATTCCCATCAGTGATTCCAAGTGCCTTTGAAAGAAATATTATTTATGAGGACTTCTTTGGGGGAACTGATCAAACGACAGTTACATTTCAGATGGGATTTGTCTCCTCCGAATATAGCAGTTTACAATATAGGTCTCCACTTCTGCACGGGGAAGATATAGGTACCTACACCAGAATAAGAACTGTAGCATATATTGACTATATTGACTAGACCACTGCTGCTCTAAAAGTGGCCTTGGAAGACACCTTCATTTTGTCAGAAAAATCCAATCCCAGTACCTGAAATACAATGAATATGAGTTGGACACAATTCTGCAAGTAAAGTTTCAATAACACTTTTTTCAGTGATGTAGCTATCCAGCTCAAGTAGGTAAAACTCATGTCATGCAGTGAACAAAATATTCTTACTGTGAGTAAAATATAAATCAGATGTAAAGGAAACAAATGTGAAAGAACAAAACTCTGTCTTACCTCCCATCGGGAGAGCTGAAACTATGGAAGAACAGGAGTTCATGAAGATAAAATGAAAAAGATGTGGGTAGGAAAGCTTAAGCACATGAAAATGTAGCAAAGTAAGAATAGGATTTCTAGTAAACAGGCCAGCCCAGAAAGAAAGTGCTAGGGTTATAAAAGGTGAGTGCTGTAAACAGCATAACAAGCGTTGGAACAGATACTAGCTTGTAGCTAAATGTACTGAAGGAAACTTTAGATCAACAAGTTAAGAGGTGGCCTGAATTTGCCTATGATGCTGGGAAAATTGCAGACTAAAAATAGAGTACTTTTCATGTTATTCTCCTATAACACTATTAAAGAATATCACTGCTACACTGGTAATCTTCTGTCTAGTCCCTAAGGACTGACATACGTATTGTACCAACTGTGGTAATTACAGAAAATGGATCATGATTTGATTATGATGTTAAATGTCTTGCAAAAATAGTATCACTTAAAGCACTTCAGGACCAAGGTATCCGCAACATAATGGTTTTATGGAAAATGTCATCAAGGTGCCTACAAACATCTCAAAGGTGAAACACACTATTATTTCACCTTACTCTGAAAACAGGCTATCTGTTTTCTGAAAGCAGTTGCTGGAAGTTTAATGGGGCTGGCTTAAAATTAATTACATGGTTGGTAGTATTAAAAACAAAGATACTGCAAATTCTTCCTAGTCCCATTAAGAAAAAAAAAAAATAAAAAGGGAGGTGGGGAAGAATGCACATGAGAAAGATCACATAAGCCAAAGCCCTTGCAGCCACAGGGCTCTGTGTATCTTGGGTAATGCAAAACACAGGTGAAGCCCTTCCAGATATTCCAGATGAAGTTTCTCCTCATTTGTTCAAGCAATTACAGAACAAAGACAATTCTTAGGAGAAACACAGCTCATCTTCTGCCTCTTCATCTCCCATAATTTGAAACAGAGCAGGTTTTTGAGGAGTTGGACAGCAGCAACGAAGGGAAGTGTGTGAAGAAAAGCAGATGCTGACGTCTACCAGATACTGAAGAGATCTGTGAAACAGAGGAGCCAGCTGAGGGACAGAGAATTTATTTGTGTTGTACTGTATATGATTTTCTTCTGCATGATTCAAATGAGAGGGGTATTTGAAAGATGACATTTCCTGGCTTCAGCCAGCCGTGGCTAACAACTGCTAGTGAGAGAACAAGTGGAATATTGAGATCACTGTATTTCCCTCACAAATTCCTTCCTTTGTAATATTATTTTAAACTAATCCTGGTAATAAATGTGATCAAAAACTGTAATTTGACTGTTTTGCGAAAAGTCACAGACAACCATTGTAGGCTCGAGGGCTTCCTAAACAAGAAGGCTGTGAAATGGTATGAAAAAGAAGAAAAGAAGGTTCCAGCAAAGCAGGTCTTGATCTTGAGGCCTCAGCCTTTTTTGAGATATTGAATATTATATGATCAATAAAAGAAATGTGAAGGTCTCAATTATGATATCCATCATTTCAGGCTGGAAGACTAGGCGAGAAACTCATCATGGTATACATGACATGAAATAGGGGGTTGGAACAAGGTGTTCCTCAAGGTTCCTTCCAACCCAAACCGTTCTACGATTCTATAACAGTCAGGTAAAAAAGTCTCTGAAACGAGACTTGTAACAAAGAGTGTTCTCTGTTCAGAGCTGCACTGAATGGTCAATATGATTCTGGTGAGATGATGCTGGTTTGGAGAGCAACAAGCCCTTCTGCTTTTCTGATGCTGCCTGCCAGGGAAAAGCAAAGCTCACACTCTGGCTTTGGAGTTTGTTTTGTATTAGTCTGACAGGTTTTTTAAAAGAAATTGGTCTCATTTAGGATTCACTGTCCTAAAGGTAACAAAATTTTCACACAACCTGGAAATCACTAATTTCAGCTGAAAAAAAAAAGAGGTTTTAAATGAGCAAACCTGCTTTTTCTGTCGAGCACAGATTGCAAAACTGAAAAATAAACGCTTTGTTTCCACTGCCTGAGTAAGTGCAGACTTTAGTTCTGTATCTCACTGCCTGTGAGAACAGCCCGCTAGGATAATCTCATGCTGATGACAGGGAGGCTAATGACCCAGTGCTCGTTCAGTCAGACTGATGCTTTACACTAACCCAGAAGAAGACTGCTGTGCCACATGTACCAATGACCCCTAGAAAAACTTGCAGCCCTCAGAGCTACCGGACAGGAGCCCTGAACTGTTATCAAGCTCTTTATTCAGAGCAAAGGAGAGGCTCCATTCTACCAACAGAGCTGTCTGCAGAGGCTGTGTTAGACAGCTTTTTTTCCTCTTTCTTATTTCCCCTGACCTAGGCTAATTATTTCTTTCATCTACACAGAGATACCCTGGCTCCAAAGAACGTCAATCAGCGCATTTGTTGATTTTTCACACACGTCCCCCCTCCGTCACTAAGGAATGTAGCCTAAAAGGATCGGTTCTTCTCTTCCCACCACATGTGTTGGATCTAGTTATCAAGTGACCTCAGGATGAGTTGAATCAGCTTACTGATCTGATGGGAAACAAATTATTTGAGCGGATTTGTGATTTATTTTCTACTAGTTCAGCACTGGCTGTAATGTTGTTGCAGAGGCAAGAAAACCCCACATTTAGGGATGGGGCAAAAAGGAACCCATCCTTCAGAAGCAGCTCCCTCATGAGAATGTGGAAGATGAAAGCGCACCCCCAGCAACAGTCTTTTCTTGCGATGACAAGTGTTATGCTGTCTTGCTAGTTAAACAGCATAAAAAATGTGAAGTCACAGATTCCATGAAATAACCTCATCCAATTTGATTCGTATTGACAGAATGCACAAAATCAACCCCGATGAACACAATTCCGTGAGGAGGTTTTAGGTGGAGCGTCAGGGCTGCAAGTCCACTCCCTGCTTTGGAAGCTATTGGCTTCGTCAGATGCTATGCTTGGATGCAGAGCCTTTTTCCCTTGGCTCATCATATGTTCATTGTCACCTCATACCTGTTGGGAGAGGTGTGGGTGGACTTCTCTGAGTCTTAGTCAATGAATGCTCTCCCAATGCTGGTTTTTAATTAATGTCATTTAAAGGGATTCATTGTTTTGTGGGCAGGGTTCTTTTGCCTCAGGAATTTTAAATATTTTGATTATGAATATGTTATTGACCCAAAATGTTTTCTGTTTGATTGTTACATCCATAAACTTACTGCTCCCTTAGTGCTCCCTGACCTTGAGGGAGTTGCTAGGAAAGCTGCTGTCACGGGGAGGTGGAACAGGAAGGAAAAAAGGTGGGGTCAGAATGGAGAACCACGGGAAAAAGCTCAGTGGAGATGGGTTTTTACTTCATCCCAAGCCCTCAGTGACGGGTGGCTCTGCCTCACACCCAGATTAACAACTTGCTCCACATCTTCCATCCACCATCGGTGATGGGAGCAGCAGAGAGATTGGGCCATACGTGCAGAAAGCAGTTGTGTCAGTGGTGGTCACCACTTCAATAGTTCCATCTTCAACTCCTCTGGGGAAAAAAGTGTTGTCCAGATGGGAGCATCCTGATGGATTTCTTGGAGTCTCATGAATCAGATTGATCAATTTCACATTTGGAATCATTCGCTCATTTTTACAGTAAAAAAAGAATGATGTGAAAGGAACAATATGTAGTATCTTAAATTACGCATGAAGTTATTACAGTGATATAAACTGCTCTTAAAAGATATTTTTACTCCCCTGGGTGGCACGGATTTTTAAAAAAAAAAAAAAAAAATTCTCAAGTCCCACTTTTAAAAGCACTCAAGCACTTATCTGACTGCAGAAAATACCGACTCTTACTGAACTTTGTGAAAACTCGATGTGTGATTTGTTTTTATCAAACTTTTAGACTAACTTTGAAGTAAAAGTTTTAACTGTGGAATCAATAGCAGCCTTCAGCAAGAAAAAGATTGCTGTCACTGGCCTGCACAAATGGTGCAGGTGTGGTTTCCCTCACGCTGTTTGGAGTTCATGAGCTCTGTTTCACAAAATGGTGAAACTCTGGGCTCCCAGAAATCACCATGAGTCCATGGTGCATGGCACCTTGCAGGATTAGTTCCTGCAAACACAGTCATAACGTGCTTTCCATGTGTTCCATAACTAACACCAAATTTTATTTGATGACTGTTTAACATAAAATACATAAAAGTCCCTGAAGAGCGGAGTAGAACTGAGATCTTCCATCACTCCCTGAATAAGCTTCCTATTCATGAGACCTGCAAGTCATCTCACCACCCCACAGCCCAATAATTATCTTTGCAAAGTAATGTGACTTCAAAGGGGGAGGAGGAGCATCTTCAGCACACTCACACAACAGTCTCAGCTTCAGACTAGCTTACAGCTTGGAGCAAAAAGCATTTTCCTGGGAAGTGAACTGGCATGGTTTTAAATGCCCTTCATGCTTCAGGCTGAAGAGGTTTTCTGTGGTGTTCACGGTGGTGACTCCACCACCAACCTGTTTGCTGGGAGTTGCACAGAAACTAATCTTGTAAATCCTTCTGAGGTGTGGCCTGAAAGCGGCCGATTTATCAGGCCTCTGTGGCACAGGGAGGAATGTCTTGCCTGAGAATCCAGCCGGGCTCCCACATCTTTCAGGTACCGCGCGCTCGGATTTACCAGGACGGCAGCAATTCTAAGCCATAGGCAAAGCAGAAAGAAGGCTGCAAGGCAAGGTACTGGCAAAACTTAGTCGCCTAAGGAAGGCGCTCGGCAAAAGCACATGCTGGGATTAGGCAGGATTTATGTGCCGAAATCCAACCTAAACACCTAATTTATGGATCTGGGCCAATATGCTGTGCTGCATGTCCTCCTCTGCTCGAGAAGAAAACGGATTCTGCCTGGTGGAAGGCACCCAGCGGTCTGGAGACCAAGGGCACTCGCTCTCTGCCTTAGTTGGGCCGCTTGAGGAGGTATCAGGGTACGACCCCTACCACCTCAGGAGCCCAAAACATGTGTGATTTTCCCCATACTGTTGCTGGGCAGCTTTCCCCAGCACTCCAGAGGAAGAGTCATTATTCGCTTCTACTCATCATCCAAGGGCTCTTGCTCTTAGGAGAGACAGGAACTGTTTATAGAGCAACTTGTGTTTTCTCCACAGCGTATCTTCTGGCAGACTATAAATCTCAGGTGCTGTCAGCGGTGAGTGGAAATGAAGGAAATCGTTGGACAGGGAGAAATTCTCATCTTACATCCAGTTACTTAAAGATAATTTAAGATCTACCCGCATATCTACTGCTCCTCAGGTCTGGAATATCTTGTGTGGGGCAACTGGGGTTTAAGGCTTTGGCTGCACGGTGTGGTGAGGACCAAACCACACAGCGACTTCTTCTGTCAATTTTTATTTTTCCTGAGGTGTTTGGAATTGGAGGGGACAGAGCTGCTATGCAGAACACTGTCAGCTGTGAATTTCAAATGTTGTTGTGGATACGGGACCACCACCAGACTTCCCAGCTTCACTCCTCATTCAGGGAGTGGTTTTGTAAGGCAAGATTCTCTTTGAAGTATCGTGGACACAACAGTTTTAGTAATTTACATTTGTCAGTCCACAACAGTTTTAGTAATTTACATTTGTCACTTAGAACATAGAATGGTTATAGTTGGCAGGGACCTTAAAGTTCCAACCCCCTGCCCTGGGCAGGGACACCTCCCACCAGACCAGGTTGCTCTAAGCCCCATCCAGCCTGGCCTTGAACCCCTCCAGGGATGGGGCAGCCACAACTTCTCTGGGCAACCTGTTCTAGTGTTTCACCACTCTCACAGTAAAGAATTTCTTCCTGGTATCTAATCTAAATCTCCCCTCTTTCAGTTTAAAACCATTACCCCTTTCCTGTCACTGCACTCCCTGACAAAGAGTCCGCTCCCTTCAGATATTGGAAAGCTGCTATGAGGTCTCCCCGGAGCCTTCTCTTCTCCAGGCTGAACCACCCCAGCTCTCTCAGCCTGTCTTCCTAGGGGAGGTGCTCCATCCCTCTGAGCATCTTCATGGCCCTCCTCTGGACCCGTTCCAACAGGTCCATGTCCTTCCTGTGTTGAGGACTCCAAAGCTGGACACAGAGCTCCAGGTGGGGTCTCATGAGGGCAAGAGCAGAGAGGTAGAATCATGTCCCACGACCTGCTGGCCACGCTGCTTTTGATGCAGCCCAGGATGCTGTTGGCTTTCCGGGCTGCTTCTTTGACTTCAGTCAAAGGTGAGCATAGCCACGTGTAAATGCACACATGCCAGCAGATTATTCATGGGAATAAAAGTGTACATTTTATTGCAGACGTGGATTTTACCTGAAGTGCCACCACCTCCCTGACCAGATATGTGGGTCCTATCTCAGATCCTTTCTGGAAGACGGGCACATGGTTCAGCCTGGGTTGTTTACGTGAAGGAAATAGCATCCCTTTACTCTTCCTTCTGAAAACTACACCTTTATAGAAGAAATTTACAAAAGAGAAAAGCTTACAGTTGAGGGTATGAGAGGAGCGGAGGAAATTGACGAGAAAGTTTTGATTTCCCGCAGGAACGCGTGTCCGTGAAGACGCGATGAGCGGCTCCCGGGGGTGAACCCCTCAGGGCTGCAGTTGGGACGCGGGGAGACCCGGGGGGACCCCCACCCTTGGCCAGAACCGCGGGGGACTCACTCCCCGCCTCCGGGCGGGATAAAACCGCCTCAGCTCCCCCCCCCTCCCGGATCGTTCCCACACGGTGC
>NW_015090800.1:1242175-1254316 GCF_001431845.1 Calidris pugnax | reverse complement strand
CCTCCTCCTCCTCCGCTCCCCCGGGGTCTCGGCGAACCCGCCGCCCCCCCTACTCCCCTTAACCCCCCGGGCGGGCTCAGCCCCGCGGCCCCTTCCCGCCCCCGCTCCCTCCCGCCGGGGCGGGCAGCTTCGCCCCGCTGCCCCCGAGCCCGCCCGGCGCCGGGGAAGCGCGGCGGCCGCCCGAGAGAACTCCTCACCCCGCGCCCCTCGCACTTTCTGGCAGTTGTTTGTGTGTGTGTGTGTGTTTGTGTGTGTGTGTGTGTCCCCGGGGGTTGAGCAGGGATGACATGGGGACGCAGCCCTGTGCGCCCGGCTGGCCCTCAGTCTGCCCCCTCGCCTTTCTCCTGCCTTTGCATCCCCCGTTCTCCCTCCCTGTCTCTTTCCTTCAGTTGCCTTGTATCACCCCTATAACATCGTACAGTTACCATGAGAGACCGCCTGATTCCTCTCCTGCCTCATACAGGCTACCCCGGTTATGCTCACCTGCACAGCATCCTTTCTCACTTTTAGCATTAAACCACTCATCTCCTGTTTCCAGCCGTACCTAGATATAACCATGATAGGTATCACTGGAAACGTCGAGGCTGATTCCACTAAATGTAGTCACCTAGAAACCCTTTTTCCTCCCTTCACTTCCATCCAGGCTGAGAGTGTGGGTGGTTTCTAAGTGACTGAGAGAGGTGGAATAGGTAGGAGGAAAAGGGACTGAAACATTAGGAATAACTTGAAGGGAGGAGGGTGGGATCGGGTCTTCTTTGCTCCCGCTGTTTGTTCCACTCTGGAGAAGTAGCAGCAGGAGGTGCTGGAGGAGGAGGATTTACAGCAGACACTCTGGGGAGACCCAGAGCCAAACTCTGGCTGCTGGAATTGCACACAGGCTGCATATGCCACTGGGAGGTGGTGGAGTATAGTAATAAGTGCAGTTGTTTTTATGTATGTAATCACTTGGATAATCGCAGGAGAGAATCTGCAAGTGAATTGGACTATATCAGATTATTTGCTTTTTATGTTTGGTTAATACTTGCGCATTAAGAAATCAGAAGCAGCCTTTTAGAAGACTGTAGGCAGCCTTTTTTTTTTTTTGAGTTGGGAATAGTTTAAAAAGCACAGTTTTCTGGCTATTAGAACTCTGGCGGTTTGATCTGCAATGAAGGGCTGTTGTTTGTAAGAAGTCATTTAATGCTGGGAAATAGAACTACTGATCGCTATCAGGCTCCTCTTTTCCCTGCTTTCAGTACTCAGATTAATTGAGAAATTGGCCTTCATCTACAGCAATATGGATGGGGGAGATGTATGTGAAGTGTTTTGCTTGTTGGACACTAACATTAGCTGAGTATTAATTCCTTTTTAAAACTATCACCAGAATCTCTGTTGACTGATGGTTATTTCCTAGTCATTTTCAAAGTGTCTCGTTTATTTCTGCCATTAAGTGGCTTCTAAAGGAAATGCAGTTTGCTTTTGAATATCTGGGGTATTGTGTGTAACGTAGCAGAGTTATTATCAGCTAAATTAAACTTGTTTCTGAACATAAGAGAGAAGCACGACCTTGGATATGCTGACCATGATTTGTCAATCAGATGCCGAAGTGTCTGCAAAACAAACCTGTTTCTGTAGTTTTCCCTCATTCATGTGTATGTTAATGAATCTCTTCATACGTAGATATTATCAAACTGATTAATTCTGGGGGTTTATATCTGGTTTTGCCCTGACCATTGATTTGGAACCTAGTCAAAATATGTTCAAAATATGTCTTCTCTTAAGAAACAAGTTTTGAGCAAATAACGCTTTTGGAAATGTATATTATTCTAAAGCTCCTCATTAAATAATAAGGCAAGATATTTACTGAACAATGAGGAAAGCTTTGCCTTCCATTAGGAAACGAAGTGCTTTTTATTCCTTGGGGTATACAGCACTGGAAAGGTATTTTTTGCAAAGTTCTTATAGCAGCCATAAATACTTCTGCTGGAGAGACTTCCTGTTTGCTGTACTTTGCTCTGTGCTGATATTGAAAGACACCTTGGTTTTTGTTCTAGAGAAGACAGGAGTAAAGAATAAAGCCAGCCAGAGCAAATAAGTAAATGGGGAGGGGGGGGGGAATCACATGATCCAGACTGGATTTTTTTTTTTATTTTAATTAGGAAATGCATTCTTGCTTTTTAGAATTCAGTGAGCCAGTCCTACATGTCAATTACTGTTTTTAATAACTGTGGCAAACTTTAGATAGAGGTGCCCAACATCTTCAGGGCTTCCATTAAATCAGGAAACTGGTACTTGGAAATAAAAATTGACAATTAGTGGTGGGTTTTTTGTTGCTTTGTGGGTTTTTTTGTTTTCTGTTTTTTGTTTGTTTTTTTTTTTCCTGACTCTTAAGAATGATAACAGAGAAGGAGAAGATGTACCCACTTCCTCCACTAGATTTGCATTGAAAATTATTTTCATGTAAAATTGAATGGAGTTGTAAACACTGCAGGAACACTTGTTAGTCACAATAGTGGTGGAATTATGCTAATACGATGCTAATACTTAATACTCTTGTGGTGTAGTTGATATCATGCCTGTTAAGATGCTTGTGACTTGCATGTAACGTGAACTCAGTAAATTGATTTTTGTTTAGATCTTTTCCTGTCAGGTAATTTGATGTTACTAAAGCTCAAGGCAGAAAGATCTGGTGATGACCGCGAGTTCTAAGTGCTGGTCGAAGCAAGGAATGTTATTAAATAGGAGTACACTTAAACCCTTATTGTTATTATTTGAAAATTACGAAGTCCAAACCAGATTTTCTTGCATGTAGCTTCAGATTACAGAATTTAAACTGAGACAGTATTGTGAGTCAATTCTAAAATATTTGTTTATAGGACTAAAGCTTTCAGTGTGTGGAAACACGTGCACAATATTTTAACTACCTTAGTTTTAGGGAGTAGACCAGTATGGCTAGCATTATTTCAAAAGTTAATTGGAATGTTTTGCTACTTGTTTTCCAGACTTACCCACAGGTTGGGAGGAAGCTTATACTTTTGAAGGTGCAAGATATTATGTAAAGTAAGTTGAATGTTTATCTGTCCCAATACTGCAACTTTCCATTAGTTTGCCTAAATGTTGCTGTAATCTTGAATGTATTCCAAACTGAATTTAAATGTTATGCTATAAATCTGGAAGGAGTATTCAAGCTTGTCTTAGTGTACGTAGTCCTTTGTTTACGGAATTCTGCAGAGCTAAAACAATTTCTTGAGCTTTTGTGTTAATACTTTTAATTAAAGCTGCTTAAGGATTCAGACTCAAATGAAATTTCTGCTGTGGCTGTGACCATCTAGCAACAAATGTCCTTGCAAGGCAAGAATGCCTTGAGATGGTCTGACACTTGTGTGTATACGCTGTCATGCTTCCAGAAAGGCAAGATCTTACGTCACTGGGAGAAGAGTCTTGATTCAGCCTGATTCTCTAGTAATTGCGTTGTTTAAAGCTACTCTGAACATTTGATGTGGTGGGTTTTTTTGCAGACCTCCTGTTTCTGCTTCTAGCGTTGATATTTGTTACTTTTTTATTCAGGTTTTAGTATGTTTTGTGGAGTGTGTCCACTCTTAGTAAGTTGCTGTATTGTCTTTTTGAATGAGAGGCATGGAAATAGAGCTCCTATGTAGAAGTCCAGAGGTCATGTTGATTGGATCTGTGCAAGCTTCTTACAAAGTTTTCCTCTCCAGATAGAACATCCTTATCTGGAAAACATTAAAGTGGCGTCTGTGTATATTTGTCCAGTTAATGTGCCTCTTTTTTTGTTACTTAAAAATTTGCAGGTGTTTCTTGTTTAATTTGAGAGTTTTTACTCACTACACTGTGTTTGGTTTGCCATCTTTAAATGAATCATGTCATCCATGGAGTAACTTGTATGAGTGAAGGTTGTTAATAGTTACAGAGGTTAGAGGCTGCAGGTAGGAAACTGCTCTGTGTAAGTTGCATTGTAGACATTATGAGATGGATGTTAAGTATATGTTGCATGATTTATTTTATATAGGAACGCGTTTGATCCTAAACAAAATCTACAAAAATATGTACTGAAGGGTAATGCTCCAAATATTTGGTCAGGACTGGTGCCGGGCTCTGTAGAAAAGGCCTTCTTGATAGGCAACATGTTGGTTCCACTGCTCTATTCTGCCTTCTTGTAATTTACATTACACAAGTGTTGTATAGAAACTGACAACGGCTACATCAAGCTGAGGACAGAAATGTAGGAAGGATTTAACTTCTGGTGTTCCATTCAGATTATTAAATGAAGATGCTTGAAAATCAAAGAAAGCTGGTTTTGCGTGTGCATATAATATATTAAAATAAATTATTCTGTGCTTTCAGATGGAACTTGTTCTCGTAGAATAAATCAGTGAAGAAATTGTTAGCTATAGTAACTGGAAAATAGCAACTGGAGTTTTCTTGGAATGAGAAAAAACTGTGTGGACAGCTATTGTAGAGTGAGTGATGCGCTTAGGCACAAACATACCAAGTGGCAGGTTATTTGTGTACCCTTGTGTTACAAGATCTTGTGTTCAAGGTGTTATCACAACTGTTAGAATGTACATTAAGCTGATTGTTTTGCCGATAGCCAACACTAAATAGCTCTGTTGATACTTAAAAGTTGTGCTGTGTCTTTGAAAACATGTTGCACAAACAACACTCCTCTGTGATTTGATAGGTGTAGGAGGATAGCAGGGGTAGTGCTGTCAAGCCTGCTGAAAAGTTCACGTGGTGCAACCAGTTTGGCATCCTTAGTTAAATACGTGTTTATTGTGTAGCCTTTCAGGCTGAATTTAAAACTTCTGCCCAATGACAGCTTCTCCTTTCAAAGCTGTCTAGCATTCAGTCCTGCTGGTGCTGGAGAAGATGTGAGAGCTAGCGTAGACAGGGTGACAACATTATAATCACTATCTTGTAATCCTTGGCGGTGTAACCCCGGATGATGTGTTGATTATAATAATTCTAGTTGTCTTGAGTCTAAACTTGTGTGGTGCTCCTCCTTAAGCGTGAAACAGGGCAGGTTGCTGTGACCTTGTGCTCTACAGGCACCCCCTTGTGTGTTTTTAACTGTAACCTGCTCTTTTGAGTGTACAGGTTCACTAAATATTAATGCTTATGGTGTTCATTACAGCATAATAAGACTATGTTAAAACTAAAAATGTTGAAAACTTGGTTCATGGACAGGTCTGAAAGACGGAAGTCGTTTTATGCTCAGGTATGAGTTACAAAGTTAGAAGGGAGTTGATGTTAATGGCAGGCCATTGATGCATTCAGCCCTGTGAAACTTGGCTGTTGGGTTTCTGTAATGAGTCCAACCAGAGAGTTAGACAAGAAGGACAGTCAAGTTTCCTGATCACATAAATAATTTCACCTAACTAACTTCTAAGGCACAGCTTCAGATATGTGGGTTGAATGAAAATATTTAACAACCTTGCTTTATGGTAAGATCTTATGCTAGACTGTGTTTGAAAATAAAAAAACCTTTTGAGAATTATTCTTCTGGTTCTTTAATAATAGGTCTTGGCTGTTCCAAGTGGGCGTGTCGCTGAATCTATTACTATGCTTTTTCTGGCTTTGATGTAGTAAACACTGTATAATCAAATTGGGATAATGTCGAGGAGATAATCGTCAGCTAAATCTTAACGTTCCTTGGACTGGCATTTCAAACAAATGACTCAGGATATAGACTGCATTGAAATGTGATTATTTTTAAAGGACACTGTATTTTTCTTGGGATGTGCACATTCGTTTTCAGAATAAGTAAATACCAAATGGTGACTATTTTACATACTCTTTTTTTTTTCTTCTTTCCCCTGATGACATTGAATTTGTTCTAGCTTTAAGGAGGAAAGGTATTCTGAAACAGGGCAAGGTAAGGAGTTGTTTCCATTGTGTGAAGTGGTTTTAGTTTTGTGTAAGGTTGTATTAGTAAGTTGGTGCTAGCTAGGACTTTGCCTTTTTTTGTGGTTTTTTTTGGATCAGTAGAAGAATTCTGGTACTTGGTAATGACAGAATCCTTCTTCCAAATCCTCCCCATCCCTTGTAAATGCAAATGATAAAAGGTAGTGTTTGTTATTTGGAGGAAAAAAAAAAAAGGTAGTGCCATAATCTATTGTATATGCTGTCATGAAATGTTACATTGTTAGTGTTTTGTCTCTTTGGGAGTGAAAAAGTCTGGTTTTGTTTACTTAATGTTGGAAATATGCACAGTAGCCCTTCCTCATCGCTTGGTGGGAACTCTTATCAGTAAACATTTCTGAAATAATGCTTGGGTTTGGAGAAGTCTTTATTTATGCAATAGCTAAACTTCTACCTGGAATATAGGGTTGTATGATTGTAGAATATTATGTTAGCTACTGAATGTTCTGTGTTATGAAGTAAAACAAGATATGGGAAAGCTCCTCAGTTTGAAAATGATGGCAGAGCATGCTGAAAAAATTGAGATTTTGTTTTATTCTGCTTAGAATACTTCACTGGGCTAGTTATTTATGCTTAGTGTGTTGAGCACACTGGGAAGTTAAGGGCTTTATCCTCAAAACAGATTTAAGCTGGATAGTAGTATGGGAAGCTTAAGTTATCTACATTATTTTTTAAGTTAAGAAAATGGATCCATGTGACAATCCTAGTATGATACCTGTCAATAGGGAAGACATACTGGTCAGGGGCTTCAGAGTCTTCACTGGTTAAGATCAAGAATTCTCAACTTGATGTTTTTAGTACCTTGTGGTGACTACATAGTCATTAGGACCACGGTATTGGTTTTGAGTGCTATATGATTACGTAAATGCCTTTCTCCATGTGTGTCTGTCTATTTGTATGTGTACAGTCAAGAAACAGTTACTGCTGGTTAAAGCACCTGACCATCTAAACTCAGGCATTTGCTCCCTTTTCTTGCCTTTTTTCCATTTCGTTTCAGTAGTTCTGAGCACGTGTTAGACTTTTTGTATTGCTTGTTTTGAAAAAAAACGGGTTCATATTATTTAGATTATTAATTAACCAAATAAAGTTGTTTTAAAAATCAATCCAAGGATGATATTTGAGGAATTTTGCATCAGTCTAACAAGCTTGGCTTCTACAGAAGTATTCTAAGATAAGCTGTTTGGGTGTTAGAATTTGGTATGTCTTTTACTCTACTGTAGGACTGATGGGTTTTGGGCAGCTGAAAAAGTTCTTAAAAACTTGAATTAAGAAGGTTAAAGTTTCATTTTTAGGGTTTTGTGTTAAGTTCACTTTTTTTCCGTGTTTATCGGAACGATTTCTTACTATTGCCTTGCAGAAGGAAGGCATTGGAAACCCAGGCCAAAACCAAGGTGAACTCACTGTTGCATCAAATTGAGATTTTGTGTGCTTTTATAGAGACTTTCATCAATATAGGTTTGTTTATTGTAGGCACGTAGCTTGAAAATTGGGAAGGTAAGAAAAATTTATTAAGCGATTAAAAGGGATAAGATCTTTTTCAGCCTTGAGTTTCTGTTTACTAAAATAAACCTGAGCTCATTGAGAATTCAGCTTTTGTTTGAACCTATGTGTTTTATGTGCATTCTGAAGATCCTCTCCCATTCAGCTGAGACTCTCTCCAGAAAAATCAAAAAACAGCTAGTCGTGTTTGCAGAGGAGACCTTTCTTGAAAGGAAAAATGGAATTTGAAAAAAATAGGAACAGATCAGACTGTTTTCCTCCAACAGTAAGAATCACAGCGTTCCTCCCAGAAATTTAGCTCTATTCTTGTTACCTGTAACCTTTATTTTACTAAAATTAAGGACAGGCTAAAGTTTATTCTTAGCCTTTATTGGGTTTGTTCTTGCGTGGCAATGCCTCTAGGTCAAGTAGTGGCATATGGTGAGACGGGTGAACTGGGACACACCATTACAACAACCTGACCTGTGCCTTTTACCTTTGCAATGAGCACAACTGTTGAGAAAAGAACTCTTTAGGGGATGCCTGCAAACTTATTATCTGTTTTAACGTTTACTACTTTATTTCACTGAAATATTGCAAGAACAAAAAAATACTGCAATGCTGAAGCTGGGCGTGGAAGTGAAGGAAGAAATGGGTGTGGGTCGGAGGAGGAGAGGTGGGACTGCATCCAAAAAGCAGATTGAGGGGGGAAATGCGATGGGAAGAGGATGGGGGGGGTATTGGTACCGAAGGAGAAGGCTAAAAGGTGGGAATAATTGCAGTATGGAGAGGAGTGGAGGCTGAACCAGGCAGAAGGGAGCGGTGGCAGTAGGAAGTCAGTCAAAGGAGCCGGGATGGGAGCTGATTTCCTAGGAGCCAACTCCATGGAATTTCTCCCAGAGGGAAGGGTGGCAAAAGTTCACCCTGTGAAAACATGTTGTCTGGCTCGTGTGCAGGTCTGGCAGGACCTATTACCCCTGGCTTACGAACCTGTTTCAAAGTTAGTCTGGCAGGTAGAATATCAAATGGGAATGTCAGGAATTACTGTGCTTATGAAGTCTCTTTTTGCCTGTGACGTCTGTGGTTGATATTTTGAGCTGTCTCTTTCCTGAAGTGTGTTTCTAAATCGGGTAATACCTTGAATGCTTTACTTTTACTAAGATAGACTTGAAACCATGAGGGAACTTACTGATTTTTTTTTTTCTTTTTTTAAAGCATTACCAGGTTTTTAAACGCTCGTAAGAATTAATGGATAATTATTTAAAAATAAAAAAAAAAAAAAACCCTGTGTGTCAGTTGGTACATGAAATCCATGAAAAAGACATTGAAGGCACTCAAACTTTTTGATATTTTTTAACAAATTAGTAAGTTAACTTCCCCAGTTTTGGATCCTTGGTTTTGGAAGTGGTAATATTTCTTCCCTAACTTCAGCCTTAGCTGGTGATGGGGCAAGTAAAACTAGTATGTATTTTATGGTGGTGTTACTGGGAAGTGGATTGTTCTGTGCTCTTTCATTTCCAGTACCTACGATATGTGAAGAGTGGGGAAAAACAGAGAAATGCTGATTGATCATAACTTTTAATGTAGGTGTCTGCTGCGTTATTTTATAAATATAGGGGTGCTTTTTTTCCCCAACCCTTTTCCCTTTGGGGAAAAAAAAAAAGATAACTGAACTTATGCATACTCTAAGAATTATTTTGGGATGTGTACTAGTATTTCCTCTTCCTGTTGTGTCAGGGTGTTGCACAGGTTCTTTCTCTCTGCCCTGTCTTGGTACCCTTGTCCTGCAGTACCTGCAACTGAGGGACGCTTCCAAAATCTCCTGAACTGGCAGGGCAGGTACCTTGTGAGCATTTCAAACAGAGAAGTCTACTTGGTGTAGCCACTATTTGCTAGAACATTTACAGGTCCCAATTTTACCTGGTGCAAATTGTGTTTTGCTTTTACTTAAAGGAGTTGCACGCACTTTTTTTTTTTCCTGTGGTCTGCAAGTGTTTTGTTGTCCTGGATCAAAACTAGCGTCTGTTGTGGTGCTGCCCTAAGCCTGTTTTTCCTGCATATGTTTATGTTACGCTGGCTCTTATTATAATGAATTACACTTTCATTAAACCTGAGATACACTTTGGTTGGCAGTTCAGAGCGATCTTCAGTGCGCTTCTGTGTGCGTATGAGAGAGGCAGAAAACTCCTGCGAAGCTTGAGGCAAATGCTGGCTGGAAGCAAAGCTCTACAGCCCTGACTGCTGGGATTTCTGCCAACGTGGTGCCTGTATGTGTGTTTTATTTCTGTGTTTCAGTAAGTAAATGCCTAAATTTAAACACTTCTCCCTTGTCTCTCCTCCTTCCCTTGCCTTCTTTCTTCTGTGTGTGGAAGATTTCTCTCTGTTTAGTTCACTTGCTCTTGCAGTTGGTTGAAGGGGAGGCATTCTCTGACAGTGATGTTGGTGGGGAAGGAGTTGCATCAGTTGCCACCTTCAGAAGCAGAAGTTTGGGAATGGGAACTTGATAGCACAGGCACTCCAGTAAAACCCTTTGGGAAAGATTCCTACTTCCCAGTACTAGTAGAGAGGTTTGCTTAAATAGTTGGTTGTTAAGCTGCATCTTTCTGCTCCAGACCTATAAAATTCAAGTTGAATACTTGTTTGGAATCTGTGAAGTGAGAAAAAAAAGGCTTTTAGACAGCATTTTGAATGCCTGTGTGACCTGTGATGGTAGTAGAGCTTTATATAAACAATTAAAGAACACTTGCATATTCAGGAGGCTTCCGAAACGTAGTTCTTCATGACTTTCTTGACAATGACTTAGTAAGAACAATTATTTGTTAGGAAAGGTATAATAATGCCAAGCATCTTATCCTTTAAAATTCACTTCTTGTTTTTTCTCTTCCAGAATCTATTATAAATCATGTTTAGTAGAAACAAATACTTAAAGAACTAATTTTGTGCTTTGTTAACTGGAAACATTTCAGTGTCAGACCAGGTGAGAGGGATTCTAGTAAGCAAAGGTGTTTGAAAGGAGAATACCTGTTGAAAGATTTGATTTGAAATTCCATCTTTGCTATCTTTCTATTTCAGTATTCCGTGGAAATTTCTGTATTCTTTACTACTTGCTGTGTAAGTAGGACTACTGAAATTGTATTTTTTTTGCAGGATTTATACAGCTTTTGATGCTTTTACCTTACTACTAGCAAAATTCTGTCATTTTATGTTTTATTAATTCTCTAATTTTGTGCAAAGTTCTACAGATTAGGCAGCTACTCACCGATGTCTAACACTTATACTTTTTCAGAATATCCTTTTGGGATGTGTAAAAAATAGGTGACATACCGTCTTTACAGTTTTTCAGTGAACCTGGTTTATAAGAAGGACAAAAAGCTCACTTCAAAAGAAAAGGTTATAAGCAGCAAGAATAAACAAGTGTTGCTCCCAAATACCTATGAGGAAGAAAAAACCTTTTAATCTGAATGTTTAAAAGCATAACTTGGTTTCTTGATGGAGAGAGTAAAGCTGGCTAAGACTGTTGGGGATTTTGTTGGTTGATTTTTTTTTTACATGTTGGCCACACCATTTTGTAAGGCTACTTTTTTTGTGTTTTTCCATGTACAAAGAAACCCCACACCTTAGATAAATGTAAAATTTCTTGGTTGAAATCTTTGATAAAGTCTGATAGAAAAGATTGAAAAAGAAAATGACAAACAGAAATACATGTTTGAGCAATGTCATAACATCAGATGTTTATTGAACAATTAATTTTTATCAGAATAATGATGCAAGTTAAACCTCATTAGAAATTCATGATCTGTTCTGATCTTAAATCTCTTTTATGGTACAATCTCTATCTTCTATGCTTGATGTGGGTATCAGTTGCCTACCTGCTCTGAAACACTGAGATGTTTTCGGTTAATAAAGAATGCAAATGTTCACTAAAATTTTGTTCAATTAATGAAACTTTAGCAGAGTTTAAAGCATTTGACATTTGGTTCACAATAAATTTTTTGGTTGACTGAATTGAACACCTAAGAAGATTGAGCAGAAGGTAGGAATTAAAATTGTTTTACAATGAATTTGAAGAGTTTGGGAGCTTAAATACTTTACTCATCACGGGGAGTCTGGGGCCATCTGTGTGTAGTTGGTGGTCAGTTAAAAATACTGAGTTAGGGTTTCTTCTCTCTTTATAGAAGCATACCTAGGGACTATACCAGCCTGATGAACCTTGAGACGCTGGTGTGTTCTGATCTCTGCCATACAGTCAGTCTCCTGCTTCTGTCTCTCCTTTTGCTCAACTTCAGATCAAAATGAACTGACAATTGGCAAGGCCACTTAATAAACCTTGCCTTGAAATAGTGGGGAGATGAGACTAGAAGGAAGCAGAGTGTGAATTGTGGTAGCACTGCTGGAAAAGATGGTTTGACTTTTCTATCGTTTTGTACTGAGCCTTGTATTTCTTTTTCTGCAGCTCCTGTCTGTCTGATAATTCAGTTACTAAATGAAAGGATTTTTTTCCTGGAAATTGAATGAAAAACTTTCCCAAGTTAAAACTCTCCCTGCCAGAAATACTGTTTAAGAAAAGTTTTGTTCTTAAAAGCAGATAAACTTGACAATGAAGCCATTAAATCTCTTCAGTTTTCTAGCTGAGTGCATTGCATAGTACATAGTAAACAGCATAAAAGGTGAAGCCTTGGAATTATTTATACAAGTGTCTAATTATGGGTAAAGTGACTTCTGTTTAAATATAAATGAAGC
>NW_015090800.1:1202159-1234433 GCF_001431845.1 Calidris pugnax | reverse complement strand
TTTTTTTTTTCTTTTTTTAAAGCATTACCAGGTTTTTAAACGCTCGTAAGAATTAATGGATAATTATTTAAAAATAAAAAAAAAAAAAACCCTGTGTGTCAGTTGGTACATGAAATCCATGAAAAAGACATTGAAGGCACTCAAACTTTTTGATATTTTTTAACAAATTAGTAAGTTAACTTCCCCAGTTTTGGATCCTTGGTTTTGGAAGTGGTAATATTTCTTCCCTAACTTCAGCCTTAGCTGGTGATGGGGCAAGTAAAACTAGTATGTATTTTATGGTGGTGTTACTGGGAAGTGGATTGTTCTGTGCTCTTTCATTTCCAGTACCTACGATATGTGAAGAGTGGGGAAAAACAGAGAAATGCTGATTGATCATAACTTTTAATGTAGGTGTCTGCTGCGTTATTTTATAAATATAGGGGTGCTTTTTTCCCCCAACCCTTTTCCCTTTGGGGAAAAAAAAAAAAGATAACTGAATTTATGCACGCTCTAAGAATTATTTTGGGATGTGCACTAGTATTTCCTCTTCCTGTTGTGTCAGGGTGTTGCACAGGTTCTTCCTCTCTGCCCTGTCTTGGTACCCTTGTCCTGCAGTACCTGCAACTGAGGGACGCTTCCAAAATCTCCTGAACTGGCAGGGCAGGTACCTTGTGAGCATTTCAAACAGAGAAGTCTACTTGGTGTAGCCACTATTTGCTAGAACATTTACAGGTCCCAATTTTACCTGGTGCAAATCGTGTTTTGCTTTTACTTAAAGGAGTTGCACGCACTTTTTTTTTTTCCTGTGGTCTGCAAGTGTTTTGTTGTCCTGGATCAAAACTAGCGTCTGTTGTGGTGCTGCCCTAAGCCTGTTTTTCCTGCATATGTTTATGTTACGCTGGCTCTTATTATAATGAATTACACTTTCATTAAACCTGAGATACACTTTGGTTGGCAGTTCAGAGCGATCTTCAGTGCGCTTCTGTGTGCGTATGAGAGAGGCAGAAAACTCCTGCGAAGCTTGAGGCAAATGCTGGCTGGAAGCAAAGCTCTACAGCCCTGACTGCTGGGATTTCTGCCAACGTGGTGCCTGTATGTGTGTTTTATTTCTGTGTTTCAGTAAGTAAATGCCTAAATTTAAACACTTCTCCCTTGTCTCTCCTCCTTCCCTTGCCTTCTTTCTTCTGTGTGTGGAAGATTTCTCTCTGTTTAGTTCACTTGCTCTTGCAGTTGGTTGAAGGGGAGGCATTCTCTGACAGTGATGTTGGTGGGGAAGGAGTTGCATCAGTTGCCACCTTCAGAAGCAGAAGTTTGGGAATGGGAACTTGATAGCACAGGCACTCCAGTAAAACCCTTTGGGAAAGATTCCTACTTCCCAGTACTAGTAGAGAGGTTTGCTTAAATAGTTGGTTGTTAAGCTGCATCTTTCTGCTCCAGACCTATAAAATTCAAGTTGAATACTTGTTTGGAATCTGTGAAGTGAGAAAAAAAAGGCTTTTAGACAGCATTTTGAATGCCTGTGTGACCTGTGATGGTAGTAGAGCTTTATATAAACAATTAAAGAACACTTGCATATTCAGGAGGCTTCCGAAACGTAGTTCTTCATGACTTTCTTGACAATGACTTAGTAAGAACAATTATTTGTTAGGAAAGGTATAATAATGCCAAGCATCTTATCCTTTAAAATTCACTTCTTGTTTTTTCTCTTCCAGAATCTATTATAAATCATGTTTAGTAGAAACAAATACTTAAAGAACTAATTTTGTGCTTTGTTAACTGGAAACATTTCAGTGTCAGACCAGGTGAGAGGGATTCTAGTAAGCAAAGGTGTTTGAAAGGAGAATACCTGTTGAAAGATTTGATTTGAAATTCCATCTTTGCTATCTTTCTATTTCAGTATTCCGTGGAAATTTCTGTATTCTTTACTACTTGCTGTGTAAGTAGGACTACTGAAATTGTATTTTTTTTGCAGGATTTATACAGCTTTTGATGCTTTTACCTTACTACTAGCAAAATTCTGTCATTTTATGTTTTATTAATTCTCTAATTTTGTGCAAAGTTCTACAGATTAGGCAGCTACTCACCGATGTCTAACACTTATACTTTTTCAGAATATCCTTTTGGGATGTGTAAAAAATAGGTGACATACCGTCTTTACAGTTTTTCAGTGAACCTGGTTTATAAGAAGGACAAAAAGCTCACTTCAAAAGAAAAGGTTATAAGCAGCAAGAATAAACAAGTGTTGCTCCCAAATACCTATGAGGAAGAAAAAACCTTTTAATCTGAATGTTTAAAAGCATAACTTGGTTTCTTGATGGAGAGAGTAAAGCTGGCTAAGACTGTTGGGGATTTTGTTGGTTGATTTTTTTTTACATGTTGGCCACACCATTTTGTAAGGCTACTTTTTTTGTGTTTTTCCATGTACAAAGAAACCCCACACCTTAGATAAATGTAAAATTTCTTGGTTGAAATCTTTGATAAAGTCTGATAGAAAAGATTGAAAAAGAAAATGACAAACAGAAATACATGTTTGAGCAATGTCATAACATCAGATGTTTATTGAACAATTAATTTTTATCAGAATAATGATGCAAGTTAAACCTCATTAGAAATTCATGATCTGTTCTGATCTTAAATCTCTTTTATGGTACAATCTCTATCTTCTATGCTTGATGTGGGTATCAGTTGCCTACCTGCTCTGAAACACTGAGATGTTTTCGGTTAATAAAGAATGCAAATGTTCACTAAAATTTTGTTCAATTAATGAAACTTTAGCAGAGTTTAAAGCATTTGACATTTGGTTCACAATAAATTTTTTGGTTGACTGAATTGAACACCTAAGAAGATTGAGCAGAAGGTAGGAATTAAAATTGTTTTACAATGAATTTGAAGAGTTTGGGAGCTTAAATACTTTACTCATCACGGGGAGTCTGGGGCCATCTGTGTGTAGTTGGTGGTCAGTTAAAAATACTGAGTTAGGGTTTCTTCTCTCTTTATAGAAGCATACCTAGGGACTATACCAGCCTGATGAACCTTGAGACGCTGGTGTGTTCTGATCTCTGCCATACAGTCAGTCTCCTGCTTCTGTCTCTCCTTTTGCTCAACTTCAGATCAAAATGAACTGACAATTGGCAAGGCCACTTAATAAACCTTGCCTTGAAATAGTGGGGAGATGAGACTAGAAGGAAGCAGAGTGTGAATTGTGGTAGCACTGCTGGAAAAGATGGTTTGACTTTTCTATCGTTTTGTACTGAGCCTTGTATTTCTTTTTCTGCAGCTCCTGTCTGTCTGATAATTCAGTTACTAAATGAAAGGATTTTTTTCCTGGAAATTGAATGAAAAACTTTCCCAGGTTAAAACTCTCCCTGCCACAAATACTGTTTAAGAAAAGTTTTGTTCTTAAAAGCAGATAAACTTGACAATGAAGCCATTAAATCTCTTCAGTTTTCTAGCTGAGTGCATTGCATAGTACATAGTAAACAGCATAAAAGGTGAAGCCTTGGAATTATTTATACAAGTGTCTAATTATGGGTAAAGTGACTTCTGTTTAAATATAAATGAAGCGAACCAGTATACTTTTTGGCCCTCTCACTGCCAGTAGTGTGTTTTTATTTTTAAATATGTGTGTGTGTATAATATATATGATGCATTGTTCTTTATGCCTCTTTGAAGGACGCCCCACTCCAAACTTCGTACATGAAACAAATGCATTTTGCTGCACTTGAAAGGTATAAAAAGATTTCCAGACATCAGGAAAAATCGGAACTTTTTCCTGAAGTACTCTTTATTCTTGTATCCTAAGCTAAATACATAAGAGATTTTGCAATACGCTTCAGAATAGAGCTCACTATGTTGTGGGTTTTGTTCAGCTTCAGGTGAGAGTGCCAAACCTGTCTAACAAGAAATTCGGGATTTCTGTTGCCTCTGATTGCTCACTTTGTGGTTTAAAACAACAAAAAGTGCTATCGAATTCAGCAGTCAATTCAAGCGCCAGCGCTTTATTCTCTTCATTATGATCTTCTATTTGGGTGCTTGCTGCTTCTAAACATTTTTTTGAGCTCAAATATGTAAGTTACGTGAAAATCTTGCAGTTTTGTAGATAGAAAAAAAAACTATGTGAAGTGACACGTAAGTAGAAAAAAAATTATTGATGAAAGCAGTGGCGTCCTGTTAGCTTGCAAGTGGGATTGGTTGTGTTTCACAGCTCTCAATGATTTGAGTTTGGGCTACCTGAGAGATTGCAGCAGGCTGAGGAGTTGGAATTATTAGCATTTTAGTTTTAAATAAGAGAAGGAGAGGGTCATTTGCGGCCTTTGTTCAATAATTGAGTTGATTTCTCTTTTCAGCTTTCAGTGATGTTGCTTGTGAGTTGTTAAAGCAGGCAGGAGGCAACTCTAATCTCAAACTTTTAATGAGGATTGAAGGTATTGTCATTTTAGACAGGTACTACAATCAACATTAACTTGTACAAGAACTCTTGCATTTCAGTTATTTTAGAATTGCCTTGGGCAATTGGAAGTAGGCTTTTCAAAGAAATTATGATAAAATAAGGTTTTTATTTAGTTTTTCAAGGAGGTGAAGAAATTAATGTGGAATTGGTTCAGAACCTGTGCCTCTTGCACTGTTTCAGCAGGCTTGGCATACAGGAGATTATGTGGCTATCAGAGTGAATCTGTAAAGAACAAACATAATTTTTCACTTGTTTGGAGATGGGATAAGCACTTCTAAGAAAAATGGGAGTGTGGTTTTCTCTGACTGGTTCTTGTATTCCTGTCTAATTCATTTGCAGCAGTAGGGACTAAAATTGCAATGAATGGAGGTGAATATGTTTTGGATTTTATTTAACTGCTGGATTCAACAGGTGTTTCTATTATAGGTGTACTGGGAATGGTTAAAAGCAGACCTTATGGAGGAGTTTTATGGTTTTGGGGTTTTTTTTGTGTCCAAATTTGACATAGGTATGGCAACCACAACAAGAAATCAAATGCAACACAGACAACGCTGTAGTTGGCAGCTGTTATTTTGTTTTGAGCAGAGACAAATATTTCCAGTCTTCTGATTAGTTTATTTTCCTTGAGTTGAAGTGATTTGCTTTTTACTAGTTGAAAAGCCTGTCTGCACTACTGGTTTGAAAAAAAGAATTAGGGACTTGTTTATATCAGAAAAGCAACTGTCTCCAACTCTTGTCTCTTCAGTTCTTCTTTTCTTCTGCTGTTTTGACCTTCTCTTGCTCTTCTTCCTTTTTATTTTATTTCTATATATGTGCCTTGATCATTCACCCTCCTGTTTTCACTGTTATTCTGCTTGCTTCTAGCACTGGTAGCTCAAGTAGTGTTAGACATGATCTTCCCCAGTTGGACTGCATGCCAGATTTTCCTAAGGGGAATGTAAATACTGTGAGGTCAGTTCAGTATCAAATGCCTGCAGCCTGAAATGAACTCTGCAGGATCTTCTGCTATTCAGTCAAAAATAGGACCTGCTCAGGATACCATACTAAATATTGAAAGTCAAGATTTTAAATTATATATTATTGCTCACATATTTTTTTAATTTTTTTTTTTTTTTTACTTTAAGCTTACTTTTTCCCCCTAAACTAAAAGCAAAAGAGTGAGCACTATGGACAACTCACTATAATTGTGGTAATTAACAGATATGTTTAAAAACCTCTCTCTATATATATTAATAGATTACTTGGTATATTTGTTTTAAGTTGTAAGCCAGGGGAAGTGACATATATGTATGCATGCTCACCTGCAACATACCTGAAACAGTGATGCTTAAGCACTGAATTTGTGTGCTTTAAATAGCAAATAAAATCTTTAGCCCATCTATTCCTCCATGTTTCCTCTCGCCTCCTTTCCTCCTCTCTTTCTCCCTGAAAAAGAATGTTGGGAGGTGACATATATGTATGCATGCTCACCTGCAACATACCTGAAACAGTGATGCTTAAGCACTGAATTTGTGTGCTTTAAATAGCAAATAAAATCTTTAGCCCATCTATTCCTCCATGTTTCCTCTCGCCTCCTTTCCTCCTCCCTTTCTCCCTGAAAAACAATGGTGGGAAGAGAGGACTGTGGTAAATGCATGTAGCAGAGCAAAACTAAATTGCTTTTTAGTACGTTCCTCCTGTACTTCATACAAACCTGCTTGTCATTCTTTTGGGGGAGAAACACTCAGTGTGTTTCCTTTAGATCACTGATGCTTTTTAATTGGCCATATGGTAGTTTGAACTACCTGCATCTAGGTGCTGCTGAGGACTTGATGCAGCACTTCTCGTTTTACGTGGAGTGAAAGTATAGATTAACAATTGAACTTGAGTTTTTCTGCTTTGTAGTGCTGTCAGTAGATTGGCCTGGTTTAGGCGTATTTGTCTTTTGAACTATTGCCTATTAAAGATTGGCTCCAATTAGTTTTGGTGAAGGAATCCATCTAATTGATGAAACTAGAAGAAAATAAACTCCGAATGTTAATGGACAAGTCGGAGGTTGAATTGTTTTTGGTGCATTCTATTGGCCACACCATGACAAGATCAATTCATTCTCCGTTTTATCTTCAGGTCTCTAGGGTGTCGTGATAATGTCACTGTGAAATGACTTGTGGTTGGGGAGTTTTTGCTTTCTTTTTGTCAAAGCTGTTTTATTTTTGTGAGGAGAGAAATAGCGTTGCAGTTTTTGTAGGTCCAAACTGCTTCACAGTGCTTTTGTAATGTTCATGGTAAAGTTTTACCAACCCATCTGTGGTTTTGTGTGGGAGGCTTTCATGATACTCAGATGAAGAAATATTTGGTTATTGAATGCTACGTTTTGATTTTCTTTGTGGATGAAAGTGGGTACTGAAATTAGCTGTTAGAGGTATTGATGAAAAAGTACAGTGCTGAACTGAGAATAAAACAGATTTCGAAATGGAAAGCATTTCTAGCTGTCTTATAAGTAAAGTAATGTTAAGTTCAAATAAATACATTGTGAAATGGCTTGTTCTGAAGTGAGGGTAAATGTATTATGGAATGTAAAGCCATCTTTGAAGAATGGTACTCAAATACATTTATTGAACAGTTTCATTAGTACTTAGTTTTGTGCCATTGAACAGTGTTTTTTACTATACTTGAAATTATTTATTTGGAGATCAACTGTACTTAACCATTTCACTCTAAAAATGAAAAGCATAAGCACCTGTGTGCTGGTAGGACAATGCTTAAAATAGTCAGCAACAAAATCAGGTTAATGTTTGTGAAGTAACAGGAATAGCTAATCTACCTGTTCTGTGCTTTCTTTCAAAATCAAATAAAAAACTATTTTTGTTACTTAATCAAAATAATGTAGGGGCGGGGATTGTTGTTGTTGTTTATGAAATGATATAATAGTAATTTCTAATTTCCATTGAATAGTCATTTCTGATTTCCATTTGAAAATTACAGGAATTTCATCATCAGGATTATAAGAAGTTTGGTATGTGACTACTTGTGTAGGATTTGTGAGGTTTGTTGGATTTTGTTGTTTTACGATGCTTTGCAACAGCGCTGTTGAATTTCTGGAGCCTTAAAGTCAGGGACTAGGGATGTTGTAAATACTAATACGTGCATAACTTCACCA
Organism: Calidris pugnax; assembly: GCF_001431845.1. Taxonomy (NCBI): domain Eukaryota; kingdom Metazoa; phylum Chordata; class Aves; order Charadriiformes; family Scolopacidae; genus Calidris; species Calidris pugnax. The sequence goes on along the minus strand of NW_015090800.1, from coordinate 1,226,862 downwards.
TATGGGTTGACTCTGCTTTGGCTTCTGGAGCTGCCCGAGTGAGTGACACAATGTCCGTTCAACTCATCGTTGCATCAGTGCTTTTCTTGGTCTAATTCTGTAAGCCAAGGATTTATTTTGGGAAAGATCCAGTGCCGTTGGCTGAGAAATCTACAAGGGAATGTAGGTTTGGGTATTTTCTATAAAATAGAATATTGGTCTTTTTTAGAAGCTTCTTTTGAAGTACTTAATGAGTCCTCCTGATGAGGTGTGATGATTAAACATAGTTCCCTGTGCATCATTAAAATTTGAGAAGAAGTGCTGATACTTATTTTTCGTTTCAGTAGGAAAGGATGCAGGCCTATTCTCTCGAATATGTTTGCTGTCTTTTCTACAGCTACATTCCCATTAAAATGCTGTTTCTTACTGTTGCTGAATGAAAACTAACTGCTCAGGGGCTCTAAGGGCAACTGTAGTTTTCTCCACATCTGAACTGTGTGTCCATTAAGTGTACTCTGGGACTGACGCTAGACATTGGAGTGTGGTCTCTGGAGTGTTGTCTCTTGCAAACCACTGTCAGCTCTTATAGATAGGTATTTAAGCCATTTGGCTATGCTCTCTTTTAAGTAGATTAAATATTACTCTTCCTAGGCAGTGAAGGCTGATTCCTGGAATTCTGAAAATTAGTTCTCTTGATGCAGTACCGAGTTGTGGACAGCCACAACACCTGTACTCCAAGTGCACTTACAAGTTTGGTGTTGTCACTTTGAATAATTTAATCCAAAGCTAAGAGAATTCGTTTGCATCCTTAAAAACATGTGGAGCTTATTGGCAAATTCTCTTTCTTGGTATACTTTTTTTTTTATAACAAATGAGTAAAATTAACTTTTTATTTTTTTAAGTATGGGGGAGATTAAACTGAAAATAGCTAATTGTTTCAAATCCTGATCACACTGTAGACAGTAAAATTTTGTATCTGAGAGACTACTGGAGTATCATCATGTAGAAAATTAAAGTTACAGGAAATCATATTGCTGTGGAAAAATTAGTTTGCTTTATTCCCACAGGCACTAATTATCATTGTTCTAAACTGAAACATGTACTTTTCTGCAAAGGATCCTTGAAAGGAAAACATAATCAAGAGCCACTAAACTCTCTGGTCTTATTTTTAGAGATAAATTCTGCTATTTCATTGGTTGCATTCCAAATTATGTATTGAAATGGTAAAACAAAAAAAAAAAAGTTGCTTGACTTAATTTCATATAATGGTACATACTTAGTACTCAGCACTCAAAAGAGATGCGAAGGGAGCAGAATCTAATTTCATAGTACATATCCATAACTTAGCAACTTGGGTTTCGGCTATGTGTTTAAATACTTTATTTTTTTTATTTAATTTGCATCCAAACCCACTGGTTTCGTTGCTTCATTTTTCAAAGAAGCTCAGCTTTTTGTATGTTTTGTACTGCACAAAATATCACAGTAATGCTTGTTACAGAGTTCTCTGGTGATACTGCTTTGGGCTATTTCTGTTTCTTTGGGCTATATGTTCTTTGGTATTCCCATAGTTCTGTGGGCCACCAGAAATTATGAGACCATATCTAGTTTGTAGACTATACTTACATATTTAATAAATTAATATATATTTACTTGCTCAAGATGTAACAAGGAAGAGTGTATAAATATTGTGTGTGAAACAGTCTTTGAAGCTGTGATTTTATTTTCGGTAATTAGCTGTACTCATCTTCCAGTGTTACTACTTTATGCAATTATGAATCACCTGGTAGCGTAGTAATGGCCAGGATAATAATTTGTGGAAAACTGACTCACAGAAAGCTGAGGAGATACAAGTCCCCCAAAAGGATAATGATATCAGGATATTAGTTGATGTGCATCAGTAACCGTAAGCAACCTATTGAGTGGTAGAAATATTTTGTGAATGACATCAGTAAACAGGCAGGGAGCTGAGTGGGGAGAAGCAGCATGTTTCTGAATTTTCTGAACAGTTTTTCAGAATAAAAACTTTTCATGGAAAACCAAAAGTCTACAAGGAAGGTTGCTTTGTGTTTTTACAAGTACTGAGAAATAGGATCGGCATATAGTCCCACCAACTGAGGAGAGAATGATTAATATCCTACAGGATAGAAGTAAAGACAGGAATTTACCTACAACTACCATTCTTTTGAGCATGAAGGGAACAGCTACGTTTTCAAGATGTGACCTGTCTGGGTAGTAGATGAACTGAATAGTGTGAATTCATCAAAAGTTTATGTATCTTTATAACCTATTTTGAGGCAGCCGAAGTGGTTCATGTTAAATATTTCACATGGCTCAGCTCTCCCTTTCGAAGAATCTTTTTTTTTTTTTTTTTTTTAATCTAGCCAAAGTTAACCATCTGCTTGTAGGAGATCTTTTTGCTACAAAAACAGATTAAAGGTTTTCATTGTGGTACAAGATTAATAGGTGGAAGAACATGAAGTTAGAGGCCAATTAAAAAATTTTCTTGTTTACCCTGTATAAGTAGTTCAGCATTAAAAAAAAAAATAATTATGATAAGGTCTGTAATGACATTCTGTAGAGAACTTATTTTAGTGAATGCTTTATTCCTCTTTATATTCTTGTTAATTATGACCACTTAATTGACTTTCTCTCTTTTTTTTTTTTTTTTTTTGTATTTGCCTGGGGAGAGGGACTTTCCCAAAGTAAAATAATAACCAGAAAAGGCATATCTATGTAGTGTTAATACTGGTTCAAGGGGTTTTTTAGATGACTTGTAGTGTTTGGTCTTTAGGTAGTGATTTGAAAACTGAAATCCCTTTCTTTGCAGGTTCTACCACTGGTTTCTTAAAAAAAAAACCTAATAATCTGCTTTTTATTTAAGCTAAGTACTAAGAAAATTGCCCTCTTGCTCTAAATTTGCCATGTTGAATACTGAATTCAGCAGTAACAGGCAGTACAGAGGAGAGTATAAGCTCCATGTTCTTTCAGCCTGTCTTCTAAAGATTTCCATATAAATCCCAATTGTTGTGAATAGTAGTACAGATTTTTGTGAAGTGAGCACTAAAGTTAAGCTATAAGACGTGTTTCCCAAAATAAATTAAATAGCGTTTTTTTTTGTTTCCTGATGTGATTTGGACATCTACACAGGCAATCTGCAGATGATAGATGCTATTTTATCACTTCAGTCTAGGAAGCCACTGGGTCCTACAGTTTCAGTGATGTCTTTCTGAAGCTGTCTAAGTTTGGGTGGGTTTTTTTCTTCTTTATATCTCCTTTTGAGCCAATATCTTAATTGAATCTTTTATTTCCCTTTTCTTAAAATAAACTTAGAGCAAATGTCTGTTCATAGAATAAATATTCTTGCGGTTTTAGCAAGGAGGCTCTACTAGAGTTTGAAAAAAAAGACCTTTGCATGCTCCTGTATTAATTTGTTTTCTTACTGGCAGTCCCAGGGAGTGGTGGGAACTTACCATGAGCTGATCAGCATTCCCACTGCGGTGGCACCATCTATACATAACTAGCATTTTGTTTTCATGACCTGCATGACCAGTGTTGTCCAGACAGATGGTATGATAGCTTGTGTGTTGGAGACAAGCAGGGGTTGCTTCTACATTTTACCACTTGCTACCATCTCCAGGCAATGCTGAGAGAATCCTAAGCCTTTGAGAAAAGCATTTGTTTAAATCTTTTCATTTGGAAAGTAAAAAGGAGATATTCTTTTTGTTTCTTAGGTGTAGGGGTTTTTTTTGTCATGATGCCACTGCTTTTGACTGACCTTACCATGCAAGGATTTCTAGCTCTTTTTAACAAGATTTCCTGTTGGAAATGCAGCACTATTTTCTAAAATGTAATTGACATCTTCAAGATGTTAAGCTTCTGAATTGACAGAATTGCATCCCCTCAGGATATAAAAAGTATAATTGATATTCAGATTATATTTCATCACTTGCATTTAGGAGAAAAATGGAAGCTGTGGCCTTGACCCAGTGTAGAGAAAACAGACTTCTTAAAATCAGATTCCAGTTGAAAAAGTCCCATGACTGTAAAGGCTTGACATGTGAAATAATACTGTGCCAGTTCAGCGTGTCTGAAAATGAGCATAGTTTTATGCTAAAGTAGTACTGGTTTAACAGGAAAATGATATAATAGAACTAGAGAAGATACAGAGGAGGTTGACAAGGGTGATCAAAGATGGAAGCTCTTCATTTGAGGAACGCCTGTGATACTTCACTGAGCCCTGATGCAGAGAGTGTAAGTCTCTGAAATTATAAATGGTAGAAAGGAGAGTAGAGACCACATTTGTATATGTTCCAATGAAAGAACCAGCAGGAGGAATTAAGTCAAGAAGAGTTGACCCTTGTGGCTAACATTCAAGAGGTCTGAAAGAAATGCTTATGTAATTAAGGAAAGCGACTGAAAACATCTAGAAAGTATAGCTAAGGATGCTGTAAGCTGTAAGTCTGCATTCTTGGAAGATGACTACGTGGTCACCTCTTTCATTTAGTATCCCACCTCTGAGGGTTGTAATTGCCAAAGCAAGGTATCACTGTTCTGATGGGCTCTCAGAGAGGTTTGCTACTATTCGTGGCTGGGAACACTGCACTGTGTTAGGTGGACTTTTGTTCTGACCTAGTTCAGCTGCTGTTAAGAACAACACTAATCACCAAGTCATAAATATTCATTTACTAGTAGCAAATGAGAGGAATGTTGTTTTAATTATAGTCATGCAGATTCTTAGGAATGGTCTTGCGGATTATCTCTGACTGGTATCTTATGACTAGAGCTTTGATGGATGCTGTGTGTGCACTAAACGTTGCTGTATGAGAAGATTTAATGCTTTCCCTGTACTAATGTATTGGTCTTAACTTGTTTTGAAAATAAACTATGTAAACATGAAAATGCTACTGATCTTCCTACTTAAGCTTTACTACACAGAGAGATTTAATGAGAGGAACATAAAACTTACGAAATCATTAGATACTGTCTGTTAGTTGAGTATTGATTTAGACTGATGTAACTGACTTTAACTCTTTGCACGAAGGGGTTTGTGTGAGTGAGATGGTATCTGGCAAAGAGATTTTAAAGCGGAATTGTTTTTTGGATTGTAAATGGAAAGTATTAAGCTTGTACCTGCTTTCAGAAATCCTGTGAGATCATCTTAGAGATAGCTGCAGATTAATTTAGATGATACAGTGAGTGAGAGATTTTCAACAGTCTAAATGAAAGGCTGATTACTTATTTGCAAAAAAAAAAAAAAAACCACACCAAGAATTATATTCTCCTCTTTTTCTCCCTTTCTTCCCAAAAGACATGGTTGTTGTATCTAAGCACATGGGCATTTGAAGAATGATTTTTCTTCAGCTCTAAATCAGTACCTGGATTATTAGGAAATAACTGTCCTTTCTAGATTACTCTCTCAAGAAATAAATTCTTTGGAAAACGTAGAGCTTTAATCACAACTCAGACAACTTTTTTTCCTCTAAAGTTATAGATTTGATTTTTTTTTTATTAGTGAAACTGTAGGAATTTATTTCAGCAATGAATCTGGAACCCTTCTTACATACAGATCTCAGTGTTGGTGAAAATGAAAATTAAATTTTGCTCTCCTGCATGTGGCCCATAATTGATGTCAGAATTCAGAGTTGCAAAGTAACAGGCATATTCATAAAACCTAAAAGACAGTGACTTACTGCTAATACTAAATCACTGGAGGTTGTACACGCAGAACTCCAAAAGGCTTTGGAGTACAAAAACTCTCTGTTAGAAGGCTCTGTGAAAGGTTTAATTTTTAGGAATCAGTATTATGTTATTAAAGAAAAGAGAAAGGCTTTGTTATTGTTCTTTTCAGATACTTTGAAGAGTGGAAATGCAGACTTCCTAACTGACACAAATGACATTTTTTGCTGTTAAACTGTATTCCATAGAATAGTTTGTGTTGGAAGGTCATCTAGTCCACCCCCCCCCGCAAGGCACAGGGACATCTTCAACTAGATCAGGCTGTTCAGAGCCCTGTCTGACCTGGCCTTGAATGTTTCCAGGGATAGGGCATCTGCCACCTCTCTGGGCAACCTGTTCTGGTGTTTCACCACTCTCATTGTAAAAAATGTCTTCCTTAAATCTAGTCTGAATCTACCTGCTTTTAATTTAAAGTCATTAGCCCTTGTCCTGTCGCAACTGATCCTCCTAAAAAGTCTCTCCCTGTCTTTCTCATAAGACCCCTTTAAGAACTGAAAGACTGCAGTCAGGTCTCCATGGTCCCTTCTCTTCTCCAGGCTGAATAACCCCAACTATCAGCCTGTCCTCACAGGAGAAGTGCTTCAGCCCTCTGACAATCTTTGTGGCCCTCCTGTGGACACGCTCCAACGGGTCCATGTCTTGCTCTTGGTGAAGTCATGCTGGCTGTCTCAAATCATCTCCCTGTCCTCCATGTGCCTTAGCATAGCTTCAAGGAGGATCTGTTCCATGATCTTCTCAGGCACAGAGGTGAGGCTGGCAGGCTGGTAGTTGCCAGGGTCTTCCTTTCTACCCATTTTAAAACTGGGTGCAATGTTTCCCTTTTTCCAGTCACTGAAGACTCACCTGAGTGCCATGACTTTTCAAATATCATAGAGAGTGGCTTCACAACTACATCAACCAATTCCCTCAGGACTCTGGGAGGCATCTCATCAGGTCCCACAGACTGCTGTATGTTCAGGTTCCTCAGGTGGTCACAAACTTGATCTTCTCTTACGGCAGGAGGGATTTCGTTTCCCCAGTCCCCGTCTTGTGATCCATCTACTCAAGAGGTGTGAGAAGAGAGATTGTCACTGAAAACTGACGCAAAAAAGTTGTTGAGTATCTCAGCTTTCTCCTCATCTGTTGTTACCAGCTTGCCAGCCTTGCTCATTGGGGTGTGGGTGGTGCACTTTCTCTGACCTTCCTTTTCTGGCTGACATACCTGCAAAAGCCCTTATTATTTTTGCGTCCCTTGCCAAGTTCAGCTCCAGCTGTGCCTTGGCCTTCCTGACCCTATCCCTACACAACCATACGGTGTCCCTATACAGAAGACCTCTCCCTGCTTCCACTGCCTGTTAATTTCCTTCTTGTCCTTTAGTTTGGCCAACAGGTCTTGACCCAGTCATGCTGGTCTCTTGCCTTCCTTTCCTGATTTCTTACAGCTGCCGATCGAGAGCTCTTGTGCTCTAAGGGAAGTATCCTTAAAGATCTTCCAGCTCTGTTCTGCTCCCTTATCCCTGAGGGCAGTTTCTCAGGGGGTCCTATTAACTAACACTTTGAAGAGCTAGAACTTTGCTTTTCTACAATTCAGGGTCCTGACTCAACTCTTTGCCTGGTCCATGCCCCTCAGAGCTGTGAACTCCACCGGTGCGTGGTCACTGCAGCCTGGGCTGCCTCCAGTCTTGACATCATTGATAATCTCACTTGCACTGGCAACCAACAGGTCCAGTGTCACATCCCCTCTGGTAGGGCTATCTGTTACTGGCTTCAGAAGTTATCCTCAGTGCATTCCAGGAGTCTCCTGGATTGCCTACAGTTCACTGTGCTACTGATACTGGGGTGACTGAAGTCTGTTTGTGAGTGTAAACTGTCTCAATGGATACGAATCAATTCCTAAATTCAACAGATGTGCCTCTGGAATATCTTTTTATATAAAGAGAATGCAGCTGGTAAAAGTCACTTAGCGTAACACCACCTGGATTCCTAGTCTAGGATTCATTTGCATTTAATTATTTCTCATTTGGGCTGGGAGACACAAGATTAGGAATAGATATATAATAATACTAGGAAGCTGGATTCTCATTTTATGTAGTAAACAAATAAAAGAGAACTGAGTAATAAGAATATTGGGAACCGGTAATTTATAAATCAAATTTGCTCGTTTAAGCTATTCATCACCAGGAGTTAGGTTGTGAAGCATTCTACCAACACTGCCTAAATTTAATCCTACCAGGAATTCAGCCAAACTTTTAAAAGGCATTTGATGACTTTTTTGCATGGCTTATCCATTTCTGAAGAGACTATAAGACAATAACAAACCCCAAGAATAACTGAGTGAGTTTCCAAATCTTGATAAAGATCTTGCCATGCTTTCCCAATTTTCAGGCTCTTCAATTTGGACTGTTTTGTGACTACTACTTTACCCAAAAAGATGTCAGTTTAAATCCTGAAAAACAATAGAAGAATTGTTTGGCAGAGAAGTCAGCAACTAGTGTCTTGGCACTGTCTTCAGCTTTTAAAGCCAGGTTGCTGACAGCAAAGGCATGAACAGAACTTTGAGAAAAAGAAAATCTCTAGTCTTCCAAAAGTCAGTCTAAATGGAAAATGGACTCCACTTGAGAGGGACTACATCTTGCTATGCAATTACTTTAAAATCCTTCTGTATAAAATAATAACATTTGAAAAATATTTTTACCTGAAAATAGGTTTTATTTTCTTTATAGGTTAGTTAGCTCTTGTAATTATTTACGCCTACACTTCAGTCCACGTGATGGTACTTCCACATCAAAAATGATAAATTGCTGGGGTGCAGCTACATTTGTTTCTAATTTTCATTCCCTACAAAAATGGCTTAAGACCGAATTCTTGCGAAACTCTTTGTAATAGATGAAGGAATTGGAATACAGGAAATAGCACGAGGAATTATCTTTGAATTTATGTTAAAGGCTTCCACAGTAGCGTTTGCTTTCTGCTGCTGTTTGATGTATACTTTTTGAGCAGGCTTGAAGCAATGGTGAATTGAGGCCACTTTAAGTGCTGACAATATGAGGTATGTAAACAAAAAAAACCCCAAATAACAGACAAGTTAATTCTGTAACAAAAATCTCTGATCATGCCTGGAATTGCCAGTGGAAGTTACCGTTTGTTAATCATAACCATTTGAAGAGAGTGGGAGTGCTGTGCAAAACAATTGTTTCATGCTTTGTACATTCTCTCTGAAGCACCCGTGAAATCAGTTACTCTTTCCTAACTGTGGTCAGGGAGTTGTATAGTATTGATGCAGATTTGCCAAATCCAGAGTAAATGGCTCACTCCAAGGAGAAAGGATTTTTCTTTTTAGTGTATCTTGGAACACTTTCTCAAGATAGGTTCATCTTAGCTTAAATTGATTTGAAACTATCTAGAAAAAGATCAGTTCCGCATATTCCTTTCCCTCTAATCGTGTAATCCTTCCTCTCTTACGATAGCTTTTGCAATCATGCAGTCACAGAGCAAGTCAAATCCCACTGAAAATCAGTCTGTTGGAGGAATAGTTTTCAGTCAGATCCGTGAGATGACGTGCACTTGTGTCACTTTCAAGAAGTGCTTCTGCAAATACCGGTTCATCAGGCAGTATCTGCTATTCGGAGGAAAGACTTTTTTGTTGGCATAGCTCCCTCTGTCTTAAGAGGGTTTGTTAATGCTGAAATGTTTCTCACTAAATAGCGTGCTGCGTGGTACTGCTATATGGGGAAAAATCCACTATGTAGATTTGCTTATAGTTTTTATGCAATGTTCTTATGTGCGTACTTAAGTAATGCCAGCTCAGTATTTCCCTGCAACTCGCTCGTGTTTCTATTTATACTTACAGTTTTCTTTGATTAGCTAAAACAGTAAGTAGATGCTATTTCTAGCACAGAAGACATATTGAAATAGAGATGTAAAAATATTTTTTGAAGTCTGCTTTTATGGCTGCCTCCAGAATCAGCAGAAGCTTTAGAATCCGGCAATATTGTTAATACTCTTTATTCGATTGAACAACTTGCCTGTCTGTTCACAGAAGTTTGAAAAAAAGAGTGGTGTACAGCTGAAAGGGTAGCTAAATGGTAGATGAGTCAAGGTAAAATCTAACTGCACTAACAAGAATTGACTAGAATAGTGCAATTAACTGTTATAATCTAGCGGTGTGTGCCGACGTCTTTCGTAACTATAACTATTTGAGATGAGTTTAAAATGTTTGATTACGCTTGTTGGTACAAGTCTTAACTTTTATGAGCTTTTAAGAGAGACTTTGGGGACAGGGGAAGGCTACTTCCCCTTTATGTTTTTTTCTAGCATGCATGTGTGCACATGTGTGTATACATATGAAGCAAAGCTTCAGATTTGTATAGTTCTCTATGTTAAAAATTCAGATCCCCTGTTAGACTACTAGATGACAGCTAGAGGACTATTGGAGTTGACACAAGAAAATGAATGCCAAGTTGAGCAGGTAATTATTTTTTTTTCAATCTCCAGGTTAATAATTTTATTTTAATCGCCAATCCCGCATGAATAACTATGAGAAAAGGTAGAGGTGTATTTGGATAAAATGATTTATTTGAGATCTCTAAAATTCCAACAAAACCAGAAAAGAATTGACTTACCATTGCTAATGTTTCTGTGGTAAAGCAGGCAATGAAGGTAGAATAGAGGGGAGGGAGGAAAGCACCGAGTATAAAATAATGGCAAAAGGAATGTTTGCCTTGGCTACAAATTCCTGGAGGAATTTGAATCCTTAGGTTGTCTTTGTGCTCATTGCTGGAATTAATTTTAAAAAAACAAAATACCCAAACAACAAAAGAAGTTGACTTCAGAAGTGCAACTTCATCATGTTGATAAAGATCTTTCAAACATGACTTGTTTGTAAACAGTTTTCCTCCACAGCTTATCTGTCTATTGGTTTTAAAGGCAGAGAATATACGCCTTATTTTGTTCCACCTATTATCACAGCACAGCATTAAAAATGTGGACCTATGTGCCTGGAAATAAAGGAAGTATTTCTGACTGAATACCAGGAGTTTTGTCAGTTTTGGCAAGATGACTTCAGGAAATGGTTCTGCCTTGAAATAATATTCTAAGAAACAAGTTTTCAGAAACTTATAGGGAATAGACAAGTGCTGCTGCTAACTTTGTCAGTGCTGTTTGACATAATGCTGTCATTTTGTCAGCAATGGCAGGGGCTTTTGCCAGCTTTTTATGATAAGAAAGTGTAAATATCCTTGAGATATCCTTGTGGCTTACCTTGTCTGAATCCTCGCCCAGAGAGGCTGTGGGGTCTCTGTATTTGAAGATGGTCAAAACTTGGCTGCAGAAGGCTGTAATTAACCTGAACTAGGTTTGGAGCTGGCCTTGCTTGGAGCAAGGGTTGGACTAAGTGAGCTCCAGAGGTATTTTGCAGCCTAAATTGGGTGAATTTTGTGAATGAAAGAGTGATCTTACATAAGAAGATAATATTGCAGTAACTTTTTCTCCATAGGCATCAGCTTTTGGCTGAAATGTGGAAGGAGCAATACTAAGCAAAAATCTAACTACGTACACAGATAATTTTTTTTTTTGAGAAGTGCTTGATATCGGGTTCAGTAGAGGTTGGTCTTTTGCTGCTTTTATGTTTACCAATATAGTTATAGCTTACAGAGAGATGTAAATGTCTCTGAAATTGCAGTTTGTTCAGTAATGATGCAAACCAGGCACTTTAATGGATCCCATTTCCAAGGAGAGGTGAGTTTTCAGTTTAGTCCTCCTAAGCTAAAAAAATCAAGACAGACTTTGAATGTAGAAATTGAAAGTTTGTCTGTGTGTACCAGGCTTCTAGTAAAAGCTGCAGCTTGAATTTTCAGTATTGGAGTTTTGTGTGATGTTAAGAGAATACTTAAAATGTGTTTTGGGGGAAAAGACTTCTTTATATCTGAGTAGATGTGATCAAAGGTCAATAAATAATAGGTGAAATATAAATCAATAGTTGACGAGATGGGTTAGGGCACCAATGTGGTTAACTGAGAAAAAGAAATGTATGGTGCTTTTTCTTTGTGTAATATATTTAGTATTTCTAATATGTTAATAGATTTATTTTTTTTTAAGACAAGGATCATTTTGACTTTGTCATTTTTTTTAAGACAAGGATCATTTTGACTTTATGTTGGTTTCTGTAGTTTGTTTGGGAGCTTTAAGTGCTACAATACCTATTAATAAAAATCCTTTATAGTATATTGAATTTGGAACTTAGAACTTCTATACTTATAAAAACCTTGTTGAGAAAACTTTTAATAGTCAAGATTATCTCTTCTTTTAGGACCCAGACCTATCTAGGACAGGGCATTTTTCCTGGTTTGTGTTTTAACTTGACAACTCAGGGGTAAATGTAACAGCAGAGGGAGCTTGATAGTGTTGGCGTCTTTAAATGCATGGTTTAAAAACAAAAGCCAAACAAAAAAATCCTGCCTTCTTGAGAGAGCTTTCTGGTGTGCTTCAAAATAGAGACGTATAGTGAAGCTGCAGAGCAGTATTGACAGTTGCCTCATTTCTGTTTGGGTCCTGTAAACTCTTAATTGGTACAAGAGGGATGCACGGGCAGGGCAATCTCTTTTGCTTTTAAAACATTTTCAATACCAAGGATGATGATGGTTTCTGTAGTTTGTTTGGGAGCTTTAAGTGCTACAATACCTATTAATAAAAATCCTTTATAGTATATTGAATTTGGAACTTAGAACTTCTATACTTATAAAAACCTTGTTGAGAAAACTTTTAATAGTCAAGATAATCTCTTCTTTTAGGACCCAGACCTATCTAGGACAGGGCATTTTTCCTGGTTTGTGTTTTAACTTGACAACTCAGGGGTAAATGTAACAGCAGAGGGAGCTTGATAGTGTTGGCGTCTTTAAATGCATGGTTTAAAAACAAAAGCCAAACAAAAAAATCCTGCCTTCTTGAGAGAGCTTTCTGGTGTGCTTCAAAATAGAGACGTATAGTGAAGCTGCAGAGCAGTATTGACAGTTGCCTCATTTCTGTTTGGGTCCTGTAAACTCTTAATTGGTACAAGAGGGATGCACGGGCAGGGAAATCTCTTTTGCTTTTAAAACATTTTCAATACCAGGTGTTTCTGTAAATGTAACAGCAGAGGGAGCTTGATAGTGTTGGCGTCTTTAAATGCATGGTTTAAAAACAAAAGCCAAACAAAAAAATCCTGCCTTCTTGAGAGAGCTTTCTGGTGTGCTTCAAAATAGAGACGTATAGTGAAGCTGCAGAGCAGTATTGACAGTTGCCTCATTTCTGTTTGGGTCCTGTAAACTCTTAATTGGTACAAGAGGGATGCACGGGCAGGGCAATCTCTTTTGCTTTTAAAACATTTTCAATACCAAGGATGATGATACAGTGTTTCTTAGTTTGGTTCGTATTGTTGTGGCTTTTTTCACGTGAATGGATAGCAGATGATCTCAAATGTTAAAATACTATGATTTTATGTGAATTTTTTGTACTTCTGATATGTTTTCTTGCTTTTATACATGCATGTGTTTCCCTGAAGCATTTGATTCTAAATCATTTTAAAAGGAATTGGAGGAGAATTGAGCGTGAGAGCTTCTCTGGATGTTATCAGGCAAAATAAGGTTTCTTTTGTGGTGTGTGTGTGTGCTTTGTTTGGTGATGTGTTTTGTTTTATTTAGTTCAACAGTAGTTGAATATTTGCTTATAAATATAAGCATAGATGTTTCTGGTTTGCTAGGCGCTATGTATTTGCGAAAATATTGTCAGTCTATTACATCAACACAGAAGGCAGGGTTAAGGAATGATAAATGGTGCTGTATTCCTTTTTTTTTTTTTTTAACCTGGGCAGTTAATAATGCATCTGGGATTGAGAGTCTCAACAGTATAGTATACATGAAATAAATTGCATTAAACAATACAAACAATAAGAGTAGTGCTCCAAGTATGTGTTAACAGTGCAGATGTAAGCTACCATCATGTATTTATTATTTGAGTTGACTATTTGTTGATACGATGCATTCAAACAAACTGTGTTATGAAGTCTCAGGTGTGTATAGGTTTTTTAGGTATTAAACATCTGTCTCCATAATGTTATTGTATTATATATATTTATTGATGTTTTTGCTCTTCAGAAATGCTTTTTCAAATGTTTGTACTGACTTGGACGTAGGCTGGAAAACAGTGCAATCCTATTTTATTTGTTTCCTTTAGCATTAATATAGTGTAGATGTAAGTATTACCTGTAAATGTGGTAAGAAGAGTCAGAACTTCATTGTACATTCAAACAAACTGTGTTATGAAGTCTCAGGTGTGTATAGGTTTTTTAGGTATTAAACATCTGTCTCCATAATGTTATTGTATTATATATATTTATTGATGTTTTTGCTCTTCAGAAATGCTTTTTCAAATGTTTGTACTGACTTGGACGTAGGCTGGAAAACAGTGCAATCCTATTTTATTTGTTTCCTTTAGCATTAATATAGTGTAGATGTAAGTATTACCTGTAAATATGGTAAGAAGAGTCAGAACTTCATTAAATTTGGGGATTCTGTTGTTACTACTTGCACTATATGAATATATCCTTTAGCATTAATATAGTGTAGATGTAAGTATTACCTGTAAATGTGGTAAGAAGAGTCAGAACTTCATTGTATTTGGGGATTCTGTTGTTACTACTTGCACGATATGAATTTTTTTTTTTGGTGGTTTGTGTCTGTTGCAGTGCTCGTTACAAGTAAACCAAGTTTAATTTGTATTTCAAATATAATTTAAAAATTAAACAGTTCCCTCTGTTATGTGGGAGTCTAAAGTGGGAAGAGAGGAACAGGGACTTTTGTAGAAAATGTGTGTACTCAGGGGCTCAATCTTTATTTTTTTTTTGTTTGTTGTAGGGGATCTTCTATAGAAGTTAGATAACACATGCACTTATTTTGGGGAGTTTCATTTTTTCCCTTTTGACTGTTTTTTTTTTTTTGCATGCACTTATTTTGGGGAGTTTCATTTTTTCTCTTTTGACAGTTTTTTTGAGTAACTACTGCCTTTTCATGCTAAAAGATTAATTTCCTAATCTTATTTCACAGGTATGTTTTTCATGAAGAAATAAATTGTGATGTACACACAGACACGTCACTCAGTTGAGGTCACTTTTTTGAGCTGCCTGGGTTTTATGCTCTCTGCAGACTTCTAGTGTAACTTCCCTGTGGCAAATGCAGATGGCTTCCCAGAAAAATAGCTTTGCCTCGTTATATGGGAGAAAAGTGACTAAAATAGGTACAGCTACCCTCTGACATCTTTGTTGTCTCCTTCTTCTCTCTCACAGCCTTCCTCCTGTGCATGGCCCCCTCTTGCCAGTGTCTATATGGCCTTACTTTGTCTTATAGCTGTTGTCACTGCACAAGGTCACCTGTGTGAGACTGTTACTAAAGGACTTCAACTTAAGGACCATTGACTTAGATGTTGTTGTCCTCTGTCATGATTGTCAGCCAAAGGGAAGCCAGGCTAAACGATTATTAGGGGGCAAATGTGACCATGGAGAGATGAATTGATACACGTATCTAATAACACTTGAGTACAGTAAGTAATTTCAGGCTTGCCTGGTGTGGGTTGGAGCTTGAAGATGATTAATTCCTACAAAGTTTTGTGAAAACAGGTAGAAGGATCTATTTTGTATGGGAAAACTGTTATGGAGAGCCTCAAAAATTAATTCCTATGTTAGCTGTTAGGAGAATCCACTACTTAATCAAGAAGTCCTTCCTGAGTGAATTTTCTGGAGCCTAAAGAGGGCATGTTTACGTGTTTATTTGTTTGGGGTTTGGTTTGTTTGTTTTTAATCTCTGGCATACTTCTGTACTAGTTCCAGGCCAAAGCTGCAGTACTGCATAGCTCCGTGCTGGGTGCCAGTATTTCCAGTTTGATCACTGTTAGAGATTTCCACTGCGCTTTCACATCTTTAAGATGTCCTAATGTTATTAACATTCGCTAGTAGAGAAGAGCAAAGGCCGTCAAATAGACATCTTCTAAAGTGTGGTGTTTGCCAGCATTCAGAAAATAGAGCAAGCCTGAATTTTTGGGCACCTCCTAGAGAGAAATCTGTGTGTTGGCGAGATCACCGCCGCAGTTAATTTTAGTTCATGCTTCTGGAAGAAAATTGGAAACATAGATGAAAAAGTGGTACAATGAAGAAAAATAGACAGGAGGAAATTCTAAGTAATTTTTTGAGTGTATGGTGTGAAGTTTGACATTTTGGTGGAAGCAACCCCAGCTGCCTATACCATGGTGGCAGTAGCTGCTCTGAATAGTTTAGGGGAGAAATAAGTGAAATTATCCCTCCCCTGCCTCCCAGCCTCCAAGGCAAAAGAAGCTGGGATGATTCTTTTTGAACTGAATAATTTCATATGGACACGGAAAACTAGTTGTAAAAATAACAGCAGGATGCTGAGAACCCCTTACCTGTTGAGTGTGCAACTTTTTCACCTGATCAGACCTGTTTCTTTCAGAATCTGAATGAATGTGAGTCATTACTGCAGTTCTGTCACATTATATGAAAGGCTTTGATCTTGTATCTCACTCATGCTAATTTCTTTGACAGGGGTTTTTGAAGTAAAATCAGCGTACATGTGTTGTGGGATTTTTGGGGTGGGTGTTCTTCTGCGGTGGGTTATTTTTGAGTATTCTAATAGTGCTCTCCTATTAGAAATGTTGTTATTTAGGAAAAAAAAAACTGCAGGAGTTTAGCAGGGGGCAAGGAACTGCAAATACTATACTTAAAGGCTGCAAATTATACAGGGCTATTAGGGAGGTTTAATGGGCCCAGGATATGACTTCTAGGCAGCGCTTGTAAAATGAGATTACACACACCTGTACCTGGCAGGAGTGCTGGCCCTGTTCTAAAGGAGCATTCCAGTTCTGAATGTATTGTTTTGGGTTTGTTTACCTAGAAATGAATCTTACCTTTGCAGCTTGATTGCTTAAGAGGGTAATAATTGCCAGGATAGTAGTTCAGAAATCTGTGAGAGATTAATTTGAGAATTTAAGGCATTTTTTTGACTAGTGGAAGCAAAAGAGAAACAGAATTTCAGCTTCTTGTTGAAATGATCCAAATATTAAATGGGAGCCCTCACCTTTTCTCTCATAAGGCACATGTAAGTTGGGACAAAGTAGAGCAAACACTTGTATTTTAGACTAATAATATGCTTCAAAGCATAAAACAAGACTTGCTTGTTTCCATCTGTGGGTGAAGGAGTCCTGTTATTATGTCTGTTGTGGCAATGTGTGAAAGTGTCTACCTTTTGAGCTTCAGAGAGCTGCCTTGTAATATTTTCCTCTCTTTACTTTGATTTTAATAATTTATTGTTATTTTTTTGGGGCCTGAAATGTATCTGCATGTTTAATCAGTTTTCCAAATTTAGAACAAATCCACCCAATGTTTTTTCTTTAGACACCTATCAAAAATTAGGTATCCCCTGTCCATAACTTTGGTGTCTTACTCTTTGCACATCATGAATTAGCAAGTGTTTGTGAAACTTCTTCCTTGTGTTCTCAGCAGCCCTTCTGATGAGTATTTGATCAAATACAAAACCCTCATCTTTGGGAACGAGAAAAATAGTTGCTTTTGTGTGATTTGTTTTACCTGAGCTCGGTTGAACAATGGAGGACATTCATCAGCAAAGTTAGATTTATTGCTTTAAGACCAATATCGTAGCTATTATAAATTGCGCAATAAATCTGTGGTGAATGTAGGGTTTAGTGAGATTTGTTTGAAGATTATTAGTACGTTGCACAATGCCAGGTACATGTGATTGTAGCTTTCCTGGGTGGTGGTGCAGGTGATGAACTTCCAGTTTACAGCAATTTACAACCAGTTTAGGACCTCGTCTTTCAAGTGTATAGCAATGCGTTGTTAAATAGGTAATAGCAATAAAATGCTGGCTTTGCTGTTTGTGTTGCTTTGACTAAAACATGGTGTCTCTTAATCTTTTTTACTGGCTTGTTCCACTTCTCACTTAAAACACATGAGTAATACTGGGGTGGGGGAGTCTTGGCAGTTGATTATCTTACCTCAATCTATAAATGGACAAGGACTAGCACAGAAAAAGCAAACATCCTTTTTGTGTACCACTACTTAATTGGAGTTTGTTTTTTCCTTGCTAAACTATGAACTTTATGGTTGGTGTGGTCAACAGGAAAAACTTGTTTTAAGCTCCAGGGCAAGTACCTGATGACTGCTGTGAAGCTCCTTTGGGGTTTTATTTTCTTTTTTCTTATTTTTTTCTTTCTTTTTTTCCTCTCTTTAAATGATTTCGGATTATACAAACTTTAATGCTAGTGTTGACTTTTCTGCTTTCTTGAGAAATAATGCATTATGCCAGTGTGAAAGGAGGAGTGAGGGAAAATTATATGACTTCATAAACACATCTTTATGTAACTGGGATTTATAACTTTTCAGACCGAAGTATTTAAATACATTTGATTTAGTGAGATTAAATTTTAATGTTTTTGGAAGAAGATACAAAAGGGGATATGAGAAAAATCCCTCAAGGCAGGAAGTAGTTTCATGAATGTAAGTGTGGTTTGATTTTTAACATGGGAAATGGTATATCACATTGGTACCTACCAGAAAAATGAGGATAAATGTAGTTATTAACATGACAACTCAAAGTTAAAACAAATAAAAGCAGCAACAACAAAACTTAAAACCAAACAACAAAAAAAGAGCAATTGCAGAAGGAATGTTTGACTCAATATAGTGCTTATAAAAGTTGTTCAGCTTTAATGATTTTGAGATTTTGGATTCTTTGTCTGGGCGAGGGGGAAGGGTCAAGCATTTTCAAGTAGGAGTATGACTCTTGGAAGATGTACATTTTGCATTGGCTTGCACTTTGTAGCTGGATGCTTATGTTAGTAGTAATGTTGGTGACACAGTGCTTTTTCTTCCAGCACATACCACAAAGGATAGTTTGTATGGATCAGTTTGCTTTAGCTCTCTAAAAGTTTAGATGTATACATGTTAATGAGACCATTCCTAAAAAAAACACAAAACAAAACCCACAACACCCACCCCACCCTTCCTAACCTATAAAATTCCAGTTTTCCTTTTATTTAGGAGGTTATTCTTGTGGGAGGTGGTGGGCTGGTGGGGAAGGAGAGATAAAGGTAAAAACTTAGGAATTAAGAATTCAAAAACTATGTGTGGCATGGTATGATAAATATGCAACTGGTACAGTTTTTTTAGCATTTTTAACGTTTTGGGTAGTGTCAAACAGTCCTCTTTGTTTGTGGTTCGCAGCCCCCATTTAATTGTTCTTAGGGTGTTTTACCTGAAGTGGTTAGAATTCACCAGTATCAGTGAAATTAACATTTGAACTGTGACAGATACAACCTGAAACACTTGGTGGTTTTCTGAAGGAAGTCTCTAATCTGAATATGGAAAAAAAAAAAAAAACAAACGACTACAGTAGCATGCTACATGAATAAGTATAAAGAACCAACATAGGAATATAAAGGTTGGAAACTTGAAAGATGAAGGAAGCTGAGTTGATCCCTGAATGAGTCTGCCTTCAGGTAGACTTCAGCAATACATGGTGGTTTAATTGAAGAGGTTACCTCACTTAGTTGGTAAGTTTTAGAGGTTACCTACCCGCTCTTTTACCAAAGATTTTTTTTTTTGTCATCCTTTTAGGATAACCAACACAGCAAGAGATGTGTCTGTTATTTATAGCACAACATAAAGAAACTACATGGCTTACAGTTTCACAAATTAGCATGTATGTTGATGGCTGACTTGCTGGTAAGCATGATCTTCTTGGAGATACATAATGATAGGATGAAAGCCAATGGGGATACAAGCTGTAGCGAGGGAAAATTGAATTAAGAAAAAAAAATATGCTATAAGGGTAATCACATATAGGGAAAGGTTGCCCAGAGATTGTTGAATCCAGGGCTCAACAGGACAAGAGCCTGAACAATTTGATGCATGTTGGCCCTGCTCTGAGCGAGGAACCAGACTAAATGATTTCCAGAGGTCTATTCCAGGCAAAATTACTCTGTGATTTCAGATTCTGCCACCCCTGCTGCAGGTGTGGAAACTCCTAGGGTTGAGGTGGGGCAGGCAGCTGTCTTTTAACCTCTCTTAGGTCCTGAATAGCCAGAATACATCTCTGAGTGGTCAGGTTATATATTTCAAGGTGTTCTTTGAGGGAGATGTATAGAAGTGTACTTGGAGGTCTTCTCATAGCCTCAAGTAACTTAATGAAACTAGTATTTCCATTTTTTCCAAGTACTACTTGAAAAAATAAAAATACACAGACATCAACTGAGTATATAACATGTGAGGGGATTTTGCTCATTTGTATTTTATCTTTAATAGCTATCAACTGGCATCTTAACTAATCAGTTATGGATCCTTATCAACTCTTTATGGTAGTAACTCCTGTGAAAATTCTGAAATGTCTCGCATTTTCTTCTTAGAAATGTTAGGGATATAATTTTACTTCTGCAGTAATTTCAAGTGTTAAAAATATATTTTAAATACTGGTAATTTTAAGACTGTCTGGTAGCTGCAATATGTATGTGTGTTATGGGTATGACTAACCAGCCACCTTCTTATCTTCCCATTGACATTAAAGAGAATGTCTTGGAAGTCTTCTGTCAGTCAAAAAGTAGTTTATAAATGAAGCCAAAACACTGAATTCTGCATCTGAGTTTTACTGCACCTTAGGGGCAGAGGGAAGAGCCCTTTTAATTTAAATCCACATCAAAGAGCTCTTTTCACACTTTTTCTGGAGTCGGGATGGTCACTGCTTGACATTCACAGCCAATGAGTAATTGTTACCAAGATTTCTGATGGAATCACAGAAAGATAAGTAAGATATTGTAGTCACCCTCCTTTGGATTTTTAGTGGCTTTTACACCAATAAAAGATCTGATGTTCATTCCCTTTTTTTTTGTCGTGCAGTCATGGTTACACCTTAAAGAATCCCTTTTAATAAAGACTAAGTTGTCAAACCATTGGGAGCATGCATTAATTTGCAGTGTAGCTTTCCCTGCCCACTGGGTGATAAAGCGGCCCCATCTGATGGTCAATTATTGGCCTGTAAGCAAATCCACTAATTGGAAAAATTAGTGAATTAGAATTTTAGACCCTTTAAAACTTTCACTAACTTTCATACAGTTTATTTGCTGGAACAAAACCCAACCCTCTGAAAGGTTATTTGAGACATTCACTCCTAGAACATGCTTTACTGGTTTGTAAGCAAAAAAGAGAGAGAAAGGATGTAGACAAGAAAGAACTCTTTAAGTGTGGTCAATTATATTCAACTAAAATATCCCAAGTAAAGCTAAATATCCTGCCAGTTGCCTGCCTCAATCTTTTTGCAAAATAATGTGACGTTTCCCAGTTTTTTTAAATAGCCCAACTGCTGGCATATTTAAATTCAGCTTCCTACAAAAGTGTGAATAAGTTATTCTGTGGGATTGGTTTACTTTTCTAATTTTATTTTGAGAACAGTAAAACTACCATGCAAGTTTGGCCAGCTCCCTCTGTTGGATAAGATTTCTGGTCTGTGGTGGGCTGAGCATCTCTGTAAACTGGAGCACTCTTCCCACTGTGTGTTTCCTGTGCAGATTGTTACCTCCAGGAAGCAATTAATGGCATAAAATTTCCTTCTCCAGTTAACTCCGTCTCAGGTGTTCAATCTACAGAACTAATTTGTAGCTATTGTGAAGTATCTGAAAACCAAACCAAACAGAAATGTGTAGTGTTTACAAGTCCTTGGCACCAAAGGTTGTGCTTTAAAGATCTGCTCCTATTTGTCTCCTCTACGTGCTCCTGTAGTCAGTTACTGCTAAAGCCGCATGTTTTTCTCTTTATATTTCACACAAGGTTTTAAAATATCCTTGTTCCTTACTTAACAGCAGGAAATATACAGTGGTTGAAAGAAAGTAGGTTTCTGATGTATTTCCCTGCTTATTTTCCCTTGTGTTGAAAAATTTTCTTGGATTGAGACTGTTTAGGATTTAAAATATTTTGTGAAATTACATGTTTTTTTTGAACCAGTGAATCTTTCTAATTTAGTGTGCCTTTCAGCTAATTTTGGACTTTTTTCCTTTTATAAAAATCTGATAGTCTAACTCAGTTCTTCTAAAATTTTGAGAGCCTTCTGCTATGCCCTTTTTGTGATCATTGCTGCTCTTTTCAATTTCTACATTACCTCGTTTCAATTTCTACATTTCCTCGTTTTGAAATGTCAGTGCCAATTATGGCAAAAAAAATATTAGTTTTTAATTTGCTAACCATTTTAGCTTGTTGACAGTTGAATTTTCATTAAGGCCTACTTTTTTTTTTTTCTCTTCCCTATTTTTAGTTGGTAGATGTTACAGGCCTTTTCAGCAAAGATGTCTACAAAAGATATATTACAGTTACACAAGTCTTATATTAAATCTATAAATTCTTCACAGTCTGTGACTAGGTATTTTGTTTGAATACTTGATGTAGAAATTGAAAAGTAATCCATTATCTTAAGTATATTATCATAGAGACTGTCGACACTGGTTTTAACTATAGCTTTTTTTAGCAAAAGTAACTACTGTAGCACATTCAGCTGCGAAAACACAGAACAAAAAAATTAAATACATAGTATTTTTCATTCTGCAGTTACAGAACAAATTGCTAAAATATGCCATGTTGTAAATATGAACTGTTTTCGCAAAACAAACTGCCTTTTAATAAAAGAACTTACTTCAAACAAAGGAGATGCATTTAAGCAGAGATGCAAACACACTTTCTCGCAACCCAGTTCCTTAAAGGATTATGTTCTGTGCCCCAAAGTACCATGTATGAGCGAAAAGGGAAATCTGAATTATCATGAAGAAAAAAGGCTCTCTTTGCATATGAAATAGGCCCTTGGCTTAAGTTATAGCTGTCACACAGTTAGATATGAGTTTGCAATCTCTGCCTTACGCTACTAGAGTAAGTAGAGTCACTGAACTGAGAAATGTTTGGGACCCTGGACACAGACTCCTTGCCCAGTTATGTATTGCTGGGAGACTGTTGCAAGCAAGAGGAATTCATGGTTGTATCTTGCAGGAAACATATGAAATGTCTGTTTCACAGTAGAACATATTTATTAATTTACTGGAGCCTTTCAATTTTGTAAATGAGCAAGCAGTTCTGGTTTCAATTTTTTCAACACACAAATTGGACTGAAATAAATCCCGAAGGTAAACTTCTTTTTTTTATTATCCCACGGAAATAAATCCCGAAGGTAAACTTCTTTTTTATTAGCCCACTGAAGTTAATCTTGTACTGTGTGCTTACAAATTTTTTTGTGTTCAAATAAAAAAATCTGTTTTGCTAAGAATTTGTTTAGGTACATAATCACAAGAATTGAATCTAAACTTCATTGTTAACTGGAGCTATTTGTAGGTTTTTTGCACAGGAACTAGAGCAGGTCTTAAAGTGCTTAAATGTGAAGATTTTGTTAGGATATGTACTCGCTCATGCAGATCTCTTAAATAACTATTTCTTACTTAAAATGTGCAAAATATTTTGAAAATCCATCACTATGGATTCTAGAAATGCTCTAAATGTACACTTTTCCTGAAAAGAATGTTCCTTTAAGAAAAAAAAAAAAGCTTTACTTTCTGCTTCTCTTCTGATCATACTTTTAAGACGTACTACACTCACCTTGTGCAGGTTTTATCATTTTATAGTTGGAAGATATTTGTAAATGGAGATGTGAAAACATTCTGCAAACAGTTGTAGAACACTCTTTAATTTTTTTAGGTTTGGTTATTCCTGCTAGGGGTTCACCTCTACTTGATATCCCCGGTCAACTCTACTATGTTAACCTCTCCCACTAGTTATCCCATTCATGTTCTAAGCTCTTCTGACATTTCCTTTCCCCTGTGAGCACCCGAGCTCCTCTGTGGCCCCCTGTGTTTCCATCTGAAAAGGCTGGCAAGAGTGTTAGTAGTTGTTATGGCAATAAGCAGTTCATGAGGGACATCACTCCCCACCCCCCAAACTCCCCAGTATTTCAATATTTATTCTTGCCAATAAAACAAAAAATATGTCTCTGTGTTTTGCTAGCTTTTTTCTTGTTTTGATTGTTGATTGATGGAGAATCAAACTTGAAAATGTCATTGTTTGAAGGGTTGGACTATCAATGTGTTTAGGTGTTAAAGAAACAACTCTGGTTTGTTATAAATGGAAATTCAGAAGAAGTGATAAACTTAAAATGCATAGCAACTTCTAGTTGCCATGGTGCCAACTTGAAGTCATTTTCTTCCATATTAAAATACTTCTTGGGTGTCGTCGTTGCTTTCAAGTAGTCACTATTAAGGAGGAAATGGCTCTGGGGAGAAGTTATGAGAAACTATTTTGGAATATCTAATGTGACAACCAATGAAGAAGTGTCAAGAAAATTCCTTAGTTTTCAAGAATCTGTTTGTGGCCTGTTTATTTTGGCAATATATGCTTTAATGACACAACTTCAAAACACTAAAGAATGGCGGGGTACTGCGGGCCATCCCCCAGGCCTGTGCCAATGAGTCAGTTCTTCAAGAAACAAATAATGAAGTTGAGTTTGTCAAAAGACTGAGTCAGTAACTGGATCAGTCCCCGTTGCATCCTTTCCCTGTGTGTCAGTCAGCTGCTCTGGTTCATGTGTGCTTGCTCTTCTCCTCCCCACTTCTGAGCTGCCAGGCCTTTTATCAGTTATGTTAATGTACCTGTAATTCTTACTTCTGTGATAATCAAAAAGAACGTCTGACTGGACGTACCACTTCAGAAATACTTTAAACTTCTTCCAGAGCTTTGGTATCTTGCCTCAATAGTTTTCGGTGTCAGAGCTGTTAAGTGTTAGACTTGGGTCCCCCATGTGGAATTGAGCTGCACTACGGCTCTGGGCTTTCCCAGGCAAACTGCTGTTACTTACTCTTTTTTTTTTTTTTTTTTTTTGGTAATTTTTTTTTCTCTTTTTTTTACAAACGGGGTCCTTCCCATTTTTCGTCT
>NW_015090800.1:1149641-1186241 GCF_001431845.1 Calidris pugnax | reverse complement strand
GTTTATAAATGAAGCCAAAACACTGAATTCTGCATCTGAGTTTTACTGCACCTTAGGGGCAGAGGGAAGAGCCCTTTTAATTTAAATCCACATCAAAGAGCTCTTTTCACACTTTTTCTGGAGTCGGGATGGTCACTGCTTGACATTCACAGCCAATGAGTAATTGTTACCAAGATTTCTGATGGAATCACAGAAAGATAAGTAAGATATTGTAGTCACCCTCCTTTGGATTTTTAGTGGCTTTTACACCAATAAAAGATCTGATGTTCATTCCCTTTTTTTTTGTCGTGCAGTCATGGTTACACCTTAAAGAATCCCTTTTAATAAAGACTAAGTTGTCAAACCATTGGGAGCATGCATTAATTTGCAGTGTAGCTTTCCCTGCCCACTGGGTGATAAAGCGGCCCCATCTGATGGTCAATTATTGGCCTGTAAGCAAATCCACTAATTGGAAAAATTAGTGAATTAGAATTTTAGACCCTTTAAAACTTTCACTAACTTTCATACAGTTTATTTGCTGGAACAAAACCCAACCCTCTGAAAGGTTATTTGAGACATTCACTCCTAGAACATGCTTTACTGGTTTGTAAGCAAAAAAGAGAGAGAAAGGATGTAGACAAGAAAGAACTCTTTAAGTGTGGTCAATTATATTCAACTAAAATATCCCAAGTAAAGCTAAATATCCTGCCAGTTGCCTGCCTCAATCTTTTTGCAAAATAATGTGACGTTTCCCAGTTTTTTTAAATAGCCCAACTGCTGGCATATTTAAATTCAGCTTCCTACAAAAGTGTGAATAAGTTATTCTGTGGGATTGGTTTACTTTTCTAATTTTATTTTGAGAACAGTAAAACTACCATGCAAGTTTGGCCAGCTCCCTCTGTTGGATAAGATTTCTGGTCTGTGGTGGGCTGAGCATCTCTGTAAACTGGAGCACTCTTCCCACTGTGTGTTTCCTGTGCAGATTGTTACCTCCAGGAAGCAATTAATGGCATAAAATTTCCTTCTCCAGTTAACTCCGTCTCAGGTGTTCAATCTACAGAACTAATTTGTAGCTATTGTGAAGTATCTGAAAACCAAACCAAACAGAAATGTGTAGTGTTTACAAGTCCTTGGCACCAAAGGTTGTGCTTTAAAGATCTGCTCCTATTTGTCTCCTCTACGTGCTCCTGTAGTCAGTTACTGCTAAAGCCGCATGTTTTTCTCTTTATATTTCACACAAGGTTTTAAAATATCCTTGTTCCTTACTTAACAGCAGGAAATATACAGTGGTTGAAAGAAAGTAGGTTTCTGATGTATTTCCCTGCTTATTTTCCCTTGTGTTGAAAAATTTTCTTGGATTGAGACTGTTTAGGATTTAAAATATTTTGTGAAATTACATGTTTTTTTTGAACCAGTGAATCTTTCTAATTTAGTGTGCCTTTCAGCTAATTTTGGACTTTTTTCCTTTTATAAAAATCTGATAGTCTAACTCAGTTCTTCTAAGATTTTGAGAGCCTTCTGCTATGCCCTTTTTGTGATCATTGCTGCTCTTTTCAATTTCTACATTACCTCGTTTCAATTTCTACATTTCCTCGTTTTGAAATGTCAGTGCCAATTATGGCAAAAAAAATATTAGTTTTTAATTTGCTAACCATTTTAGCTTGTTGACAGTTGAATTTTCATTAAGGCCTTCTTTTTTTTTTTTCCTCTTCCCTATTTTTAGTTCGTAGATGTTACAGGCCTTTTCAGCAAAGATGTCTACAAAAGATATATTACAGTTACACAAGTCTTATATTAAATCTATAAATTCTTCACAGTCTGTGACTAGGTATTTTGTTTGAATACTTGCTGTAGAAATTGAAAAGTAATCCATTATCTTAAGTATATTATCATAGAGACTGTCGACACTGGTTTTAACTATAGCTTTTTTAGCAAAAGTAACTATTGTAGCACATTCAGCTGCGAAAACACAGAACAAAAAAATTAAATACATAGTATTTTTCATTCTGCAGTTACAGAACAAATTGCTAAAATATGCCATGTTGTAAATATGAACTGTTTTCGCAAAACAAACTGCCTTTTAATAAAAGAACTTACTTCAAACAAAGGAGATGCATTTAAGCAGAGATGCAAACACACTTTCTCGCAACCCAGTTCCTTAAAGGATTATGTTCTGTGCCCCAAAGTACCATGTATGAGCGGAAAGGGATATCTGAATTATGAAGAAAAAAGGCTCTCTTCACGTATGAAATAGGCCCTTGGCTTAAGTTATAGCTGTCACACAGTTAGATATGAGTTTGCAATCTCTGCCTTACGCTACTAGAGTAAGTAGAGTCACTGAACTGAGAAATGTTTGGGACCCTGGACACAGACTCCTTGCCCAGTTATGTATTGCTGGGAGACTGTTGCAAGCAAGAGGAATTCATGGTTGTATCTTGCAGGAAACATATGAAATGTCTGTTTCACAGTAGAACATATTTATTAATTTACTGGAGCCTTTCAATTTTGTAAATGAGCAAGCAGTTCTGGTTTCAATTTTTTCAACACACAAATTGGACTGAAATAAATCCCGAAGGTAAACTTCTTTTTTATTAGCCCACTGAAGTTAATCTTGTACTGTGTGCTTACAAATTTTTTTGTGTTCAAATAAAAAATCTGTTTTGCTAAGAATTTGTTTAGGTACATAATCACAAGAATTGAATCTAAACTTCATTGTTAACTGGAGCTATTTGTAGGTTTTTTGCACAGGAACTAGAGCAGGTCTTAAAGTGCTTAAATGTGAAGATTTTGTTAGGATATGTACTCGCTCATGCAGATCTCTTAAATAACTATTTCTTACTTAAAATGTGCAAAATATTTTGAAAATCCATCACTATGGATTCTAGAAATGCTCTAAATGTACACTTTTCCTGAAAAGAATGTTCCTTTAAGAAAAAAAAAAAGCTTTACTTTCTGCTTCTCTTCTGATCATACTTTTAAGACGTACTACACTCACCTTGTGCAGGTTTTATCATTTTATAGTTGGAAGATATTTGTAAATGGAGATGTGAAAACATTCTGCAAACAGTTGTAGAACACTCTTTAATTTTTTTAGGTTTGGTTATTCCTGCTAGGGGTTCACCTCTACTTGATATCCCCGGTCACTCTACTATGTTAACCTCTCCCACTAGTTATCCCATTCATGTTCTAAGCTCTTCTGACATTTCCTTTCCCCTGTGAGCACCCGAGCTCCTCTGTGGCCCCCTGTGTTTCCATCTGAAAAGGCTGGCAAGAGTGTTAGTAGTTGTTATGGCAATAAGCAGTTCATGAGGGACATCACTCCCCACCCCCCAAACTCCCCAGTATTTCAATATTTATTCTTGCCAATAAAACAAAAAATATGTCTCTGTGTTTTGCTAGCTTTTTTCTTGTTTTGATTGTTGATTGATGGAGAATCAAACTTGAAAATGTCATTGTTTGAAGGGTTGGACTATCAATGTGTTTAGGTGTTAAAGAAACAACTCTGGTTTGTTATAAATGGAAATTCAGAAGAAGTGATAAACTTAAAATGCATAGCAACTTCTAGTTGCCATGGTGCCAACTTGAAGTCATTTTCTTCCATATTAAAATACTTCTTGGGTGTCGTCGTTGCTTTCAAGTAGTCACTATTAAGGAGGAAATGGCTCTGGGGAGAAGTTATGAGAAACTATTTTGGAATATCTAATGTGACAACCAATGAAGAAGTGTCAAGAAAAATCCTTAGTTTTCAAGAATCTGTTTTGCGGGCTGTTTATTTTGGCAATATATGCTTTAATGACACAACTTCAAAACACTAAAGAATGGCGGGGTACTGCGGGCCATCCCCCAGGCCTGTGCCAATGAGTCAGTTCTTCAAGAAACAAATAATGAAGTTGAGTTTGTCAAAAGACTGAGTCAGTAACTGGATCAGTCCCCGTTGCATCCTTTCCCTGTGTGTCAGTCAGCTGCTCTGGTTCATGTGTGCTTGCTCTTCTCCTCCCCACTTCTGAGCTGCCAGGCCTTTTATCAGTTATGTTAATGTACCTGTAATTCTTACTTCTGTGATAATCAAAAAGAACGTCTGACTGGACGTGCCACTTCAGAAATACTTTAAACTTCTTCCAGAGCTTTGGTATCTTGCCTCAATAGTTTTCGGTGTCAGAGCTGTTAAGTGTTAGACTTGGGTCCCCCATGTGGAATTGAGCTGCACTACGGCTCTGGGCTTTCCCAGGCAAACTGCTGTTTCTTTCTCTTTTTTTTTTTTTTTTGTTTTGCTAATTTTATTTACTCTTTTTGTTACAAACGAGGTCCTTCCATATGTTCGTCTTGAATAATACCTTTGATTTTTAACAAGAATAATAAAGAGTTCTATTACTAAACGCTTGATCTTGTTCTTGAAAATATCAAGGGTTTGCAAAAGTCTCCAAAATGTTGCATGACCTTGATACATAAGTAGTAATAACCCCAAAATGGTAGTCTAGAAGTTGGCTGTAAATGAATTTGTACTGCATTTCATTTAAGAAGTTTTAATGCTGAGCATTTCTCTCTGATACTTTAGCTCCATGGCGTATAAAAATTGTCAAAAAGCATCTCAATAAATACTTCAGGAAGTTGTTTTTTTTTCATAAAATGCTTTCTATTTTAAAGCAATAAGGTTTAATTTTTAGAAAGTTGAGTTAAAATTTACTCCTTTACTGTAGTCACACAAAGATTGCAGCTGGTGCATTCATTCTGTACAGTGAACAGGCTAATTAACACAAGTTGCGTAATATAAACTTCAGATTGCAGCACTGGCTCTTTAAAGAGTTTGCATCATGTTTATTGGAATGATCAATAACTCTGTGAACCAGACATGGCAATTAATTCAAAATGACCAGCTTTGGAGTTAATTTGTACCTCCATATTTTGACTGCTACTATGTAGCTGCTGAAACTTGAGGTATATTTGCGGGGAAAAAATATTGCAGGTGGTAGGTTCAAAGTCTTGCCCCTCTGTTCAGTTTACTCTAATTATTAACGAGCCATCCGTAGACAACTGATTACTAATACTTCTGGGAGTAAAAATTGCCTCCGCTGGTTTTTTTTGGTTTTAGAAGCAACAATCTTCTTTCTTTTCTACTTAGTCACTAAAACCATAACAATCTACTAAATATAGCATATAGATATTTTGAATGCCATTTTTTCAGGCTTTGGGCTAGGGCATAAAACAGGAGAGGGATGATCTGAACACTAAAAGATGACCTCTTCAAAGCAGTGTCCTGCAACTGTTCAGTTACCTAATGGGCAGAGCTGAAATGAAGTTGGAGCTGTATCCCAGCTTCCAAGTACAACAGAGCAATGGGTGGTTGTTGATTCTTGCTAGAAAGCTCTGTGTGTTCCAAGCAAGGTTTTACACCATTTCCTCTTCAAACCTCCAGGAGATCACTGGCGCAGCTGGAGTGCTATAGGCTGTGTACCACTGTCTGGGTGAATGTCTTTTATTAGGTGCAAACATGACAATAAAAGTTTGCATATTTGACACCTCCGTGTTGGGTTATTTAGCTGAGAAATTATTTGGGGAAACAATCGGGAAAACAGTAGTGAAAACCGCCCTCTAAAGAATGCTTTTTCGACCTTGTCACTTTCCTGCACTCAGTTGTGATGAGAACCAGAATGTTTATGTTTAGGTTCTCAGTCTATTGCTCTACAAGCTCTGTCCTCATTTCAGAGCCAAGAATAAATCACATCACCTCAGACAGCAGGTGAGTTTTGTGAAATGTGCCTACAGATTAGTCTTTGTGTCTGTCAGCAGTCAGTAGAACTTAAGTTCTTCTTACTCACTTCAGGTGAGGTAGCAGAGCAGTACGGTGGACGTAGCTGTGCGGCATGTTAAGCTTGAGATGGTTTGCCTGCCAGCAAATTCTTCTGGAACCTCCACATCAACAACACTCCACTTGTTATTGTAAATGTGATAGTGTTTTGAGTTAGAATTCCAAAGGGATTTAATCTTGTAGCTTCAGGCACCTCAAAAACTATTTCAAAAAGGATGGCTGTGCTCGCGCTTCCACTGTGGTGAAGAGATTTCTGGACTGTCTTTTAAAGAGGTAGCTTACGCACCAAAAGCAATTAAACCATAGCAAAAGATAGAACTTGACATGTTTTTTAAGCTTTCTTACAGCGCCTCGGCTCTGCTCACAACTTAAAATTCCTTCTGCAATCCCTCACTAGTGATTCCGATGTTTTCATAGTTTCATCTGTGTTTGCTTCAAGTACCTTCTATTGTGCCTGCTTTCAGAAAGAGCATGCTTTTCTGTGCTGCTGCTGCTCTTACGGTGAAGCTTGTAATTTTAAGCACATTTGACAGCTCCTTCATTCCTTCATTAACAATTTGTAATTGTGTATTGCTTCCTGCTCAATCTTAAACGCTTCTGTATTATTTAATAAGATTGCGCTGTGTTTTGCAAAGTAGAACTGTAAATTAAATCATCTCATTCATGTAGTTTCTCTAGTTTAATACCAGATGCTTCCAAAAGGTGCTATTACTCGAGGAGCTTCTTGTGATAAGAATTTCTCGGTCTGTCTCTTGCTCCTGCTCACCAGCAGGTATCAGTGATGAGAAGCGTAACCTAAAACTGTAAGATTTTCAGTTGCTACCAGGGTGACACCATCTTAGGCAGCAGATTTACTTAAAGAAATGTCAGCCAGGATGTTAAGTCCCTTGAGGTTGTGATAGCAGCTGTCTAGGAACTGTAGATCTTACTGTCTTAACAGCTGAGCTACGTGCCTAATATCCTCACGAGATTGAGTATTCCTTACTAATCTGATTTGCGGTATTAAATGCGTGTGTGATTGTGTTGCTGTTTTAAAAGTACACTGAACCTTTCAGTTCAAGAGGTGAGGAATCTCTTCACATCAGCATCAGAATCGCCGTCAGCTTCAGGCTTCTGTTTGCATCTGCTCTCTGGATCCCCGTGGCCCTCTTGTGTAACTTTGGATAGACAAAAGTCTGTTTCTGCATTGCCTAAATGTGTTCAAACTGGCTTTGAAATAAAAATGATGCCTTGAGGAAGTTGCTACCAGTGCCTTCAGGCTGTCATCTTGGATTCGTTCCATGTGAAGAAAGACCTTGTAACTGACTTAAAGTTGAGTGTGAGGTCTTTTTTTTATTATTATTTTTTTGGGTTTGAGGTCCCACAAAAAAAAAAGATGCCAAAGCTTGCTTAATGTCAGAAAAGGGGTGGATGATGTTGTTTACAAAGGTGATGACTTAAAGTTGAGTGTGAGGTCTTTTTTTTATTATTATTTTTTTGGGTTTGAGGTCCCACAAAAAAAAAAGATGCCAAAGCTTGCTTAATGTCAGAAAAGGGGTGGATGATGTTGTTTACAAAGGTGATTAGAATTTATTTCTAAAGTCAATAGTAATCATGATCTCTGATGTCGCGTATGAGCAGTAATAGACTTAATTTGTGTGAAATGAGAGGCAGTTTTGGATGTTCTCCAAGAAAGAATCTACCTTTAAAATGCAGGTTTTTGTTCTAATCTTTATTTTCCTTGCAAAAAACCTGTGGAGACTGTCTGGTTTCTTAGTTTTTAATACGAGGGTGAGAACAAGAGGACTGATCCTCCTATAAAAGGAAGTAAAATAAGAAGAGGCAAATTGATGCAAGAGGTTTCCAATACAGAAAGGGATGTCCTAAGTTGTTAAGGCAGTTGTAGATGTGTGAAGTGGAAAGTAAAGTGAGAAGTCAGCATATGAGAGAGCAGAGAAAACCAGAAAGGAAAGAGTAATGCACATTCTTTTGTTGACATGGCTTTTACAGGATATATATAATAAATATCTCTTACCTAATGTAACATTGGAAGGGGAAACCTGGAAAAAGGAGTCTATAAGCCTGGAAAGGGTTTTTGAAGAATAAAATAGTTGGTTAGTTTGGCTAGAGTAGCCCCAAAGTGTTTCAGTAGTCTACTACAGGCTGAACTAATTGGTAGTTTACGAGCTTGATTTTTGTTCCAGAGTTCCCATTTAGTTTTGTAACCTTGAGCTAGAGGATCAGCTACAGTGATTTGAGAGGAAGGACTGGCATTCCAGTAGGACCATGCTGTTGTCTTCTGGGGAGACTTTTGAGTCTGCTACCTTGCTGAATCCACACCTCTATTATTCTTAGGAGCATCCTGGAGATTGACCTTTCTGGTCGACCTCAGTTACTGTAGAAGTTAATATCTAGTCAACTCATGCTAAAATCCCATTAAAGCCAGTCTTTTTGGAAGTGCTTTTGGCAGCAAATGCTCTCTGAATGCTTCAGGCAGAGGTTGGTACTGCGAGTAAGTTTTTCCTGTCTACTTTTGTTCTGTTTTCTGGATTGATGGATTACTTGAATAAAAAAGCAAGTATACATAGTTAACTTCTAAAATACTATAAGGAAGAGGAAACAAGCCTTCATTTAAGGAAATTGCAATCTTTTATGAATAATAATTTGTGTAAATTGACTGTGGATTAACACGCTCTCCATGGGCAAACTGTTCTCTTCTTTTTTTGTTCCTAAATAATAAACACGCTCTCCATGGGCAAACTGTTCTCTTATTTTAATTGCAATCTTTTATGAATAATAATTTGTGTAAATTGACTGTGGATTAACACGCTCTCCATGGGCAAACTGTTCTCTTCTTTTTTTGTTCCTAAATAATATTTTTTTTGCAGTACTTGTGTATTAGTAAAATGGAGAAGTTGGATCAGTTACCGCTCTTGCTGCTTTGGAAGAATGTTGTACCTAAAAATTAAATCTTGAAAAAACTTGATTCATTTAGTATTTGTTAAAGTTCCTTAGTCTGGGATTATCAGTAGTTACAGGGGGGAAGTTATTTGGTATTTAAATAGAATATTTAATCAAGATAAGTTCTTATTAAGAAAATATACAGGGTGAGTAAAGAGATATATATTGTTAGATATTAGATCCAGTGATGTTTTGTGATGCCTGTAGCTATGAAGCAATACTTCTGTCCAGAAGTTATAAGCAGGTTTGTCTTTTGGCCATTCCCAACCCATCGTTCCCACTAGCATCAAGGTGGTTTGTTTGTGGTTCTCCTACCGCTGCTGGTTTCTTCATTCTCAGAAAACTATAAGGAAGGGACCTCAAAATCCCCTCCGCTTGCCTTTTTCAAGGAAAAATTAGAGCAGCTAACTAAGTGGTGGAGATCAAGAAGATGTTTTGAATGTTCATACAATGATTGTTGCTTTGGAAGGAAACTCTGAAGCAGATTTGTGGGGTTTGTAGGATAGAGTATAAGCATTTCTCTTCAAAAGGGAAGTTTGTTTACAAGCTGTATATATTTCAGTGACACGCTTGCTTCATTTTAAAAGAAAGTGTTGGTATTATTCTAAGACTGACAGGAGATTATCCTCAACATATAGCCTCCTGTAAGCTTTGCTTGTTACACCGTCACTTTCAAGCCTATCTGTAATTAATTGACTCTCAAAAGCATCTTGATTTCCTTGTCAGCAGTGCAGTAGTTTTATAATAATAATTTGCTAATTCTGATGTCCTTGCTGGAGGACAATCTTGTTAGTGTTCTTTCTTGCCAGGAATTGATCATACTGGGATAGGACTTGTAACTGGATCTTAGAGGTTGCTGAACAATCATTCTGACGTCCTTGCTGGAGGACAATCTTGTTAGTGTTCTTTCTTGCCAGGAATTGATCATACTGGGATAGGACTTGTAACTGGAGGTTGCTGAATAATTGATTTGTTGTGTTGTGAGGGTGCTGTGTAGGTGCCTCCTCAGCTCTAGAGCCTGTTGTGGGAGATGGTCTGAAAACAGAGCAACCTTCCTTTGCATTTAGTAATGTGTGAAGTTTCCACTAAGATGAAGTACGTAGTAGGTCCCATAGTACATGGATAATCCTTACTGCTTATCATCTCCTCTTTCCAGAATTGATTAGATATCTGTGTTTATATGTCTGTCTGTGATTATATATTCGTTGTGGAGAGCAACCTTCCTTTGCATTTAGTAATGTCTGAAGTTTCCACTAAGATGAAGTACCTAGTAGGTCCCATAGTACATAGATTGATTAGATATGTATATGATTATGTAGTATGATTGATTAGATACCTGCATTTATATGTCTATCTGTGATTATATATTAGTATCCAAGGGTCGTAACTCTTTAAATCTTGACTGGTTTATAAAATTCTTTGAGATCTGTTTTTCTAAGTATACGTGTAACTGGGGGCAGGAGGAAGGAGGAGGAATGGAAAAAAAGCCCTAATATTAAAATAATGGGGTGTGCCTCTTGAGGATGAGACATACCAGTGACTTCATCAGTGCTGGGAATCTTGAATAATGAAAGCTGGTTGTCCCTAATCCGATTTTCAGAGCAGGAGCCTGCGTAGCATGAGCAGGGGGAATTAGACTCTCATTAAACGCAGTAGTGGATTCCAGAATATGCAGATTTCTGCTTTCCTCACCAGTCACCTCAAATGTACCATAGAAAATAGTGAAATGATTGTAAGTTCATGTGTGTACTATATTTAAGCAAGAATAATCAGGTGCACTTGTGAAATTCCATCCAGCGAGTGCAGACTTTCTGAGATACCAAAAGCAGTGCAAGTCAATTGGGGAGTCAGTTAGGGAGCTACTGGGGAGCGATTACTTCGCCTACAGAAGAGAAGGCTGAAAGGGAATGTAACTCCAGAAATCCATTAACAGCTACAACAAAGTGGGAGTAATTGGTTTTTTATGTCTCTGGTAGTTAAGACAAGTAATAATGGCCTTGAGCTGGAGTTAGGGAAAAAAAGTCAAAAAGGAAAATGTCCCTGATAGTCTGTCCTGTAAAGGCTTATGGAACTACAGTGACAATCTGTATCTGAATATATTTGTGGTGCTAACATACCTGCGAATTTTTGTTCGTGAAACATGATGAAAGCATTAAAATATCTAGCTATAGCCTAGATTTATTGGCTAAGAATACACTGTACATGAGCATCATTGTTCCCACTGTCAAATTAATATGTCACTTTAGATTTGTGTTAAACTTTCTAAATCATTGTTGAGCTAGTTTTTGTTTGGGTTTTTGGTGGTGGTTTTTTTTAGGTTGCTTTCTGCATCTTGAAAGACTCTAGGAATGTAAATTACTTTCAGGAGGGATTGATTGATTGTTTCTTTTCTGTTGCATATTGTCTGCTTTTTTGGTCTGTCTTTCCTCTTTTCTATAGCTGAATAATATATAATATAACTGAATACTCCTCTTTGAAGTAAGAGGTTTTATTCTCTGCTTATATATAAGGTAAGGTACCAGTCCTTGACTAAAATCTTTTGTTTCTTTGTGTCATGTGTAGCGTGCAACGCAAAATACCAGTTGGTTTCTGGGACAAGAAATTGGTCTTCAAAGTAAAAACTGTCATACAGTTGGTAGCCTGCATATGTTTGTAATGATATCAGGGTATCAAAGCAGCTGTGTTATATGGTAGCTATTCAGTGGTTATTAAAGACTGTAACTAGTATAATGTAACTTACTGTCTGGAATATTTAGGAATCAGCTTTGCATTACATGCTGGAGCAAGCATTTTCAGCATTCTTTGGGGAGCTGAATTTCTGATTTTTCTTTCTTCATCTGGATACAGAGTTTTTATATGTAAATGCTCCTTCTGCAGGGAAATTAATTTTTGTCTTTGGGGAATTAATGCTGGTTTTCTATACAAATTCATGTATAGTAATGGCTGAGTAGACTGCCTGTGAAACAAGTAAAGATCCTTTTAATGCTCCTTCCTACCCAAATGTTCCATTCTGTGGCTGTTGTTGGCAAAATCCTTGATGGAAAGCACAGTCAGTTCACCTGAATTACAGTATTAAACTTGCTGTGATGTAACATAGGGATAAAAGTCCATGCAGTTTTAAAACATTATCTGTAGGATGCATCACAACTTTGATTTTTTTTTGGAAGTTTGGTTTGAAGTCTGAAGTGCCATTAGAAATTAAACTTTGCTAGGCTCTATATTCTGAGAATAATAGATTTCTTGGGTTTTTTGCTTGTTTGTTAATAAACTAGTGAATTGGGAGTGCACGTTCTATGCTATGACGTGAATATTGATTTAACGTACTTTTTTTAACACATGGAGGAGAGAAGCCCCACAAGCATCAGTTTTCTCTCATAAACAATTACATACAAGTTGCAAAACAATGGTAGTGTGTTCCCTAAATGCATATTCAGGGCTACGATTTTATTGTAATCTTAAATGTTCTATTTTATTATTACACTGATACCCATGTTCCTATGGTGGAGAAAAAAAACATTAAGGCTGCTTTAGGGACATTTGATCCAACTGGTGTTATTTTATAGCTCAGTCTTAATTGCCTAGTAAGTGGAGTTGATTTTTTTTTATTTTTTTTTAATCCCTGGTCATCTAGAATATAACTTCGAAATGATTGTACTAGTCAGACCAAAGAGATCTCTGTGTGGTGAATACTAAGGCCTTTAGGAAAAAATACAATAAAAATAGGGTAACTGTGAAGAGTGTGGGTGCAGTTAAAAACTGTACCGAAGTGTGTTGTGGTATTTGTTAGTACTTTATTCTGCAAATGGAGGTGGGGTTTTTTGCTCTTTAAAATACTTTGTGGTGAGGAGATCCAGAATTTTTAAAACCTCTATTTCTTTTGTTAAGCAAAACTTGCTTTTCAGTAAAGTTACTGCTAACGTTACCACTTCTCACATCTTGAGAATGAATGCTTCCTGCATAAAAATAATTTTCAGTATCACTTTTTAGTATTGTTTCTTAATTCAGCTTTCTGGTTTGTCTGCACCACTTCTCACGTGTCTCTCCTCCCCGCTCTCTAAGCGTGAGTCCTACTTGGTTGAACCCTGGCACTTTTAGACCGTTCCATGTTTCTGATTGTCCCTGATGGAGTTGTACACATGAAGAGTTGGGTGACAAAGCCTGGATCTCCATGCCCCATAGAGTTCAATAACAATATGGTTGTTTGCTGTTATCAGTTCCTCTGCCATGTTTGCCTTTTTACTACCACTGAGCTGACACTTTCTGAAACCACCAGGTAGGTCTCCAAACCTTTGCTGAGAGGCAGCACCTAATTAAAGCCTGGTCTTTTTCTCTGTGCTTCTCTTTCCTGTAAGAACTTCTTTGGAATTCATGCCCTCAGTTTCAATTGCTATCTTGTATCTCAGGCACAGGCTATTATGGGTTTTCTTGGCAACTCTCTTCAATCTAATTTTGCCTGTCCTGAATAATTTCGTATCAATTGCAATTTATTCCTGTGCTATTCACTTGCTTTCTCAGATAGCTTATGAATATCTTGAGTATAATGGGTTCTTTTATTTTGCATCTTCCTACCCGTACATACAGAGGACTGTTTTGTTTTGCTGCAATTAGGCTTCTTTAAGAGGTCTGAATGAAAGACTTTGTAAAAATGGGATTATTTTTTTTTTTTTGAGATAAGCATCTGGATCTGATTAGTATGATTCCATGGCAGTAAATGTGCAAGGTGAGGCTTTTCCCTACAGAGGTGATGCTGACTATTTTGCAATATACTGTATACGTTCAAATATCTGTTAGTTATGTTCTTCATTATAATACCTGATAACTCACCCAGTAGATGAGCTAAACTTGAAAAAAGTGAAGAACACTGTAGCACGTAGGATCACCATTTGGCATCTTCATTCTTTCGATACAAAAGTCAGTTTACGTGAGAGGTACACCATTATGTCCTACTAATCAATTTTTTTCCTTATTTCCGTAGCATTATTAAATAAACACTAATTTGACCTGGTGGTTTTATTGCAGTTCGCTTATATCAGCTCTGTAAAATAAATGTCTTGTACTGACATTGCATTGAGACAGTTAATAAAATTCTTTTGCCATAAAGAAATCCTTTAAGGGGAACTTGGTTTCCACAATAAGAAAAATGTGGCTAGCTCTTTTGCTGTGGTTTTGTCTGTCTTGAGTGCTCCTTTTGCATCTTCAGATCAAATCCCTTCTTCAGATTTTGGAAGATTTTTGTCTGTTTGGAGAAAGTTTCTCTTCGATTATTGTGCCACGAGCCAGAGGCGATTTTTCTTGGCCTGCCAAGTTGCGGCTTTATGTTTTTGCTCTCTGTACTTGGATACGAGTTCCACTTTTTGAAAGGTCTTTTTTTTTTTTTTTTCCTAATGGGTTTTGTTGAGTGGCTTTT
This sequence comes from Calidris pugnax, assembly GCF_001431845.1. Classification (NCBI taxonomy): domain Eukaryota; kingdom Metazoa; phylum Chordata; class Aves; order Charadriiformes; family Scolopacidae; genus Calidris; species Calidris pugnax. Next base: position 1,172,109 of record NW_015090800.1, on the reverse strand, counting down.
ATGTTTTAAAGATTACAACTGGATAAGAGTTAGGCTGCCGTGTTTACCCAACAGCTCCTCCACCTCCCCACTAGCTTGCTGCCAGCCGCAATGGAAAATTTTCGACTTTCTGGTAGATGGCAGCATTTACTGCCTGTTCTCCTGCCCGCCCCAGTGCTTTGCTGGTGGAGCTGGATGGCTAGCTTCAGTTCCTACCTGATCATCCAGGAGTAACGTGTGAAAGCAAGGGGGAAAAGGGGATTGACATTTTTGTCAGCTTTCTCTGGAATTTGGAGCAAGCACTGCCAAGGGCACGGTACCAGCTCTGGTGATGTCTTTCTCTTTTCGGAAGCGTTAGCGTTGCTTACTCTGAGCACCTCAGCTAGGAGTGATTGTCCCTTTTCATGGCCTGGTTTGGGTGGTTGCTCTTGGAAGAGACTGAGTAGGTCAACCTCTGAGTAAGAGGTGACGCTGGTCTGTGGCGCAGATCTAAATACTGACTGCAGTGTGCATATGTACTGTAAATACAGTTTATATGAACACTGTATGTTTAAGATTAATTAAACTCGGGTAAGGCTTTGAATTTGAACATAAAGACTAGGATTCTTCTAGAAAGAAAACTGTCATTAGTATTGACTCGCTTTAATAGCAGAGATGATCCAGACTGTTTAAAGTGGCTGGTATTTTCAGACTGTATTTCAAGCTGGTATTTTCAGACTTCTCTAGAAAGAAAACTGTCATTAGTATTGACTTGCTTTAATAGCAGAGATCATCCAGACTGTTTAAAGCGGCTGGTATTTTCAGACTTTATTTCAAGCTCTCAGTATTTCTTCCTCTTTGCAAACCTGTTACAAGGACACAGTCAATGTCCAGTCTAATATTTTATTTTGGCATAAGCTTAGAAGTGGACTGTGAGGACAAAAAAGTAATGTGGGAGGAGGATGTAGAGTAAAATTCAGTGGGACACAAATGAGGGTGGCATGGGAAAAGTAGGTGTGTCGAGGGTGAAGAGAATTGCAATATTCAGTGTTTTCATCCTTCCTGTAAAAGCCAGCATGCTTGGCCTCATTGGGTCTTTAAACCACTGGTAAAAGCCAGCATGCTTGGCCTCATTGGGTCACTGTGCTTTAAACCACTTAGTCTATGTGTGGAGGAAAAAGTGGCAAAATATTTTTGACTGTAGCTTTTTATGTCCTTGAAATAATTGAATGGTAGGGGAGGGAATGAAAATAGTTCATTGCATTATGGGAGTGATAACTTTTGTCTCCAGTCAATTCAAGGAACATAATGAAAATGCAGTTAAGATATATTCATTATGTTCTTCCTGTTAACAAAAACATTCAGATATTTTTTTGCCAATCCTATCAAAGATGTTTAAAATCATCAGAACGCATAGGGAAAATCAAATGCTAAGTTAACTTCTAAAATTACTACTTTAAACAGCAGTAATCTGTCATTTTAGAAGATGTGGACTTGTTTTATTGATGACCTATCACTTAGGGTTTCACAGTTGATTATAAGTAAGTTGTCTATTTATGATGACCTATCACTTAGGGTTTCACAGTTGCTTATTATAAGTAAGTTGTCTATTTGTGTTCTGTAATATTATCTCTGGATAAACCATTCTGGGTTGAATTTTGGTGATAACCAAAGCACATGTTGCTTGTTTTTCCTTTATAAAGTCTCTGAAAAAATGGCATGAGGAGGGTATAGCCCCTTATTTCACATTTAAAAATTGCAAAGAGATGAACCAGAATACACCAGAGGGAAGAAGAAAAATGGTGTGGGGTGTTTTGTGTGTGTTTGTTTTTTAACTGTCATCTGACCTAGATAGTTTATTATGGCTTTAGACACAGAGTAAAACATTCAGAAGTAATTATTAAAGTTTCTCTCTAAGAAGGTAAAATAGGACCAGCAGGAAGGACATGGTAATGGACAAATTCATTGCATCTCTGTTAGTCTGGACAAATTGCAGTATGTTACTTGGATTTGAATCATTCCTGTTGCAATACAGAATTTCTGAATAAGAAACTTGGAGTCTGTTTTATAATTTATGGCTAATGATGGAACTTGTTTCAAATCGGCAGTGGCAGCAGCAATGTTTCTTACATAAGCTTCTTAAATGACATATGGAAAGCAGTCCTAGCTTTTAATTCCTTTTCAAAAGCAGTGTTGAGGAATTAACTGAAATAGGTATTGATCTCTTATAAACGTGACATGCATGATTAGACACTACTGTTAATTAGTTGAATTAAACAAGTATCTTCTTGCCAGAAGTGTTTTATTTCCTGACACACACATCCTCCAGATTTGTTGAGCTTTTTAGAAAGCTGCTTTTATTTGTTAGAGCAGTGTTTGACTATTTATAGTAGCGGACCCATATGTTGAGATTTGAGAAACCCAGAAATTAGGAATGACTAAATGCTTAGTGACTGACTTCTTTTTTTTGTGTGACAGTACTTAATTCTCTAATCTGGGAAGTTGATGTCAATCCTCAATAGCTTCACGGAATGTTATTTTGCATCATGTGTGTGATTGCATTAATAGATGTAGGGAAGTTTTGTAAGTATGTGGAAATGCGGATGGCAGTCGTACAATAATAAAAAAAATCATATTATTTTACTTATTTAAAAGGATATGTCTAGAGAGTGTGTGAACAGGAACTGCAATGATACCAATTGAGGAGGCAGGGTAGGGTAGGGAGCTCTAATGGAAGCTTAAGCTCTGCAGCTTCTTCCTAAAGTCTTCTGAAGAATTTGTAATTTACTGGCTGGTAAAAGCATTAGACTTTATGGAAGAACTTCATAATACCTGTGCTGCCAAATGTTAAATCATGTGTCGCTTTCCTAATGAACGTCTCTAACACGTTGCACTTTCTTTGGGCTATAAATCTACTGGAACTGAGCAAATCTTTGTGTCTTGAAAGCAAAGGGCCACTAGTGGTTTAGGAGTATCTCAGTGTGAAGAAATCAAATCATTGATTCAGAAAAAGAAATAGAATGACATTGTAATGATAAAAGATTTAATATATAAAGTAGTACTCTTACTGCTTGGAATAGAAACATGTGACTCTGTTTAATCCATTCTTGCCCTCTCTTTCCTCTTTCCTCCCCTCCATCCCCACCTTGAGCAGATAGCCCAGAGGAAAGAAAGAAGTATTTTTTTCCCCAGGAAACTTACTCTGCTTTTCCACACTCTGAAGGCAAATTTTGTTCTTTGTGTAAAAATATATGCAAGTCTTTTTTCAGTATCTTTGAAAGTTAAGATGAAGTCACGGACAAACAAACGTGAGAATGTTTTTTCTGAATAACTTTACCTTGTGTCCATCCTACTGCTGAAGGTGCATGTGGTTAGGGTAAGAGCTATCTCTGTGGCAACCTTCCTACTCTTGCTATTTAAGCCAAGAAAAACATAATGAGGCTCATCTTAATAAATGCAGACTGTCTTATATTGCGAGCTTTGTCTTTTCATGAAAATCTAAATATTTGGAAGGGATTTCATTTTTGCTTGGGCAGGGCTTGTTTTTTTCTTTTAACTTGCATTGTGTATTAATTTACAGATCAAGTAACTTTTTTCAGATACTTCTTTGAATAGATTATGTATGTTCCACATTAATATTTTAATGGAGGATATATTTGACTCCTTGGCACAGGAATAAGATTTTCCAGGTGAAGTGACTTCGAGGTTGCAAGGTCCACGCCAAGTACTGCAGTGCCAAAGAAAAGGCCTAATTTATGCATAATTATTCTCAGATGTACTTCCTACAATTAATTATTGCACTGCACTTACCATCACAAATGAACCTGTAAACAGTCATTTTTTTCTAACACTTTAGGTTATAGTTATATGAATCACTTCTATACGGATTGTTTTGGGATACCGGTAAGGATTCTGGGGAAGTAAGTTACCACCTGAGTAGAATTCCTTGATGTTTTCAAGAGCAAAGAGGAATTGGGAGGCAATTTTTAGAACATTATTGGGACCCATTGCCACACTAACCTGCATTCATATGTGATGAGCCACAAATGATCTGCTATGGTTTGAAAGCAGAAAGTTGCCAGGAGGGGACACCAGTGTAGTAGTCAGTTCAGCTTTTGAAAATTGCTTCTGAACTTTAAAACTTGGCTAAAATATTTGAGGGTTAATGCTGCTTTTGCGTCAATAAAATTAAAAATTGTGAAGTAAATGCACATTACAGGCAAACATAAATGCTGACACTTTACTTTTGAGTGTCTCTTACCAAGGCTTGAAAGAGCAGAAAAGCTCTGTCTTGTCTTTAAAATAAATATCTACATTTTAAAATTCATATCCAGAAGAAATTTGATAATCATCAAAGGTAACTTCTGTCTTCAGACTCAACAGGAAATTCAAATACCTGTCAGTCAACTTACACGAGTCACTTCTAAAGCACACAAAAGTCTGAAACAGTTTGTCAAAAGAGATTAAAAAGAAAAGGAAAAAAGTAGTATGCCACAAAGCAACGTTAAGGATTCAGAATGCCCTTGTATCAAAGAAAGACAAGCTTGACTTGATGTTCTTTAGTATATCATGTTTGAAATGTGAAGTGGTGATAGTAATTTTGAACGATGGTGCAGTAATGGCACTAAAGTATCTGTATGCATATAATTCAGATATGTGTATTTCTAGCAAGTTTTTGACGGCATTTCTTTTTTCCATATGCACTCTCTGGGTGATTTTTTTTTTCCATTGTTTGGCAGTGGAATACTAGGTTATTGCTTAGGGAGATTGATTTTTTTTTTTTTTTTTTTTTTTTTTTTTTCCCTCCTTTAAAAAAAACAAAATAAAAAATTACAAAATTAGAATTTTTTTTTTTTTTTTTTTTTTTTTTTTTTTTACCTCCCATTATAAAACCTAAAGCAGATAGTGATTGTAAAATCTGGGGGCAGGTGGGTGAAGGATTTCTCTGAGTACCTTAGACATAGCTATTAAACCCAAACAACAACAACAAAAATACCAACAAAAAAACCCCATACACAAACCCTGCAACTCTAGTGTTTTGTTAACAGCAAGTCTTTAGTAATAAAAGTAGTAACACTGTAGGTAATACTTACTGTAACACAACATTACTTTCAAGAATTGGTAGCATGTATGTTTGTCTTAGTAAATTTATTTAAGACCAGATTCTTCAAAACTCGTGGCAGAATTAACTTTTTTAATGCTGCTCATGTAATATTTTGATGGTTTGGTCTGATAGGAGTGCTGGGAGTGTCTTATCTAGGCTAATTTAGATTTTTGAAAAACAACACAGGTCTGAATACACCTTGCATTAGAAAGAGGGAGGGAGGGACAGGGTTGCCAACAAAGATCAGGATTTTAGTGTGTTAGCATAGTAAGTGAAACTTACTTTTTGAAAAGCACTTTTCTTCTTTGTCTATAATACTTCCAGTTCTAAACAAGTGACTGAATTTTACACCCTGTTTTTTTGAGTGTGGACTGTTCCGGTGTGCAGGGTTTTGAATGTGGGTTGTGTTTTGTGTATTTAACAGTGAATGAATTATTCAAAAATAGGGAAAAGATGACGTTAACTCATCTTTAGGCACTGCTGTGCAATCATGTGTATCCCAGAACTTGTTGGGCTGTGGTGTGACTTCCAGTGAGATGGAAGCTGCAAGTATGCGCCTCAGGAGCTGACCTCCTGTAAGTGGAAAAATTAAAAGGCCATTAATACTTGATTAATAACCCCCAATTAGTATTTGGGGTTTATTTCACACTACTGTCTCGTCGGTACTTACAGGTATAAGATATTGCCAGAATCACAGAATCTTCATAGTTGGAAGGGACCTTTGAGATAGAGTCCAACCATACACACACACAAAAAAAACCCCCAACAATCCTGAGCACTAGAGCATGCCCTGAAGTGTCATGTCTACATGTTTCTTAAATAACTTCAGGAATGGTGTCTCCACCACCTCCCTGACCAAACTGTTCCAGTGCCTGACCACTCTCTCAGTAATTTTTCCTAATACCTAATCTAAACCTCCCCTGCCCCAACTTCAGACCATTTCCTCTGGTCCTTTCATTATTCCCTTGGGAGAAGAGGCCAACCCCCACCTCTCTCCACCCTCCTTTCAGGGGGTTGTAGGGGGCAAGGAGGTCTCCCCTCAGCCTCCTCTTCTCCAAACTAATCTAGTGCCCGAGATTGTTGGTTTGTGTCTGTCTGTTTGGGGTGTGTTGTGGTTTTTTTGGTTTCTGTTTTTGTGGTTTTTGGGTTTTTTTTGTGGTTGGACTCAATGATCTCAAAGGTCCCTTCCAACCATGAAGATTCTGTGATTCTGTTGTGACCGAAATGCAGGACCCAGCACTTGGCCTTATTAAATCTCAACCCATTGGCCTTGGCCCATTAATCCAACCTGTCCAGGTCCCAAGATGTAAACACCTGTAAATACGCCCTTTGCTTAGGAAAAACTAAATCTCAACCCATTGGCCTTGGCCCATTGATCCAACCCGTCCAGGTCCCAAGATGTAAACACCTGTAATATGCCCTTTGCTTAGGAAAAATAACAAAGTCTGATGTTTCAGAAGTGGCAGAGTGCTGCCAACCTATTGCAGTGCGGCTGGCATCACTCTATAATTGAGAGCACAATGCATTTTTGTAATACTGTAATATCTGAGTATTATAGTCTTAGTAGCTAAGGATTTACCGATAAAGGATATTAATCCATAATTAATGTTGTTTCATAATTACTGTAACAATACTACATTTGTATATATAGAGTAAATTAGATCATTGTTCCAAGGGTTTTCAAACATAATATGCTTGAAGTACGGCATAGGATATTGTGTGGAAATCCAGTTCTGCGTAAATTGTTTTTAAAGCACTTCAAATCACCAAGGTTTTTTAGATGGAGGAACTAATGTAATAAAAACATTAGACTTCTGTTTGTCTGCAGATGGTTTACTGAGAATTTCGTACCTGGACGTGATCACGTAGGGTTGATCTGGTAGGGTTTGCTGTGTCCACGCTTGAGTTCTGCATGTCAACCGGCTGGTCTGAGCTTTGTCTACAAAATCACTTACTGTAAAACTTCTTTGTGTAGGATATATTGTAGTAGAGCTGCTGTTGGGAAGAGAAACTTGTAAACAAGTTGAAATAAATTCTTTTTCATGTTTTGTCCATTTATGTTGTTTGCACACTGCTGGTGTGCCTGGACTTGCACTATACTGTGCCAAAATTCTGGTTTTCAAACATGGAATTACTACATTGTTAATTCAGTCTTTTTTTCGTATTTTTCTCTTTCTTCATTTTGAGTTAAGACCAAACAACAGTTTGTCATCCTTTTTTTTTTTTTTTTTTTTCCCCTCCTTTAAGTTATGCGATTGTTTTAGCAGTTTGATTTGAAAGCTTGAGCCACAAGTGGCTTAAAAAGGTGCAAAACCTCAGCAGGCTTTAAACACAAGCAAATTCCTACTTGTTCTTATCTTCTCAACAGTGGATTAAAGCAATAATGTTCTCATGTTATCAGTGGAGAATGAAGCATTTAACCTTCCTTTTATTTTTCTGGTTTTCAAGTAGGATGTCAAACCATATTTTTTTTCTATTTTTATGTTCAATACCACTTTATGACTGTTTGTATATCAATGTGTATGTATATATGTATGTGTTTCTAAGTAATACCTTAGCCTTAAAAAAAAAGCCTGTCTGAGGCTGCTTGAATGAGAAGTTGAAGTGAGGCTGTGAATTCATTTCCTCTGGCTTACATTGACACATACTGTCTATCTTGCTCATTAATTTTTCTTTTTCCTTTTTGGACTAATAGGGGTTTGGGATTTTGGTTTCAGCATGTAATATACCACACACTTTACCACTCACATTTCCTGTGATTTAGTTTTTTTAAGTGCTTTGGATGAGAATGAGTTTTTTTTACTTATAGGAAGTCAAATCTCCAGTATTTACTTTCCTGTTCTTAAAGATACTGTAAATACACATTATTCCTGTATCAATATGAGTACGTCTTAATTTTAAAGATGGGTATTTTAAGAAAATATGAATAGCTTGCAAAATAGTCTTGATATTTGCTATCTTAACTAAAATTTGACTATAGGATTCAAAATTGAAGAGATTTTTATTAGTCATGTAAGTCAAATTTAGTTCTTGATTTTCTTGTGTTTTGGTTTTTAGCTTATTTCCTGTGAATCACGTTTGAATGGTATCCTGAGTACAAATTGTATACTTCTTGAAGGCCTTGAAATATTGGAGTAATAATGAAACTTTATCCCTGGGCTGCTGGTCTGAAAACGAAAGTCAATTAAAAAAGCATTTAAAGTGTTGCTCCCTCTAGTTTTTTTATTGAAGCATGTAGGCTTTTCAATATTGAGGAACATAAAGCTCCTAAGATCAGTTAAATTGACTTTAACAAAAGGGAAAGCCATAATATGATGATTTTCATCTGTGCTGGTTTGATTTGAACTGTCACTTCGATTCGATTTGCTGTCGGGAGGTTTAAGTGGTTGGTGTCTGGCGGTGGGAGCTCTTGGTGAGATGACTCTGCCAAATTGGTGGCAGCTCATAGGGAAGGAAATCCTGCGATATTAGCGGCTAATCCGGCACTGGGCTGGAGCTGGTGATTCTGCTGAGAATAAAATTAAACAGCTGCACACTAGTTTGTGAATTTGTTGTCCAAGTATATTAAATCGTATCCCTGTTTTGGGCATCTATCTGTGGGAACCCACTAACAAGGACTCTTATATATCAAGTATCTGATTGAAAATTATAATTACACATCTGTGTTGTGTGGTAAAGTTCAACTGCAAATTAGCTGTGGATCATTCGGAGTTTAATTATCCTGTTCACTGGTTTAATAATCTGTCAATGTCTGTGGCTTGAGAATTACTCTCCTCTCCCTTCCACAATCCATGGTACATTTATATCAATTTCCAGGGAAATGGGGAACAGTCCTTAAGCTCTGGCCTACTGGAGGAAGATGTTCATATTTGGCCAGGTAGTGTAATTTGAAGTGAAATTCAACCCCGTGCCACAAGTTCCCTCTCTTGTTGAAATGGATTCAATGTCTGTGGCTTGAGAATTACTCTCCTCTCCCTTCCACAATCCATGGTACATTTATATCAATTTCCAGGGAAATGGGGAACAGTCCTTAAGCTCTGGCCTACTGGAGGAAGATGTTCATATTTGGCCAGGTAGTGTAATTTGAAGTGAAATTCAACCCCATGCCACAAATTGGTGGATCATTCCCTCTCTTGTTGAAATGGACATTGGAGAAATCAGGGGAATAGAAAAATCTGTTTGAAGAAATTTGTAAGCTTCAAGACTACATTTGTAATAAACTGATACTGTAACACCATTCCTACTGGGCTTTACAGTAGCTGAGAAAAGCAGCCAAATATAGGAATAGTTCTCTCTAGTGTGGTGTGTCCTGTCTTCACGGTTTCTAACAGAATGTGTTTGCGGTTTTTGCAGCAATTGCCAGAAACAGAGATAGCCAGAGGTGAGGGGTTTTGTTTTGTGTTTTGAGAACCTACACAAGAATTCCTGGCCAACAGCTGGCTGTGGATCAGTGAATTCTAGAGGCAGAGGCGAATAAATACAAAGATATTGTATTTAACTGCGCGTGAGGGGTTTCTGTGTTCATTCTTGAACCCACACAAACTCTCCACAAGTTGTTTTAGAGGCTAAACGGAGCTCTGTGCTGCAGCTGCACGGGTGAAGGACTACCACCTTCTGAGTCTTGAATTGCTACCAACTAGTGTCATTTGGTGTGGTCCTGCTTCTCCTATAGGTGCAGTGCTGTGTTGTTTACCATAGAAGCCTGAGTGATAAAAAGATCTTTATCACATCCACAGTCTAAGGCAAATCAATCAGTTTTTCGTTCCTTGCATGTGGAAGGTGTTCTACACCCTTCGGTCATCCTTGTTGCTGTTTATTGGAACTTATTTGGGTTTTTTTTTGTTTTGTTTTGTATGTGTGTAAGGATTAATCTACACACAAAACTTTCTGTGAATTCTCTGAGATGGCCAGGTCGTCTGTGAAAAGATATCTGTTATAATGCCAAGGTCTTGTTCCTTAGCAGAAAAGGTCAGCTCAGAGGCCATTATTGAATATGTCAAATACAGGGTTTTTTTCATTCACATCATGTTACGTTACTGCTATTAAATATCACTTGCTATTTTACTGCTTGCATTCCTCATCTTCTAGTTTCTCTGTAATTCTTAAATTGGGCCCTGGTTATCCTGAATAGCATCCTTGGTATGAATGAGATAGAACGTTACCAGAGACTACTTCTGTTTTCATCCTCGTTTTGAGGTCAGGATGAAGAGCATATGTGAGTTCAAGCCCTTGCAGGTCTTATTAATTCCTATCATTTCCTTCATTTCAACCAGTTACTGTCTCTGTGACAACCTTCCCCCTAACCCCCTGGCAGCTGAGCTGCTTTGGATGGCTTTGATGAGTGACCTTATTGGATGCTTTTAGGAAAACCAGGTTCTCTGTCAGCTGAAAGGCCTGCTTGCTTTTTGTTTGTTGTTGGGGTTTTTTTGGGGGGTGTGTTGTTTGGTGGTGGGTTTTTTTGTTAGTTTATTTATTTACAACTACAAAGTCTGATAGATCTCTGAGGTGTTCTTTCCTTTTCAGAAGGTGTGGTGACTCTTCCCTGCTGCAATGGATTTCATACCCCTTAATTCAGTTATTTAGAATATTTCTTACTGCTTTGGCTGCTATGAACATGGAGCTCACCTGGTCTGTAGTCCTCTAGCTGACCCTAGAGGCTCTGTAAACTTGACATAGAGTCAGTTTGTGGACTCCCAGTTGTGTGGAACTGAGACAAATTGGCTGCGTTGGACAATAGATAAGCTCGTGGTTACAGAAGGGGAAACACCATCTGGCTGCTTCACCCTATTCGACCAATACTTTAATTCATTGTACAATCTGCCTTGAGTCAATTAGGTGAACAAGGGTGCCATAAAGGCTTCCCTGACTGAAAACAAATACAGAAGAATAATGTAGCTGTGCTTTCTGCAGTGACCTTCCCTTTTATCAGCCATCTTGATTTTTTTTATCTTTTTTTTTTTTAATTTATTTTTTGGTTGAAAGGCTTTCTGATTCTGAGGTTTGAAAGAGGAGCTATATTAAGCGTGAGATACAGGGTGTCTCTCCCCCTTTCATCCTCTACACGTTTGCAGGTGATTTCTCAGAGCCTGCAATGTATTTATTTTTTGATTAGCCTGTTTGTGAGTTCTCATTGAACCTACTACTCTTTTTCCCATTTGAGCACCTTCAGAATTTTTCTTTCTTTCAGTAAACTTCACTTACCTTGCTATTTAGTGGTGCTGCTCTGTCTTTTGCTTAAAATAATTTTCTTTGCAATTTTCTGTAATGCAGAAGAGTTTGTCCTCCTTTCTTCAGCTGCACGTATTTTATCAACTTAATGTTTGTGTATCAAGAGACTTTGGACGTGAGGCAGAGTTCTTAGGGCTTGTTTGGATTGGTTCAGCCCATGCTTGTGTCTGTAATTCTGTATCAAGTATGCATTCAGCAGCAAGTTGTCAAGAGTAGCATGTTTTTCTAAATAATTAACTTTAAATTCATTAAATGATTGTATTTTTTTTATAAAGTGATAGGATATTTTTACTTTAGAATTCCTTCTGCTAATACAAAGAAGTTTAATGGGTGCATATGTGACTGATTCAGAATGAGTTCAAGAATCTTGCAAAGAGCTTTGGCTGGCTAAGAAGTTATTTTGAGAGGAGAATTCAGATATCTTCCAGATGGGATCTCAGCAGTTTTAACTCTGCCTTTATCAGTTAATAAAAGAGATTTGTACTATGTGACAGTTATTGAATAAGGATTTGAAAATGTCTATAGGTCTTGCAGCACAGAAGGGCTGCTGAGCTTCGGTGTTTCCTACACAGAATCTGGTATTTGATGGGTTGTTTTATTTGTGTTCTGGGTTGTATCCAGAACTGAAGAATCTTTTATGCTGCTTTTGTTGATGCTAAATAGAATTGAAGGATGTGTTATCAGCTGACCAGGGCTGTAGTGATGTTGCCCTAAAAAAAACTTCTTGGACTTGTACAATTTTTGCGGTGTAAGAAATGTGCAGAAAAATCGATTGCTTGGCACATTAAGAATAAGTATTCAGATTGAATTCCTGAGATTGTGGGTTTTGAGAAGTAAACATATTCTTACATGGAATCACTTACTAGATTGTTTTAATGGCAATTCTTGGAATAGACATAAAATAAAAAGCAATGGCACTAATGCGTTGAATTTTTAGAAACAGTCAAGAATTTGCCATATCAAGTACAGTTCATTTGTAGGCTGTTGTTCTCCTGCCCATCTTGAATGTGTTTCTAAAGCTAATGACTATTCATAAAAGAAAAGCGAATTCATTAAGACAATAATGGGTGAAGGGGGATTCTGTCTACTTCGAGGACAGGTAGTGGGTTGTCTGTGTAGCTAGAGCTTGTCATCAGGATAGGCATATGTGTAGCTTGTATTTATGAAAGGTGGTTGGTTCAGACCTGGCCCTTGGTCTCAGACACTCTGTTATACAAATATATAGAGAGAAACTTGGAAAACACCACTAACAATCTGGGCAGCAGTGGCAGTTTTATATGTTCTGGCACATTGTCTGATACAATTTTCCAGATGAATCATCTATGGTTGTATATTATAGACCAACACATAGCCTGCTTTTATAAGCTGTGAACAGCAGATATAAACCTTATTTTTCCATTTTACTTATTCAAGAGCACGAGCACAAACTATTGTATCCGTAACAATTAGCATACCTATATTTAGGAAGGAAATTACAATGTAAGTTGTATATTGTAGCAACCACAAACTCATGGTTGAGTGTTCAACCTAATTGTGAGCATATCAAGAGTGAAAGGCTACAAAAGGAGCAGGGGCTTGCAATAACTTAATAAGGAGTAGAATACAGATCTCTTGTCAGCAGATGTACTAAATGTATTTTGTGGATCCTCTGATGTCTCACTTGCCCTTTCATGACGTCATGTAGTTGTCAAGTCCTCCATCATGAAGCTTTCAAATAGAGATGAGATGAAGACATCCATTGGAGAAGGTTCTCTGAGTTAATGGTAATGCCCTTTTGGTGGGTAGTGCAGGCCCCACAAGATACTTGAAGACTATCTGATCATTTTAGGTGGTTTGCAGGTGCACCGAGAGTCCTAAACTTGGGTGGAGGAAGAGACTTGTTGCTTCTCTGAATGCCTGGAGTTTACTCAGATAAACTCTGAAAACATAGATAGTGACAGAAGTAAAACAAACACTGAAGATCATAAACGGTATCTTTCTATGGTGTTTGTGTGTCCGAGTTCTGATTTTGGTATTAATCAGTTCCTGATCTCTTTAGCCTTATCATGCAATAATAAAAATTCAGAAGACCTGTGCGTTCCATTTTCTCGACTATTTTTTCTTCCTGATTGTTTGAAGTTGCTATACTTGAGTAATATTCAACGTCTACTGAATTTCCTTTCATTAAAGCATTGGGAGGTTGGTTAACAACAGAAGAAAAATAGAAGTTGAAGAAGGCAAAAAGAACACATGAGATGGAGAGGGAAGCTGTAAACTGAGACAATATTTACAGTTGAGATGCAAGAATAGTCACAAAAGAAAAAGACCCAGAGAAATATAAGTATAGGAAGACTGAAATACTGACATATTGGAATTATGTAGAGCAGGCAAAGCTATGAATAGAATAGAAACAAGAATGTAAATGATATTATGTAAATAAGAGAAAACTGACTCAATTTGAACTTTGCATATGTAGTTTTTGTCTTGCGGTTGTCTAGACCCAAATGGACACTTTTTCTTGATTTTGTTTGAAAGATGTTCTTTCCACTTGAATAGGTTAGGTGATAGTTAAGATTTGAAAATATAATGGCAAACAGATTTTAAATTGCTACATATCTCTGGAGAATGTAGCTTTAAATGGAAAAGGAAGACATTTTAGATATCTGTGATATAGCATTTGAGAGAGGCATTTTGAAGCATTACTTATAGTAGACCGAATCCAGGAAAGCTGCTTTTGTGATCATGCTAAAAGTGAGAAGAGAACTGAAAGAGCTCATATGTAAGAGACATGATTTTGGAATTCTTTTTAGGATGCCAGGAAGTCTTCTGAAACTCAGCTGTATATAATTTACTGAAGAATGTATCGTGTTTAGTTAAAACATCAGTTGCTTAAGTCAAAGCTTTTAATAAAGTCCATATAAAGCCTAGTTACAAGCTTAAGAGAGAATAATATTTGATTTTTTGAGTTTGATGTTGAGACCTAAACATTATGCAAAACATTATTAAAATGAGCTGCTTTACTGTCAGGACAGGTGATCAAAGGTGTTTGTGTGTGAACTGTTTCTAAGAAGCTGTTAGAAAGGAGCAAAGATGTCTTAAGTATTCACCACCTGATTTCTTGATAAATATATTACAAGAGGGGAAAAAAAGCAACAACAATTGAGTCATTAAACATTTTCTATTGTGTCTTCTAGCTGTGCTGAGTTTACTGAAATGAATCTTATTCCTGTGATACTCCCCTAGGGCTCACTGAACTCAGTCTTAAAAGCAACATACAGGAGTCTGGCGTAGTTTATAGTGTGCTGTGTGCTAACAAGGCTTTGGTTTGGATATCCATGAGGAAAATTTAGAAATTTGTTTCAGCTTCCAGGTCTGAAATTTGATTTTAATCTAATACCAGCTTTATCAGGTGCAAGGGCATAATTATTTTCTGGAAATCCTGTGCATATTTTCCTACTTACGTATTGTTTTCTTTTTTTCTTTTGTTTTTCAAGAGATGCTTATTAGATTGAAAATTGGTAAATTTATATTCACTTACTATAAAACTTTCTTATCAAATATAAAGACCTTGAAACTCAAATTTATGTTATGTAAAGGAACCCTTTCAAGTTCTGTGAGAGACTTTTCTGCAAGTAGTGTTTTGCGTTAGTTGTGCAATCAAAATATTTTTGTCCTTATGTGCTATTCATAGTCCCTTTGATTTCATTATCGTAGCTACAATTTGTAGGTCATTAAGAGAATGAAATACCGATTCATCAAAAGAAGGAACAAAAACTTTCCTGAAACTTCCTTAAGCTCCTCTAAGAAGTTGGGTGGATGTCAAAGCAATGCAGGGTTTTCTTTTTTTTCCATGAAAATTTGTCTCCTGGGGGGAGAATATAGCCACAAAAATTTAACTTCAGAGCAGACTTTTTTCAACTTGTAAATTGTTGTCTAGCTCAAAGAAAATTCTTATAATTTGTGCCTAGCTTAATGGAATTTCGGGAAGCAAAGGTGAATAAACTTCAAACAAGAGAATGGTGTTTGCTTCAATTTTAATGGATTTTATTTGAGTCGTCTTTTTCCCTTGCATCTTCTATGTGTGGAAACTACAAACTACTGATTGGGTAGGTATAGATTTCTACAGTTAATCTTTTTTCTTCTTCATGTTTTAGAATGAAGCTAGATAAACCTGCCTGGATGAAAACATTTCTCACTCAGGAGGCAGCTCTTATATTAGCAATGTCTTGAATCTCAAAAATATGTTGTGTTTCACCAGTCTGAATCTGCAGAAGTTCAGAGAGCAATAACAGAGCAAAGGATGAATAGGTGATGAGAGAAGATAAGCTTAGATAAAAATGTGAAATATGATGTAATACTCATTTCCTTTTTCTTTAAAAAGTTCATTAGCTGGCAAGGAAACACTGAAATTCATACCAAGAAGCAGAGTTTTCATCATCTAATGGTAGACTGTAGAATTAATTTGAATTTTGCAACCTGGACAGATCTTGTAGCAAGGGCTGGGTTTTGTATGTATTGGTGTAAGAAAACTAACTACCAAGGTATTCTATGATTAAAAATTAAATGAATGCAGTTAGTGTTAGACGATTATAAATAATCTTCTCTTTATAGCGATGTAGTATTAGCTCTGGAATTTGAAATGGGATGTTTCAGTTTGTTCATGCAAATCAGGTTTAACTGTGCCATAGCTCTGCTGTGCATCTCGACTTCTGAGTTTATGCCTGGAAGGAATTTCTGAAGTAAAAATACTTCCCATCGTTTTGTGTGAGTTCAAAGGCAAAGGGCAAGGATGAATGTTAAAATAATTACCTTAGCAAATATTTTGGTTTCATGCCAAGAGGATTTTGAAAGTAAAGGAGAGCAATGTGTGAGGCGTAGAGTTCAGATCACTATGACTGAAGCTGCAGGTTCCAATACTAAATACAAGCATTTTTGCATAGATATAAAAACCTTGTTTTTAAGTTAGTTGTAGACACTAGTGAAACTTAATGATGGTGTCTTGCTTCTCATTTTATTAACCTTTATCCACCGTACTAAAAGTAGAGGATTTGATACATGCCTTCCAAATAATAGAGTTTATTCCAAATTCAGTTAAGTATTCCTGTGCTCAGCTGTGGTAAAGACCAGGAGGTGGGCTGTCTTGGGTTTTATATAGCATCTTTTAAAATATAGCATTTAGAAAGTAGCCTGCCTGGCTTTGCTTTCAGCTTGAATAATAAGCAGGAAAGCATTTTTAAAAAACCAAAAGTGCCTGGGGCATAGCTTTTGTCTTCCCACAAGAGGGCAAAGACGTAGTGTACTCATTTGAAAAAATGAATATACAATAAATATGGAAAGAGGTCTGTGAGACGGAGAAAATCAAAACATAGAAGACCTCTATGCTACTTGTGTCTGTCTGTGGGTGAATTAAAAGATGTTAATCACTAAAGGGAAAGGGTTTGAATATCTGTTTTCTTTGATATAGGTTTTTTGCATGTGAATAACCTGGCTTTTGATATTAAAATAAATTGTTCCATTAAGAAGCTAAATGGTTTCCTTAAGTATAAAGAGATTTTAAGTGGAGGTAGACTGCTTTGCAGCATAAATCACTTGTTAGACAGTTCTCTAGCCTTTCTTCTTGCCTCCCCCACCCCCCCAGAAAAAAGCTGCCTAGAAATCACCAGGTAGGATAATTCTTAAATTGATTTGGAGAATGTTAAACACATTTGTTGTCTTTGTCTGATTTGTGAATTGTGCTGCTTAGTGTTCAAATCATATGCTATCCTGAAAAGGTTTTCAGTCTATTACAGTGTCATCATGTAATTACATTGAAGCACATGATGATAGTATTTAATCCTTAGGATGCTTTGCAGGGAAGTAGTGCAAATAATTATCCGTGCATCAGTGCAGATTTAAAAAAAAAAAAAAATCAATAGTGCTTGGTGCCTGTTTTGTGTATTCCAATTAATGATTTTGGGTTTGACTGAAAGTTCTGAAATTGTTTGGAAGTAGGCCATCTCATGCTGAGTTGAAGCATCAGGCCATTTTAAATTAGATCCCGAGCATGCTCATATCAAGTACCCACTCTTTTAGATTTTGCAGTGTGTGTGTCTCTGTTCCCCGTTAGTGGAGCTGTCATTCAGCTGAAGTAGAGGAGAGCACAGCATGCCCTTTTGTCATCTTTCTCTCAGTGCACATAGGATTTCTCTTGGAAATGGAAACTTGAGATGTGAGACAAGCCTTGCTGTTAGATCACCAGTGTTTTTGGTGAGTTGATATTCATCTCTTTCTAATGCCTTTAGATACCTCAGATAAAACTCTCAGCTTCATGCTTGTCTCTATTCTCTAATAATGGTATCTATTTGAAAAATCTCTGCCGTCGCTCAATTCACTAAAATAATTCCGGTATGTATGTATTAATTTCTTTATACTGAAAAAGAATTACTTTTTTAACTGGAATGCTAGGCTGTTTCGCTCAGAAGTCCAAAAAATGGGCATATATCTTTTTATTGTATGACTTCAAATTAGCTAACTATTCTAAATATAGCAACAGTTCTTCGACCATCTCTTCTCAGTCATTTTTCATTTAATTCATGGTTTTAGTAAATTGGTTTTAACCCAGGTTGTTTTGTGTATCTAGCATTTCAGAGGGAGTTTGAGTAGCCTTGCAAAAGAGAATTTTATTTATGTGAGATAATGCTGAAAGATATTTACAGAATTTGGTTTCAATGCAAATTGCTTAACAGTGCAAGATAACTGTTGTCATCTGTTAATTTTGGTGATAGATATTCGTGTATTTCCTTCTTTGACTAGCTAAGAAACAGAAATAGGCATCTCCTAGTTCTTTATTACAATTGAGATTAATAGGATATAATAGGAATTTCTGAACGCATTTATAGTCTTTGTAATAAGTGAAGTGAATGTTTGATATGGCTTAACATTTAATTAACTTCTAATTAACTGTGGGGAGGCAGGACTTATGATTAAAGTATTATTAAGGCTTCATGCACTTGATTTAGAAAGGCTTATTTTCCTCCACGAATATCTGCAAAAGATAACTTTAATATAATGTATTTCACTTGTAGCAAAAAAACAGTTGACAGTATATTTTTAAAACATCTAAACTTGGGTTGTAAAAGGTAGTGATTGAATTGATAAACTCTGACACCCCCCACCCCCCAAAAAAAAGAATTGGTTCCTAATTGCACTTTTCTCCCAGTGAATAAGGATGATTTAAGGTCATGATTTAACTTCATGTGGTTTTTTAGGTTTCAGTTGTGACACAGTGGTGTTACTTCCTAAAACACAGTTCATCACTGGATGGAGATTTGAAGTCTTAATTATAAAACATTCACATACGATGTTGAGTTGGGGAGGATTGTTTGTTTTTATGAGCAGGTACTCTCCATCCTGTTGTGATGGGGTGTATATACTTTAAATAGCCTTCTGGATAACAGTTTTAAAGTACAATGGGAAAAAACTGCCTGTCGGTGAATTCACTGAGCCTAACAAAAGACATTCTTGCTAAACGTAACCTCTGTTATGATTCCGATTGACCCGATTCACAGGAGTAAAATCAATAAACCCATAAGCTTCATCGTTGTCTCGACAGTCCTGGTTGGAAGGAAGAGAGGATGGAGAGTGGGGGGTGTGAATCTTAAGTACTTGAAGATCAGTTTGCTTGACCCCCTGATACAGGGGTTTCGGGGAAACGATCTAAATGGGTGTAATAGTTAAGATTTTTGTTAAAGCCTGAGGATAATGCATTTAATTGAGGCCTTGCTGTGGCAAAGGGCTGTCATAACCCATCAGAAAACCTGCACTTTGGCTGCCAAAACAGGATTCAAGTGTGCAGCTCTGACAAATGATGAAAGAGAGACAGCGAGGGGTAACTGCAAACCTCTGTCGTGCAAAATATATTACCGTGCTGACTTGTTATCTTCAAAGCATGTTATTTCTAATACTAAGTTTCTACCCCTGTAACTAGAATATGTCGTTTCATAATGATACTGCCTTCAGGTACCACGAGCTGTGTGTCTCAGAGATCCAGAAGATGCTCTGAAGCCATACAGATTTGCCATAGGACAGTCTTGAGATAAACTGCAAACCTAGAAAACTTAAGACCTTATAGGAAGGGAACAACGAAATAGGTAAAGACTTGCTTTAGTGGCTGCAGAGCAAGGAATGGGAATGGCAGTGTAAGAGGAACAGTTGGAAAACACGTGCGAAGAAAGTAGCATTTAGCTGGTTTGGTAGAGTGCCTTGAATCACTCTGGGAACGTCAAAATGTGGGATTTCTAATTTAGATTGCTGAAGAAGTTTGAACTTAGTATGATTCTACTGGGGTATGTCTTAAAAGTATAAAAAGTCATATTTTTATAGGTTTTTTGTTTGAACTTAGTATGATTCTACTGGGGTATCTCTTAAAAGTATAAAAAGTCATATTTTTTAGGTTTTGTAAGGGAACAATTGTGAGTCGCAAGGAAAGCAGAAATTTGCAAGTGTTAAACATCTCAAGTTAAGTTATTTTTATAACCTTGGTCTTGTCTATTTTATTCTTCAGAATAATGATTATCCTTTCCTTTGAAGTTAGTGCTGACTCTGGTTACTTTCCAGAAAGAGGAATTCTCATGTTATAGTTATAAAAGTTAACTGAAGTTTTACAGGCAAGATACTGTCTAGTCTGCAGTGCTACTCTTATCTATGCCCATTATAAGTCCACTTCTGGTCACGGGCAGCATGCAGAAAAATTTGCCTTGTGTTTGTGATCTTAATTGTGATTGCACATAAATATGTGAATTTGAGATCTCAGAGAACTCGACACCCTTATATTACCTTTTGTTTTGCTGTAATTTTACTCTGTGTTAGTCTTGTTCATTTCTGTATATATGTATGTGTGTAAATACACACACGAACAATATTCAGAGAGGGTGAATGTGTATAAGGGCTTCTGGTTGTAAAAGCTTATTCAGAATGCACTTAAATTGCACTGAATTGAGAACTAAAATGAGAAAAGATAGTCAGTTTTATTCAACGGCAAAGAATGTTGTCATTCAGTCATTTTACACATGCCCGCCATCAGTAGGATTTTATTTTGTTGCTGATCAATATATTGCAAAATGCCAAAAAAATACCAGAGTGTAAGATTTAAATTCTTATGACTCAACTATGTAGACCTGTCTTTCAGATTTTCAGAAGCTGTAGGACTCTGAAAGGATCTTTGAGTTGCCCATTCATGTGAGTGGCAATGGGAGGCATATAATTTACCTTGTTATTTTTTTTTTAAGAGGATGAAAAAATTGATTCTGTTTTCCATGCGAATAAAAAGTTACTGACTCGTGTGGCATTTCCATTAGGAGAGCACTATGCCCCTAAAATGCAGTGGTGACTTCAGCCATTTTGAGGAAGCACCACTGCCAAAATAATGTTTAAATAAACTTTGTGCTGCTTGAATTTTTTTAATACACGTGTGCAGAAATAAGGAAAAAAACATCAGAAAAGGATGTGGAAGCTGTGGGTGTGGGGTGAAGGGAGCCTCTTCTATAGGTGTCACTTAAACTTCATGCCAACTATTTTTTGAGTTATTAAAGTCTATTGGACAGTGAAGGGTCAGTCTCCTTCCATTCACGTTGCCTTCTAAATGAAAGGTTTTACTGCTGCTGACAATTCCACATACTCAGTTTTTGTGCCAGATGGAGAGCCTGTGACAATTTTAAACTGAAGGTTGTGTCTAAAAACCTTGTCAGCATTCTGCATCAAATCTTGACCCATTTTAA
The DNA here is from genome assembly GCF_001431845.1 of Calidris pugnax. Lineage (NCBI taxonomy): Eukaryota > Metazoa > Chordata > Aves > Charadriiformes > Scolopacidae > Calidris > Calidris pugnax. Next base: position 1,151,085 of record NW_015090800.1, on the reverse strand, counting down.
ACAGTATGCTACAGTCCAATACTTTCAAGAGAATAATGTCATTTTTCAGTTTGTTTTTTTTTTGAGTGGAGGAAGAAGTGGAACTATGTTTCACAAGCATGATCTAAATTTACTCTTGAAATAAACTGCACACCAGTACTTATTTAAAATAATTGGCTGTAACATCAGCATTGGGTCTGAGATGTTATGGAAAAATAAAGAAGGCATATTAGTTCCTTCTATATGTGTGTAGTATAAGTTGAGAAACAGATTTATTAAAGTGAAAACCTAAAATGTTTTAAGTTGTTTTATTTTTAAAAAACCTTCAGCTTGTTTGTACCAAGAGAGTAGAAATGGCAAGGAGTTGGCTAAGTCCTGGCTGAAGGAGCTGAGAATTGTCTCTACTTTTTCAGTACAATAAGATTTAAAACAGGTATTAGATACAGTCCTGTGAATTTTGGCAGGTTTTAGCCATGAATAAACTAGTTCATTGCAATTCAGTCATGAATATGTATTTAGTGGGAATGTCTGTCAATAAAAATTTAGATGATGATTTTATATAAAATGAGTGTTGAGAGCTTTACACTTCCTAAAAGACAACCAAGAGTAAAACATTCCCTTTTGTAGGTAAGAAATGTTTCTCAAAATAGTACGTAAGTTTTAATTTTTTCCATGTGTTTTCAGCACAGTACAGCATCACTTGCCTTATTTATTTACACGCATCCATATTTCTTTAAAAGAATCTGGAATACTATTTTGTGGTCCAGAGGACATCAGCATTTGAAATATTTTTAGGATAGTCAGTCTTATACACGCTTCAATACTGTGGTGGGGAGACATAGCTTAGTATTTAAACATCTCAGTGGCTTCAAGAAAACTGGAATTGCATTAGAATTGTATCTGAATTTAGTGGAAATATGTGCTGTACAATCACTTACTCATTTCAAAGCCAGTCCCAAATTTATGCTCTTCCAAAGCGTGACCACTGAGGAAAAAAGAATGAAAAGTTAATTTTTATGTACTTCAAGTCATTTGAAGGGCCTTGTATGCGATTCATATCTTGTGATACATTCCTGTCCAAAAAACCCTCAAACACCAAAAAGGTTTCAGGGTTCCATAGTTTCCCATTTATACGGAAATTAATTTAATCAGTATTTCAGTATTTAAAGTTTATTCACAAATATGTCTGTCTGGATTTGTATTTCAGGTGCCGCCTTTGTATCTTTTGCCTTTATATATATTGTGTGCAGTTTTTTCCCAGTGAATTACATAGTCAACCACATTTGTAGATAATCTCTCATTAACATGAAAATTAACATATGGGTAATTAAATAAAGACCTTTTTAATCAGTGACAACATGGTTTTTAGTGACAAAACTAAATAACACCCCCAGTGGAATGACCTTCAAGGTTTTAATAGAACAGTGTTTGCTATGGAGTCTTTTTACAGTGGTCTCTTTTTTTT
>NW_015090800.1:1106584-1139679 GCF_001431845.1 Calidris pugnax | reverse complement strand
AAAAAAAAAAAAAAATCAATAGTGCTTGGGGCCTGTTTTGTGTATTCCAATTATTGATTTTGGATTTGACTGAAAGTTCTGAAATTGTTTGGAAGTAGGCCATCTCATGCTGAGTTGAAGCATCAGGCCATTTTAAATTAGATCCCGAGCATGCTCATATCAAGTACCCACTCTTTTAGATTTTGCAGTGTGTGTGTCTCTGTTCCCCGTTAGTGGAGCTGTCATTCAGCTGAAGTAGAGGAGAGCACAGCATGCCCTTTTGTCATCTTTCTCTCAGTGCACATAGGATTTCTCTTGGAAATGGAAACTTGAGATGTGAGACAAGCCTTGCTGTTAGATCACCAGTGTTTTTGGTGAGTTGATATTCATCTCTTTCTAATGCCTTTAGATACCTCAGATAAAACTCTCAGCTTCATGCTTGTCTCTATTCTCTAATAATGGTATCTATTTGAAAAATCTCTGCCGTCGCTCAATTCACTAAAATAATTCCGGTATGTATGTATTAATTTCTTTATACTGAAAAAGAATTACTTTTTTAACTGGAATGCTAGGCTGTTTCGCTCAGAAGTCCAAAAAATGGGCATATATCTTTTTATTGTATGACTTCAAATTAGCTAACTATTCTAAATATAGCAACAGTTCTTCGACCATCTCTTCTCAGTCATTTTTCATTTAATTCATGGTTTTAGTAAATTGGTTTTAACCCAGGTTGTTTTGTGTATCTAGCATTTCAGAGGGAGTTTGAGTAGCCTTGCAAAAGAGAATTTTATTTATGTGAGATAATGCTGAAAGATATTTACAGAATTTGGTTTCAATGCAAATTGCTTAACAGTGCAAGATAACTGTTGTCATCTGTTAATTTTGGTGATAGATATTCGTGTATTTCCTTCTTTGACTAGCTAAGAAACAGAAATAGGCATCTCCTAGTTCTTTATTACAATTGAGATTAATAGGATATAATAGGAATTTCTGAACGCATTTATAGTCTTTGTAATAAGTGAAGTGAATGTTTGATATGGCTTAACATTTAATTAACTTCTAATTAACTGTGGGGAGGCAGGACTTATGATTAAAGTATTATTAAGGCTTCATGCACTTGATTTAGAAAGGCTTATTTTCCTCCACGAATATCTGCAAAAGATAACTTTAATATAATGTATTTCACTTGTAGCAAAAAAACAGTTGACAGTATATTTTTAAAACATCTAAACTTGGGTTGTAAAAGGTAGTGATTGAATTGATAAACTCTGACACCCCCCACCCCCCAAAAAAAAGAATTGGTTCCTAATTGCACTTTTCTCCCAGTGAATAAGGATGATTTAAGGTCATGATTTAACTTCATGTGGTTTTTTAGGTTTCAGTTGTGACACAGTGGAGTTACTTCCTAAAACACAGTTCATCACTGGATGGAGATTTGAAGTCTTAATTATAAAACATTCACATACGATGTTGAGTTGGGGAGGATTGTTTGTTTTTATGAGCAGGTACTCTCCATCCTGTTGTGATGGGGTGTATATACTTTAAATAGCCTTCTGGATAACAGTTTTAAAGTACAATGGGAAAAAACTGCCTGTCGGTGAATTCACTGAGCCTAACAAAAGACATTCTTGCTAAACGTAACCTCTGTTATGATTCCGATTGACCCGATTCACAGGAGTAAAATCAATAAACCCATAAGCTTCATCGTTGTCTCGACAGTCCTGGTTGGAAGGAAGAGAGGATGGAGAGTGGGGGGTGTGAATCTTAAGTACTTGAAGATCAGTTTGCTTGACCCCCTGATACAGGGGTTTCGGGGAAACGATCTAAATGGGTGTAATAGTTAAGATTTTTGTTAAAGCCTGAGGATAATGCATTTAATTGAGGCCTTGCTGTGGCAAAGGGCTGTCATAACCCATCAGAAAACCTGCACTTTGGCTGCCAAAACAGGATTCAAGTGTGCAGCTCTGACAAATGATGAAAGAGAGACAGCGAGGGGTAACTGCAAACCTCTGTCGTGCAAAATATATTACCGTGCTGACTTGTTATCTTCAAAGCATGTTATTTCTAATACTAAGTTTCTACCCCTATAACTAGAATATGTCGTTTCATAATGATACTGCCTTCAGGTACCACGAGCTGTGTGTCTCAGAGATCCAGAAGATGCTCTGAAGCCATACAGATTTGCCATAGGACAGTCTTGAGATAAACTGCAAACCTAGAAAACTTAAGACCTTATAGGAAGGGAACAACGAAATAGGTAAAGACTTGCTTTAGTGGCTGCAGAGCAAGGAATGGGAATGGCAGTGTAAGAGGAACAGTTGGAAAACACGTGCGAAGAAAGTAGCATTTAGCTGGTTTGGTAGAGTGCCTTGAATCACTCTGAGAACGTCAAAATGTGGGATTTCTGATTTAGATTGCTGAAGAAGTTTGAACTTAGTATGATTCTACTGGGGTATGTCTTAAAAGTATAAAAAGTCATATTTTTATAGGTTTTTTTAAGGGAACAATTGTGAGTCGCAAGGAAAGCAGAAATTTGCAAGTGTTAAACATCTCAAGTTAAGTTATTTTTATAACCTTGGTCTTGTCTATTTTATTCTTCAGAATAATGATTATCCTTTCCTTTGAAGTTAGTGCTGACTCTGGTTACTTTCCAGAAAGAGGAATTCTCATGTTATAGTTATAAAAGTTAACTGAAGTTTTACAGGCAAGATACTGTCTAGTCTGCAGTGCTACTCTTATCTATGCCCATTATAAGTCCACTTCTGGTCACGGGCAGCATGCAGAAAAATTTGCCTTGTGTTTGTGATCTTAATTGTGATTGCACATAAATATGTGAATTTGAGATTTCGGAGGACTTGACGCCCTTATATTACCTTTTGTTTTGCTGTAATTTTACTCTGTGTTAGTCTTGTTCATTTCTGTATATATGTATGTGTGTAAATACACACACGAACAATATTCAGAGAGGGTGAATGTGTATAAGGGCTTCTGGTTGTAAAAGCTTATTCAGAATGCACTTAAATTGCACTGAATTGAGAACTAAAATGAGAAAAGATAGTCAGTTTTATTCAACGGCAAAGAATGTTGTCATTCAGTCATTTTACACATGCCCGCCATCAGTAGGATTTTATTTTGTTGCTGATCAATATATTGCAAAATGCCAAAAAAATACCAGAGTGTAAGATTTAAATTCTTATGACTCAACTATGTAGACCTGTCTTTCAGATTTTCAGAAGCTGTAGGACTCTGAAAGGATCTTTGAGTTGCCCATTCATGTGAGTGGCAATGGGAGGCATATAATTTACCTTGTTATTTTTTTTTTAAGAGGATGAAAAAATTGATTCTGTTTTCCATGCGAATAAAAAGTTACTGACTCGTGTGGCATTTCCATTAGGAGAGCACTATGCCCCTAAAATGCAGTGGTGACTTCAGCCATTTTGAGGAAGCACCACTGCCAAAATAATGTTTAAATAAACTTTGTGCTGCTTGAATTTTTTTAATACACGTGTGCAGAAATAAGGAAAAAAACATCAGAAAAGGATGTGGAAGCTGTGGGTGTGGGGTGAAGGGAGCCTCTTCTATAGGTGTCACTTAAACTTCATGCCAACTATTTTTTGAGTTATTAAAGTCTATTGGACAGTGAAGGGTCAGTCTCCTTCCATTCACGTTGCCTTCTAAATGAAAGGTTTTGCTGCTGCTGACAATTCCACATACTCAGTTTTTGTGCCAGATGGAGAGCCTGTGACAATTTTAAACTGAAGGTTGTGTCTAAAAACCTTGTCAGCATTCTGCATCAAATCTTGACCCATTTTAAACAGTATGCTACAGTCCAATACTTTCAAGAGAATAATGTCATTTTTCAGTTTGTTTTTTTTTTGAGTGGAGGAAGAAGTGGAACTATGTTTCACAAGCATGATCTAAATTTGCTCTTGAAATAAACTGCACACCAGTACTTATTTAAAATAATTGGCTGTAACATCAGCATTGGGTCTGAGATGTTATGGAAAAATAAAGAAGGCATATTAGTTCCTTCTATATGTGTGTAGTATAAGTTGAGAAACAGATTTATTAAAGTGAAAACCTAAAATGTTTTAAGTTGTTTTATTTTTAAAAAACCTTCAGCTTGTTTGTACCAAGAGAGTAGAAATGGCAAGGAGTTGGCTAAGTCCTGGCTGAAGGAGCTGAGAATTGTCTCTACTTTTTCAGTACAATAAGATTTAAAACAGGTATTAGATACAGTCCTGTGAATTTTGGCAGGTTTTAGCCATGAATAAACTAGTTCATTGCAATTCAGTCATGAATATGTATTTAGTGGGAATGTCTGTCAATAAAAATTTAGAAGATGATTTTATATAAAATGAGTGTTGAGAGCTTTATATTTCCTAAAAGACAACCAAGAGTAAAACATTCCCTTTTGTAGGTAAGAAATGTTTCTCAAAATAGTACGTAAGTTTTAATTTTTTCCATGTGTTTTCAGCACAGTACAGCATCACTTGCCTTATTTATTTACACGCATCCATATTTCTTTAAAAGAATCTGGAATACTATTTTGTGGTCCAGAGGACATCAGCATTTGAAATATTTTTAGGATAGTCAGTCTTCTACACGCTTCAATACTGTGGTGGGGAGACATAGCTTAGTATTTAAACATCTCAGTGGCTTCAAGAAAACTAGAATTGCATTAGAATTGTATCTGAATTTAGTGGAAGTATGTGCCGTACTCGTGCATTAGAATTGTATCTGAATTTAGTGGAAATATGTGCTGTACAATCACTTACTCATTTCAAAGCCAGTCCCAAATTTATGCTCTTCCAAAGCGTGACCACTGAGGAAAAAAGAATGAAAAGTTAATTTTTATGTACTTCAAGTCATTTGAAGGGCCTTGTATGCGATTCATATCTTGTGATACATTCCTGTCCAAAAAGCCCTCAAACACCAAAAAGGTTTCAGTGTTCCGTAGTTTCCCATTTATACGGAAATTAATTTAATCAGTATTTCAGTATTTAAAGTTTATTCACAAATATGTCTGTCTGGATTTGTATTTCAGGTGCCGCCTTTGTATCTTTTGCCTTTATATATATTGTGTGCAGTTTTTTCCCAGTGAATTACATAGTCAACCACATTTGTAGATAATCTCTCATTAACATGAAAATTAACATATGGGTAATTAAATAAAGACCTTTTTAATCAGTGACAACATGGTTTTTAGTGACAAAACTAAATAACACCCCCAGTGGAATGACCTTCAAGGTTTTAATAGAACAGTGTTTGCTATGGAGTCTTTTTACAGTGGTCTCTTTTTTTTTTTTTTTGTTTGGTGTGGGGTTTTTTTGCCTTCCTTCAAGGTTTTAATAGAACAGTGTTTGCTATGGAGTCTTTTTACAGTGGTCTCTTTTTTTTGTTTGGTGTGGGGGTTTTTTGCCTTTTTTGTTTTGTTTTGTTTTTATTAGGCCAAACTAAGTATGAGCCATGATAAAATTAGAAACAAAAAATGGCTGTATTGAACTGTTTTAAATTGTGCCAATTCTTTGTGTGCTCAGCGTATGATAAAGGGAAGAACATTCTGCAAAACAAGAAACGTGAAAAGGATTTCAGAATAGTCATTAAAACAGGAGATTGGTACAATTTTGAACAATTTTACTAAGTAAAAATTTGACTGATATAAGACACTGTATCTTACCTGGGAAACAGACTTTTCCTTTGTTTTTCACTGTTCTGAGAAATAGTATAAAACTTTCTTTTTTCCCTCCTGGGGGAAAATACCCAGAGACATCAAGGTTAGCATATCCTAGCAGAGAAAGAAAAGGCGTAACTTCAACAATGCCATTTTCTGTGATGCCATCTGTTTTGTCCCACACTGCCCCAGTACATTTGTTTTCTCTAGGAGGCAAAGAAAAGACAGATATCTTTAGGAGCCCTCACATTGAGGCTGTCAAAGTACTTTAGTGCTGCCTTGGAAAGTATCTGGAAGTACAGCGTGGTTGGGAGCTGCCATGTGTTTCTGGAGGAGGCAGCTTCATTACCTGTTGGGTAAAGTCTGGCTCCTGCTCGATGGAGCACAGCAAGGCCGGTGCGAGGCAGGATTTGCACCAAGGATGAGGGAAAGGGGTGGTGACCTGAATCAAGGAAAATAACAATGAGTGATGGAATTTTACCAGATCCTTCAAATTGTATCCTAAAATGTATCTTACAGAAACACCTGTAAGATGTAGCTGGTTACGCATGGGCATTGAATGGCTTCCTTAAGCCCGGGTGGTGACCTGAATCAAGGAAAATAACAATGAGTGATGGAATTTTACCAGATCCTTCAAATTGTATCCTAAAATGTATCTTACAGAAACACCTGTAAGATGTAGCTGGTTACGCGTGGGCATTGAATGGCTTCCTTAAGCCCTTCAAAGCCCATGAACCTATCGAGGTGCTGGAGTGAGTGCAGAGGAGGGCAACAAAACTAGTGAAGGGCCTAGAAGACAAATCATATGAAGAGCAGCTGAAGGAGCTGGGGCTGTTTAGTATGAGGAAGAGGAGGCTGAGGGGAGACCTCATCACTCTCTACAACTTCGTGAAAGGACACTGTAGAGAGGTTGGTGCTGGTCTCTTCTCACAGGTAATTAGTGACAGAACGAGAGGGAACGGCTTCAAGCTCCAACAGGGTAGGTTTAGATTGAACATTAGGAAAGAATTTTTCACCCAAAGAGTGGTCGGGCATTGGAACAGGCTGCCCAGGGAGGGGGTGGAGTCACCATCCCTGGCTGTGTTTAAGGGACGTTTAGATGCAGTGCTGAGGGACATGGTGTAGGGGAGGACTTTGTAGAGTAGGGGAGATGGTTGGACTCGATGATCCCAAGGGTCTCTTCCAACCTCAATGATTCTATGATTTGGAGCCCTCCTGAGCCAAAGCAGTTGAGATTTAACAGTTTTGTAGACCTAGTAGTTTTTTTAGAAACTGTTTTTTAGAACTGGTACTTGATAGGTTTAGGCTGAGCTTAATTTCTAACTGCTTCAGTGTTCGGAATAGGTTAAGAACATCCCCCACAACTTTCAATTACGACAGTAGGATCTCATAATTCAGTTGCATTTAGTTGCTCTAAAGATGGGGAATATTTTATATCATGATAGTACAAATTGGAAATGGAAGCAGAGGTTTGCTTAACCAAGGTCACATAGGAAGTCTAATGAAGCAGAAAGTGAAGCCAAAGGGCATATCCCTCATGCAATTAGCTTGATGTTGTGATCTCTGAATGACTGTCAGTGAAATACCTCAGGTACTGAAATACATGTCAGTGCAAATCTGCACCTGGCCCCGTAGGAAGGAAAGCCAAATAGCTCCAGAGAAACTTTTTGCTCATGAGGTTGGACTGTTTTTGAGATTTTTAGCTACCAGCTTTGTGTTATCCCTTCTAGAAATTCCAGTTTGCTCACAGCCCATTTTAGTGTCTTAACGTGGCACTGCCCTGTAATGTGATAAATTTAAGGTCCTTACTTTATCAGCTGGGGACCCTGAGCACTAAATGTCCTCGTTGTGTTCTGCAGTGATTCTCATTTGCAGGATATATTCAGATTGATAATTTGATCCATTGGATGTGGGTTGTTTTTTTTTATTTCATTAGCATGTCCGTGTTGAAATCAAGTAAGAACACTTTCGGTTTTGTTTTAACAGAGGTATTAAATATATTAATCAGTGTGGGACTTCAACAAAATTAGAGTTCTTTAATTTCTTCATTTTTTTATTATAATGCCACATTTATTAGAGCGGCAATGTGTCATCTTTTGACAACTGTGTTGAAGTGGTGTTGAGAGATTCTGACAGCAGTGCCCTCCTCCGTTTTCATATGAAAATTGCTGAAAACTTCTACTGCACCTATGTAAACCTGGAAAAAAAAGTCTGAGAACTATATGAAAAGGTATTAACACAGCAGTTGAGGGAATAGAAGCTAAGAAATGAAGTCACTGCAGTGTGAGTGCATGGGCGTGTGTACATATGTGTATCTGTAGGTCTAGGCAGTACTTTACACTAACCACCACCACGTTGTAGTCTCTCTAACACTTCTAGACTCTATTCCAGAAAGCACTTGGGCTTCCCAGACTGATTTATTTTCTCATTACATCCATAGTTTTATTTAAAAGATTAAATGGAAATGGTAGAGCCATTTCCTTGCAAGACATAAGAAGAAGAATATTTTAATAGTTTTAAGATGTTTTCAGCTGGTTCTCTGCAAAGCTGTGATATCCATGTAGCACAGAAAAAGGTTGGACTCTTTATCAGTGAAAAGCATTTCAGTCTGTCTGCAAATAGTCTATACTTTTTTTCTTTGTAACTTGTGGGACATCTTGCACACAGCAATATCATACTTACTGCTAAAAATCTAGGCATTGTGACTGGTGAATATACTTCCAGGTCTCTACAGCTTTCTCTTAGGGAATGAACACAGAAGTTTAATTGAAGAATTACAGTAACAAGTAATAATAATAAGTAAGACTCTGCTGCTCCCGATCTAAAAAGTAAATTAGTAGAAGACAGTAGATTCCTTTGCTGAGTCTGTTTACATCACAGTCCTTACTCTGGAGGCAGAAATTATAATTTACAGATGTTATGGTTTAAAGTTACGGACAAGTAAATCTCGCATGTCATCTGTGGTAAAAACAGAACCTGGATACATACAATAAAGAAGCTCCTAACGTTTAACTATATGGTCTTTCAGAGTGTGCCAAATTCTTTATAATTCTGGAGATGGTTACCAGTAGTTCTGTTTCCATCAAAATATTAAATTCATGTAGAGAACAGGCATTATTCATTTGTGTAGCCAATAGATGTACATCACCAGAATTTATTCTACAAAGAGCTGAACTGTTCGGAACGTGAATCTTCCTATAATTACTGGGGGGGAAAAAAAGGTGTCTTCTCAGTCTTAAGTACTGCATATTTGATATCCTGATTATTTTTGAGTTATCAAAATGACTGACCTTGTTTGATGTACCTCAGTGGGACACATTCCTGGAAACCATGCCAGTGAAGCTAAACAACCGCTGTGCACTGGTATAAACACTTTGAAAATCGTTAAAAGGGAGTGGGAGAAAAATTCTTACAAAGCTTATTTCTCACACCGGCATCCTAATCCTCAAGGAAACTCTGCAAAATGCATTTGAAAGATGAGCATAGGAATGAAATTTGGAAATCTATTAAATCTTAAAACTGATGTACTCAGTGGTTTCATGCCACATAATTTTTTTGTCCACTTCAGCTAATCCCACCGTGTTAGCACCTCCCCCTTTAAGGGGAGAAAAAAAGAATTTAAAACATAAAAATAAAACTTAATAAATTTCACTCCTATTTTCTGGACTCTTAACTCCTATTCTTCTTATCTAGTATGATAAAAATACCTAATTTCAACTCAGCACGATGGTTTTCAGCTTGTCTGGATCGGTGAGCACTGTTGCCTTTATTTCAAGCTTGAACAACGGCTTTTGCTTTGTCAGCTTGTGTTTCCAGCGTTGTCAGTAGATGTAAAAGAAGATGCTGGTCCTCATGTAAACCTTGCCTTGCTGGCTTCAGTGCTGCTCCTAGTAATTCTAATACCAACATTTGACATGATTGCTCTGTGCACATAGCTGACAGAACATACTCTTTGTAGAGGGGTTGGTCAGTTCATTGTTTTGTTCCTCAGAAAAAATAAGGGATGGGAAGGTTGACTGAAACCACTTTTATGAAAGTTAAAGGGCTTTGACTTAATTGCACCTAAGAACCTCAAAGTATACAAAAATAATGAAGGATATTATTTCTCTATGATAAAAGTAAAGGGGCGGTCCAGGAATCCTTGAAAATAAGAGGAAAAAATCCAACCTAGAAGTTCTTTAGATACAGTTTAAATCATATTTATTGCAACATCCTTTGGGGTGCATTCTAACTTATAAGATAGCTTTGAGTTTGTGTAAACATTGCATGTTTAAGTATATTATATTTAAAAGAAGTGCAGCACATAGCCAGTTTTCAATATGTATGTCGGAGAATTTCTGTATTACTTAAAACCTCTGGTAAATCTAAGAATTAAGTTTTAAGTTAAATTTCTTGAGGTATACTATTTACCTGTAATAGGTTGCATTTGCACCAGTGAGATTTGATAACTACTTTTATTCAATACAGTGTTTAAAGTCTTGTACTAATGTTTTGGACCTTCAAACGTGGGTTCAATACCTCACCTCATTCAATGTGTGAAATAAAAAAGCCCTGGGGTTCTTTCTTGTCATTCCTTAAGGTTACTGAAGGTGGCTGGTAAGTAGTCACAGGATTTTTCAGTTTGAAAGTAACACAGGATGTCACTTGTCCAACCTCTGGTCCAAAGCAGGGTCAGCTCTGAGCTGAGACCAGGCTGCTGAGGGATTTATCCTGTATGGTCCTGAGAGCCCTCAAGGATGGAAGCTCTACAGCCACTCTGGGTAACCTGTTCCACCATCTGACTGTCCTGAATGAAGAAGTTTTTCCTTGTGTCCGCTCTGAACCTCTCTGGTTTCCATCCATGTTTGTTGTCTCTCAACCTCTAGCTATGCTCCACTGTGAAGAGCTTGGCTTCATTCTCTTGATACCTTCCTTGAGGTACAGACAGGCTGCTGTTAGAACCCCCAAAGGCATCTCTTCTCCAGGGTGAACCAGCCCAGGTCCCTCAGCCTCTCCTCATAGAGCAATTGCTCCAGCCCCAACCATCTTGGTGGCCCTCTTCTGAACTTGTCGCAGTTTAACACTCTTCCTTCTATTGAGGAGCAGCAAAACTGAACACAGTCTTCCAGATGTGGTCTAACAAGTGCTGAGCAGAGGGGATAATCCCTCCCTTCCCATGAGCTACTGTTCATGTCCCTGTTGTTATAGGCTGGGAGGCCACTGGCCATCTCTGCTGCTGGGACACGGCTGGCTGGTGCCCAACTGGCTGCCCACCAGGCCCTGGGGTCTTTCAACAGAGCTGTTCCCCGGGCAGGCAGGACATGTGGCTACCAGGGTTTGTCCTCCCCGGGGCATTGAGGTGCTGGAGCGGGTCCAGAGAAGGGCAACGAAGATGGTGAGGGGTCTGGAGAGTAAGTCTTATGAGGAGAGGCTGAGGGAACTGGGGTTATTCAGCCTGGAGAAGAGGAGGCTGAGGGGAGACCTTATTGCTCTCTACAACTCCCTGAAAGGAGGGTGTAGAGAGGTGGGGGTCGGTCTCTTCTCTCAAGTCACAGGCGACAGGACGAGAGGAAATGGCCTCAAGTTGCGCCAGGGGAGGTTCAGGCTGGATATTAGGAAAGTTTTTTTCACTGAAAGGGTGATCAGGCATCGGAATGGGCTGCCCAGGGCGGTGGTTGAGCCCCCATCCCTGGAGGTGTTCAAAAGACAGGTTGGTGTAGTGCTGGGAGGTATGGTTTAGTGATGATGCTCCTTGTTTGTTGTGCGGGTGTCTGTTTTTGTCAGTTAGGTTGATGGTTGGACAAGATGATCTTTAAGGTCCCTTCCAACCTAGAAGATTCTGTGATTCTGCCCTGCTGAATGTTACTGGGCTCCAGGTGGCCCCTTCCCTCAGTGAAGATTCTGTGATTCTGTGATTCTGCCCTGCTGAATGTCACTGGGCTCCAGGTGGCCCCTTCCCTCAGCCTGTCTGGGTCCCTCAGGGTGGCAGCCCTGGCCCTCAAGTGTATTGAACCATCTTCCCCCTTCTGCCCCCCAGTCTGGTATCATCTGCAAACTTGAACCATCTTCCCCCTTCTGCCCCCCAGTCTGGCATCTGCAGATTTGGCCGAATCTACCTACTTTCCTTGTTTTCTTGAAGGCTCCTGTCCTCCTCTTTTCTGTTCCCCATTTGAACCTCAACTTCTACCTATTACATACTCAAACCCATCTACACTCCTTGGCCATGTCTTAGTCTTAATCCAGTCAGACCATAGTCTCCAGTAAAGTCTTCAGTCACCGCATTTATATAGGCTTCGATGGCATTCCCTCTGATTTACCTGGATTTGTGCCATCTGCAGGCTTGCTGCCAAGCCTTCCCTGGAGTGTGGAGTTTGAACACCACCCTGGCTTGACTAAAACAGCAGTCCTTCCACGTTTCTGTCACTAAATTGAAAACAAGTTCGTCCAAGGGTTGCCACAGCACAGTGTCTACAGGGCTGCTTATTAACAGCTGCTAACATGCAAACCTTTGCACTGAGCAGTAGCTAACAGTTGGTTAAGCAGTAGAAAATAGCTCATGATGCTTTTCGAAATACATCAATGTCCCTGCCAGAAATTTTGAAATATTACAGTGTTAGCGGACGTTGCTGGTGCATTCTTCTGCTACACAATTGCTAAATTTTGTCGTTCTGTTAAACAATTCCTACACTTCACACATCACATTCATGCTGCTTTTCCATGGCTGTTGGCTTCCTCACATTGATTTCATGTTTTTAAGACTCTTAGATTAAAATTCACTTTTCCTGAGTGGTATGAAAATTTTAAATAGAAGTCAGTTAGTTGTTAGATAAGGCTAAATTGAATATTAGATGCTGCTACAATATAAGCCAAAAATATTTGAAATAATATAATTTTGCAGTCAGTATTTGAATATAGAAGACCACTACTTGCTTTAGTGTTTACTATATCTAAGGTATATCCCTGAAGTTACACTAAATGTCAGAATTTTGGTTTTTAAATACTCTATTGGTTCACCTTTTAGAAAATACTATTCTTATTATGCTCACATTTATTATTTTTTTTAGAACTTTTTTAAGTTTATGAGAAGGGATACATTAGAACACTGATAAAAGCAGGCAAGTTATATCTGTGCAGCGCAGCTTTCTGTGAGAATTTTTTTTAACAGAAGATTGCTACTAATAATTCTATCAAAAGTATTTTTATTTTTAAAGATGGCCTCTTTATCATAACCTGAGAAAATGGCTGTCAACTTTGGGATTATGCATCAATTTAAAATCTGTTTTCATTAACAACTATTTTGTATTTATCAGTTCCTAAAACTTTTTTTCATAAGTATAGCTTCAAGATGAATGTTGATTTACATTAGCTGTTTTTTGTAGAGCAAAAGGTCCTTTAAGTGCTAGGAATTTTCGATTTGGAGAACCTTCAAGAACAGTACTGGATGAGCAAGTGATGCTTCTTTAATGGCCTCCTTCTGGATTAATTTCTTTTACCACTGGGGGGAGCAGAAGACTGTCACAGGCTTCGGGGAATGGAATAAGAGCATTTGTCTTCTATTTCAGAAGATTCGGGTCTTAGTGCTGAGCTGTGGGAGACTGCGGGTCCTTCATGTCTGGCACATGCTTGAAAATCTGTTTTACAGTGAATAAAATTCCTAGATAATCAGGTTTCATGATTGCTGCTTTTTTTTTTTCTGAAGAGTTACATTCTGAATTTGGACTGGATTAAACGTGAAGCGTATTTTAGAAAAGGAAGGGAAGAAAATACCCTCTACATTATTATTAGTTTGAAGAGTAGGTTGTGACTGGTGTTGGCTTAAGAGAGTGCTTGGATTCTTCTCTGACACTTTCTGTTGCAGCTGTGCCTGGTGGCAGGTTCCCTCTCAGCATGGGAGTGGGATGTGAGGGACCACATCACACGGATTGGGTGCAGTTTGCTTTAAGAGAAGATGCTGTAGCTGAGAAATGCATATTTTTTTATTTAATATGTGCGTGGCTGTTGCTTTAACCAGACATCTGCCTTAATTCCAGTTTTCCAGAATTAAATCTAAAGATACTGTTTCCCTCCTCTACAAGCATTAGAATGGAGGAAACAAATTAATTTTAATTGTTTCTTTTCATTTTAAATACATTGAATCAAAGGCTGTGTACATGAAGGGTACTATAAACATGTTATTCTAGAAAGAACTAGCAACTCTAACTGCTGTTTATTCCCAGAGTTATTTAAGGCTGTCTGACAGTGTTTCTATGTCACTGTAATTGAGAAAAAAGTGTCCCACAGCCTGTTGAGTCCTTACCTTCCCTGCTGGACTGGAAATGTTGGTGCTGCACTCAGCTCCTATTCTGTATCCTGAACCGGCTTGATGTTTGGGGCAGAACAAGACGTTCCAGTTCCAAGCCAAGCTTGGGCTTTTCCTTTGGAAAAACTTGTTCTGTCTGTTCCGCCAACAGCGAGCAGTCAGGATTCCTACCTCAAAAACTCATTAATGTTTTTCTTCACGGTACATACAGCTTAAACTAAACAGAGCAAGCTTAAAGAAATGCTAGAGCAACACATCAGTGCTTTCAGTCACAGATTTATGGCAATTCTGTGGATGTAGCAGAAATAGCAGAGGACAGCCAGGACATCCTGGAGCAGTTTTTGTTGCAGCCAGGACCAGTGATGTCTTTCCTGTGGAGTCATTTGTTGTTCCACCTCTTCTTTCTTGTTCTGACAGATGTAAGGTGCCACAAGGCCCTTCCCCCTCACTTTTTTTTTTCTTTTTCCTCCCCTCTTAATAAGACATTTAGTTGTGAGTTGTTTTCTAACTGGTGTTTGAAACAGCTATGGATTCTTATTCCAGGAGCATAACCATCTGAGGGTGCTGAATGAGTTGGCAGATGTCACCATGAGACTTTTTTGTCAGCATGGATAACCGTGATGACTAGAAAAAGGCAAATATTACTGTTTTCGAAAGAAAAGCAAGAAAGAGGATCCAGGGAACTAAACACTGGTCAGCTTCACCTCTTTTCCTGGGGATATTATAGAGCAAATTCTCATAGAAACGATATCTAGGCTTGTGAAACACTGGAAGGTAATTGGAAACAGCCAGCGTTAGTGTACCAAAGAAGAATCTTGCTTGACCGACCTGACTACCTTCTATGATGACTTCAAGTGAGGGGAAAAACAGTGGAAGCCATTTAGCTTTTGATGTAGTTTTGTGTAGTATCCTTGTATCCAAACAAGGGGGTATGGATTGTATAGGTGGATTACAAGGTGGGTGAAAAACTGACTGCACCATCAGTCTTAAGGAGTAGCAATTAATAATGAGAAGTTTTTAACGAGTGGTTGTTTACAAGTCCTTCCTGGAGTTCATGCTGGGCTTGAAGCTATTTTGACACTCATCAGCAAGTTGGGGAGTGAGGCAAAAGGCACCATCAGCAAGTTCCTGGCTAACACCACTCTTGGGAGGAGGGATTGGTATGCCAGAGGGCAGGGTGGTCATTCTCAGGGACCTCAGAAAACTGGAGGAGTGAGCAGACTGCAACATGCTGAAGTTCAGCAAAAGCAAATGTGTGCAGGTGGAGAAGCAGCATCCTGGAAAATGGCCTGCAGGTCCTGGTGGACGTCAAGCTGAATGTTCGTGTTACACTGTAATGATGATGAAGACTAACCACATACTGAGATGCTTGAGAGTGGTGGTTGTTCCCTCAATTCATCACTTTTGAGACTGGAATAATGCATCCAGTTTTGGTCACATCAGTATGAGAGAGAGAGAGAAACAGGAATCCAACACTAGCATGGCTATGGGGCCAGGACATGATTATAGGAAGAGGCCGAAGGGAATTGTTGTGTTTAGCCTGAAGAAGAAAAGGCAAAAGCAGGCACATAATTGCAGCCATTCATTACCAACATGGGCTTTATATAGAAAACAGACTCTCCTGGGAAGTGCACAAAGAAAGGGCAAGAGGCAGTGGTCATAACTGCAATTAAGTGGATTCTAACCAGTTAAAATAAAAATAAATAATACTAGTTAAAAAACAAAGCACAAAGCTGTTGAGCACAGAGAGGCTATGGGATCATCATTCTTGAAGATTTTTGAAATTCAACTGGACAAGGGCCTTTGCAACCTGATCTGGTATTGAACTTATCTCTCAGCGTGGAGTTGAACTTGAAGGGCCTTTGCAACCTGATCTGGTATTGAACGTATCTCTCAGCGTGGAGTTGAACTTGACCACCAGGAGTCTTGTCCAACTTACTTTATTTATTTATTTATTTGAGTCTCATTTATATGGAAAATCTTTTTGACTTAAGGTTTTTATATGGCATAGCACTTATCCTGAGACTGTCCATAAGACAGCCTGTTGCATTCCTCAGAAGCACATTCCCAATAACATAGTAATAACATGAGCATAAACCCGAGTTCTGTGGAAAATATAGGTAAGGCTGCCAAGTGGTCATCTGTACATATGTGCCCAGAACAATTTTATTTTCCCCTGCTCCTTTGACCCAGTTACATTGTTTTGTCTTTATATTGGCTTGACTGAAAAACAAAATAATTTTTCTTCTTACTTGAAAATAGCAAATTAGGTTTACTGGAACAGTCCATAAGTCTCTAGGGGATCATATGCTCAACAGTGACAAATTGAGACCAGTTTTCCAATTCTGATTTAGATTTTAAGGATTAATCGCTGCTGTCTTAACATTTTTATGATATTAAACTATTTGTTTTAAAATGATAATGTTTCAGCACTGGGTGCTATCTCAGTTTGCAGGCCATTCAGAAGTGGGGAGTTAGGTTTTTTTTCTATGAAGTAACTATTTTCATTTGTCACTGAAATAAATATCTGGAAAATAGCAGAAATTCGATCTAATTTAATACTAAGTTGTTTTTTTTTTTTCTCATTCAGAATTAGCCCTTACCTGATGGTAAGCTACCCTCTCTCAAACCTGATAGTTCTCCTCTCTTCCAGCTGCCTTGGTCCTGCTTGTCTTTGCCTTCAAATATCACATGCTAGTGCTTTATCAAACCTTAACTCTGCAATCAGGGCTGGAGACTGTAAAAGAAACTTAGATTCTTCTTGAAACTGCACAGCACCTACAAAGAGAGGCATTGATTCCATGGAAGTTACAGGAGATTGGTTACTTCTATAAGCTTACAGTATGCTAACAACAAAAGGAGGAAAAGATAGCCCACTTAATTTCAAGCAGTGGATCACTTTTATATCAGAAACGTGCAAACAAGAAAGGGAAGCGTAGTCTCTGGTATTGACCACTTAATGCATGATGGATGGTAAAACTCTTCAATTTTCCAACCGATTTCTGGATTGTTAATTTTTGGCTTCAAGTCGTCTTATTCCATAAATTTCTGGAAACACCTCTGCTCAGGTTTTGCAATCCATGCTTTTTGCCTTTCTAAGTGTGAGAGGTAAAATTGTCTCAAAGTAGGTCATTTGCCTTAAGGGTTAGCACCTGTGAATTTTGAAGCCAGCCTCTTGCTGACAGAGTTATATGATCTCACCCATTAACGAGACCAGCCTCATTTTAAAACTCTTTATTTCCAATTTACTTATCTCAGACAACTTTTATCTGTTTGTTCTAGCCTGAAGCGTTATTTACCTTTCCTAGTGTTTTATCTGTACAGCTTAGAATCATCTTTATATGGCGTAGTCCTGTCCCACTTCATACTGCTTGGCCAGGTGGAGGTCATTCCTGTAAATCTGCTCTCTTACTGGTCATGTTGGTGAACTTTTATTTTTGTTGTGGTTTAAAGTAATAGGTATAATTAATTGGCATAGGTTATCAGATTCTGATTCTGCTGTCTTTCAGCCTTTCTCAGATGATGGGCCCATTAGAAGAGGGACAAAAGCAGTCAGTGGGAAGTGCAGACTTCTCCGTGTTTTACCGTAGAAGTAGCCACAGGACACGGGGGTAGAGATCTCATGTTAGAACCATCTGTGTGTGTACAGGATGCCATTCGCATTCTTGTCTATTTTTTTAAGAGATATTTTGTTAATTAGGGGTATCACCTTGCATTTGTACTCTTGAATTTTGTTCCACCGTCGTTGCTCCTTCCTCTTGGTTATCCATTTCTGTATGAAACTCATCTATTTCTCATATTTTACCAAATATAGCTCATACGTCTGATGATGCCCCTTGTCTTTGTCACCAGCATACCTCATTACATATGCCATTCTTTTAAGTAACTAATGAAAACACTAATTTTCAGTTAGTTTTCTGAACAGGATTGAATTCTGGCAGTAGTCTTCTCGGAATCTGTTGGTTCCTGGTGTTACTCTTGGCTTCTTCCCTGCCCCAAAGGCAGCCTGTTCCCATGCATTTATTTCTGTTGGTTCATTCTTGCCTCCCAGCTCCTGTGGTTGATACTGGTCATGTTGAAAACTGAGGAAGAATATTACTCAGGTTTTGGTCCCTGTCTCAGCTAACTCCCATTTTAACCCCTTTCTGACTGCGTACCAGCTTGGGGGTTCTTCTCCAATCCTTATTCTTTCTATCTGAAGAGTGCTTTTAGTGTCTAACTTGAGTTGCTATTTCTTTACTTTGAGGGCCTGTGTTTCCTTAGAAATTCTCAACTCACTCATGCTGGATCGTTTTTAAAAAGCTGCGATTCATCTTGTGAATTGAGAACCTTTTTGCTGCAAGATTCACCTCTTTATAGGTCACAGATAATTTCACTAATTATAATGGCAAAAAAAATTCAGGCCTCTTCTGTACTGAAAGGCTTGCACTGCCCTCGCTCTAGTTGGCTGAAGGCAGTTCCTTTCCCACACAATGCCCCCGTTGATTACTAACCAGCTCTAGATTAGGATACTGTTGGTTCAGGGCTGTTGAAAACCTGTGGGCTGTCACATTTAAAGATGCGTGACGTTAATTTGAAAATGTACATGAAGTAATCTTTGATGTTTGTCACTTTAATAGGAAAGATCTATGTCTCTAGTCTAAATTTGGGGATTTGTAGAAGACCCCAGTTGTCCCTGCAACTTTAGTTTTTACTTTTGCAAAAGTGAATTTTACATACCACATAATTTATTCATCTCCTTTTTGCTTTATACTTTCAAAGTAGAATGTTAATCTGTGGGTTTTCCTTCCTGTATAGAAATTTGCTTCAGTACCTCTGTTATCATCATTCCTTTCCTTTCTCTGATGTTCTTCACAGTGTGTATAGCTTCACACCCTGCATTAGTAGTTTGGCTGCATCCATTTCGGTATCAAAGTCCCTGATCTTAGGACACAAGGATCACATTTTTGCTGAGTATTATTTTTTTTCTTTCCATCCAGTTTCCTAGCCCTTTGTTTCCCAGTGGAATTAGGCAAATACTTTCTAAGGATTTTAAGAGTCCATTGTGCTTCCAAATACTCCCTGCAACTGAGACAAGGCATCCAGGATGAGAGAAAGGGTAGTGGGGCAAATGTTGGGGCAGAAGGAGGTCAAGAGAGTGAGAAAGGTGGCTTGGCTGAGGGCCACCATGCGGAGTCGAGAACTTCTCGGATGGATTGTAGAGAGATGCCCAGTGCTCTGCTGGTCTTTGCTCTTCCCCTCCAACTTGGGAGGTGTTTAATGAATATTGCTGCAACAAATAAAAAAAACTTTGCATGTTGAATGTTAATTATAAGAGGGTATTTAGATAACATAGCCAGCATCTGTTCTTTTTTTGCTTTTTCTCACTCTTAACATTTTGTCTAACCCCGTGATGTGCTCTTAAAAATCTTTATTATTAGCTCCTGTTGAAACTTAATCCTGTTGTTAAATGTTTTGTCTTCCACCATCTAGAGGTAGTGATTTTATTGGTAGAAGAGAGTCTATAATTTGGAGCTGCAGTAACATTTCAGAAGTATGTGACATCACTCTGGGATCAGCTTTCTCAGAGGCTAGCAATCCTGACAGCTAAGTTGCTTTTTCTCTGGGTCAGGGTTCTGCAGTGCTCATTGGGGAGCAGCTTCCAAGAGAAAAGGGTTGTACCTCACATCCTTATGTGTTTTTTGTTGCTTGTGTGTCAAGCTTTTTGGTAAAGAATGAATTTCCCCGGAGACTGGTGAGTAATTCTTATACATTTTAACAACTGTTTTTCTTTTAGACATAGAGCTTTTCCTCCTTCTTTAGAAAAACAGGGTTTTTTTTAAATCCAGCATTCAATAATTCACAATATATGCAAAGCAGCACACAACACTTACAGCATCCAAGTTAAGATTTTAAATAGAAACCTAATTTTAGGTAGAAATTAAGGTTTACTGATCTATTACTTACCGTAACCGTGTATGACTTCCAAGATTTTTATTCAGACATGCTTGTCTACTAGATCACATGTCTAAGAGATTGAATGTAGCAGGAATTTGAGCTTTTTTTAATTAGCTTGCAACACTGAATGGGAAGTGCTCTCTAAACAGGCACTTGTAAGTTATCTTATTTTAACATACAGCTCATACGGCAATGTTAATAGATGACCATCTTTCAGATGTTATTTTGGGGGTTGTATATGTGTGTAGGGGGGACCAAATGGAAAAACAGATGCATTTCTAGTCAGTGTATGTATCTGTATGTGTATCATCTGCCAAGCTGTATGCTTATTTCTATATGAATGTCATATATTAAGCTGCATAAAAAATGCAGAGAAAAAAAAATTATCCCAGCCCACAAAACTCGATCTGGTTGTAGCTAAAATTTTAAATAACTGAAATACACTTTGGTTTCCACTTCATGGTAACTGTTTTCTCATCACAGAAGAAATATAAAATTACATGCTGCCTTTTCTCCTCCCTAGCACTTAAAAGTCTAAATGTAAAAGTGCTGCAATACTGTGACATTCGGAAATCTTGGCAGGTTCCAATTTTGAAAGGGTTTTTATTTTAATATGCTGATAATCTTTGATATTATAGCTAGAAAATTACAGCACACCTATCTACCCAGAGGTATTTTGCAAGGGAAGCTCAGGGTTCTGCTGTGTCACTTTGGTTTTGGTTTCTTTTGGTGTTTTCTTTAAGGATGACAAGCCTTGATGGATGAATACATGCAAAAATATCTTATTCATCTGTTTGAAGATTCTGGGGAGTAGTGGAACTCATCTTAGTAAAAGTTAGATATTGATTTCCAGCAGGAAATCATTTCCAGACTGAATTTAGATGGTCTGAATCAGAGCTGTAGGTAGCTACGTGGATGTAATATGTTAGCTTTGAGAAACCTGTGCTTGGGGCAATTTCATTAGTGCGTCAACTGACACTTTTTATGGTACAGTGGTGTGGTGATGATATGTTGCAGATACAGAATGGATATCTTATTTATGATTTACGTGATTGGGCAGATTACTATTAGCATAAATGTTCCCTTGTAGCTCTGACTGTTCATGTAGGTGGTTGGACTCCAACCTAGAACTAAAGGCAATGAGCTGTGGGAAATGCTTTTTAAATTCTGTTGTCATGAATAGAACTATTTTCTGTGTCATTATAGTCTCCAAATAAATTTTGATCTTTAGATAAATTTTGAATTTAGATAAATTTTAATGTTTCATTTTAGTGAGATGTTTATCATACCTGGATTTATCATACTTGGATGTCACACCTGGATATCATACTTGGATATATATATTTTTTGAAAGCTTAATAAGTTCAATTTTATTACCAGTTTTATCACTGGATTTTCTTAGTGTAATTTGGGCTAACCTGAAATGGATTTTTATAGACAGTTACATCAGGCTGTCTTCAAAGATGTTTACAGTATGTTGTGCTTCTTGATGTATGTAAGCCCTATTGAATGTACTATTAAAAGGAAAAGAATAGAGAGGTAATACACAAAAATAAGGTGTTGGTAGCATTTTAGGTTAAGAGTCGTGTAAGTCGAATGACACAAACAGCTCTTTTCCTGTTCTGTTGACTGGAATTTAGGATTGTGCATAAACTTCTAATTTGCCGCTTTTCTTTACCACAAAAACCCCCACATAACTGTACTTTTAAATTAATCAGGACAACTTGCTTAAATCCTTTCCAGGAAAGAAAAAAAAAAAAAAAAAAGAGGAAGGGAGTGGAATGAGAGAGGCTTTTCTTAAGTGTAGGTCTAAA
This sequence comes from Calidris pugnax, assembly GCF_001431845.1. Lineage (NCBI taxonomy): Eukaryota > Metazoa > Chordata > Aves > Charadriiformes > Scolopacidae > Calidris > Calidris pugnax. Next base: position 1,117,997 of record NW_015090800.1, on the reverse strand, counting down.
GATATTTATTACGTCAGTTAGCTTTATCACATAATTGTTAATATGAAACTTTCTGGGTTTGTGGGTTTACTGAATTGAGCCAGAGTTAGTTTGAGTCAGTGTGGTTGTGGCTGGAATTTTCCAGTTAATATTTCCTACATACTGGGTAACAGTCTTGCTTGCAAGTTTCCCATTTTCTTGCACGATTAGGTTTTTTTAAAGGAGAAAGGGGTACAGTTTAAACATGAGCAAGAGCTTTTAAACCTTGAAGTATGTCTTGATTGAAATGTGGCTACCTAATAGAAGCTAAAAGCGAAATATTTAGAGGTATTTAAAGGTATATGTCACCAAGGCAAGTGACTGAAAGAAAATTCTGGCTTTGCTTCTAAATTAAGCCAGTTGTATCAGTCAGCCTATTTTAGTGGGAAGGTGAAACTCCTGTTTTATCGAAATAATATGATCCCTAAAGGACCATAAATTGTGAACATTCAGTGTGATCTGTTTTCCCTTGTCTGATTTCAGAAACAAATTTGTTTCATGAAAGGAGTGAAAGTTCTCCTTCTGCCAGAAATCTTCAAAAGCTTGAAGTGTGGTGTGTTTATTTTGGGGGGTGGAGAGAGGAAGTGGTGAATTTCTGATTTCACCTGAGCAGTGAAGTAGGTTAGAGCAATTATCATTGAACAAATTCTTTACCTCCAAATACCTTCTGCCTAATGAGGAAAAGTATGAACAGCATTCATTACAAGGCATTGCCACTTGTTCATGCTTGCTTTTGGTGAAGCTGATGAATTTATTGCTTAGCCTAACATTTTATTTGATTTGCCTCATACATTGATCTGTTTTCATTTTCTAGAGTTTTCCTTTTTGGCAAAATACTGGAACTGCTTATTTTGTGAAGAGGACGTTTGCTTTTATAGACATGCTATGGGATCAAACTTGTAGCTTAGCATTAAATCGTTAAAATCTTAGTTACGTAGCAGTGCCAATCATTTTCAGGGTTAGAACTATCCAAGTAAAATAGAAAACAAATTTTATCTGAAGTTGATCTACCAATGTTTATTTTGGCTCGTGCATTTTCTACTCCTTTAAAATGCATAAAATAGGGCGAATTGTTCGATGTGGATGTTTTTGCCTCGGTTACCACCAGGCAAAGAGTATGAAGAGGGAGGAGACCACAGCAGGGTTTTTCTGCTGACTTATCATTGGCAGGGCATTTTCAGGAGCAAATTGAGTGTCAGCACACCCTGCAGTCAACGAACATCTGGAAACTTCCCAGCCTAAGGCAATAACATGGCCCAACTCCCTACATTCATACTCCATGGAAGAGTTATTCAAGTGGCATTTTGTTTTCAACACGCAAGACTTTTGTGGCCATTTTTCATGCAGAATGAGAAATTGCTGGTGAATTGTCTTTTCTCCCCTGCCCCAGCCTTCCACTGTTAAAATTCCTGGCCCTTGCTGTACGAGACTCAAATAGGATAGAAGGAGAGTTAATATTATTCACAAATAATAGTTATTTCTACCCAGTAAAGACCTGGGTCATGGAGTTACTGTCTTGAAAGTTGGTGTTGCTTTGTGACCTCATGATTCTTACTGAATGGTCAGTTCTAAACATGATACAGACAGGTTTTCAAAGGATGTGTCATGATTTTTTTGTTGTAATGTTTGCCATTAAGGAGGAACATTCTTGTACATGCATCTCTGGATGGTGACCTGCTTTAGAGATCTCATTGCTGTGTTGCTCAGAGCAGGCATGTACAATAAAAGGCTTATAAGGAGTTGGGTCTCTGGTCTGTGGTACCCATTCTGTGACCTAGAGCGTGCCTGAATCTTTGCTGGACACCATAAATCTGGGTTTAAAGAAAACAAATAAACAAGTGAACAGTGCTATTTTCTGCCAGGAAGGAACAGGGGTCTTTTTAGTGCAACATCTTGTTTGTTGTTTTTTTTTCCTTTGTAAAAATGATAAAATATTCTGCTACTATAAACCTCCTGGCCATAAATATATTTCAAAACTCTCACACTTCATAGACAGGAGAGGGGGCACACCCATAGAAGCTGGATACCCATAAAGAATGCTAGGGAATTGTGGATACCAGAAGGAGATCATTCTGAAGCAATTTGATGTGAGAAGGTACATAATGTGTAGAACTGTATTGAATAGCTGGAGTCTGTAAAAATTCTGCATAGCATTGTTACTTTATAGATCTGGAATATCTCTAAAATTGCTGATTCTGGAAATGCTCTGTAAAGTGAGAGATACTGTAAAGACATCTTTTTTTTTTCTTTTTTTTTTTTTAACAAATACTCTGTTTTATAGTCTTGAAATGTAGCCTAAAAATCTGCTTTTCTGATAGATTGTGTAATCCAGAAAGAAGAAGAAAAAAAAAAAAGGAAAAAAAATTAGGGAAGGAGTTTTGACTTCTGGGTTTCGTATGAAAATTCACTGCCTCACAAATCTCTTATGTTCATGTTTTCTAGTGGTAAAAGGAGAAATGAGTAATACTCCATATGGTAAGCTGCAGTTAATTTATCATCTTGGATACGATTTTACTAGTCCTTTAAAATTCTTTCTAAAGCCAGATTCAACATGGAAAAAAAAAAATGAAGCAAGTTCCTAAAGAGGTTGATAGAAGGTGGTATTCCCACCCAGTACAGAGAGTGGTATTGGATTTTCTTTGTCGTTTAAAAATTCCATTGAAATGGCTTTGACATTGAGTGTGATGTCTGCCATCCAGGCGTGCCTTTGTCCCTCACCTCTTGCTCTGACATAAATGAAACTAATTTGTCGTTTTTACATAAAGTGTTTCTTTATGAAATGAAGGAGACTTTTTTTTCATTACCGTATAGTTACTCTCTTAGAAATATCTAGTACAGATGAACTGCTCTGATGTGAAAAGCATCACTCTTTCCAGCTGGATGGCTGTGGATGTAGTTCATAGAATCATAGAATCATTGAGGTTGGAAGAGACCCTTGGGATCATCAAGTCCAACCATCTCCCCTACTCTACAAAGTCATCCCCTACACCATATCCCTCAGTACCCCATCTAAACGGCCCTTAAACACATCCAGGGATGGTGACTCCACCCCCTCCCTGGGCAGCCTGTTCCAATGCCCGACCACTCTTTCGGTGAAAAATTCCTTCCTAATGTTCAATCTAAACCTCCCCTGTTGGAGCTTGAAGCCGTTCCCTCTCGTTCTATTGTTAATTACCTGTGAGAAGAGACCAGCCCCAACCTCTCTACAGTGTCCTTTCAAGTAGTTCTAGAGAGTGATGAGGTCTCCCCTCAGCCTCCTCTTCCTCATACTAAACAGCCCCAGCTCCTTCAGCCGCTCCTCATACGATTTGTTTTCCAGCCCCCTCACCAGCTTCGTTGCCCTCCTCTGCACCCGCTCCAGCACCTCGATATCTCTCTTGTATTGAGGTGCCCAAAACTGGACACAATACTCGAGGTGTGGCCTCACCACTGCTGAGTACAAGGGCAGCATCTAGTGCAACATCCAAGGCACGTGCAATTCCAGTACAACATCCAAGATACATGCAATTCCAGTGCAACTGGAGCGGGTGCAGAGGAGGGCAACGAAGCTGGTGAAGAGCCTGGAGAATAAATCATATGAAGAACTATTGAAGGAGCTGGGACTGTTTAGTTTGAGGAAGAGGAGGCTGAGGGGAGACCTCATCACTCTCTACAACTGCTTGAAAGGACACTGTAGAGAGGTTGGTGCATGTCTCTTCTCACAGGTAATTAGCAATAGAACAGGAGGGAACGGCTTCAAGCTCCAACAGGGTGGGTTTAGACTGAACATTAGGAAACAATTTTTCCCAGAAAGAGTGGTCAGATGCTGGAATAGGCTGCCCAGGGAGGTGGTTGAGTCACCATCCCTGAATGTGTTTAAGAGTCGTTTAGATGTGGTGTTGGGGGATATGGTGTAGGGGAGGACTTTGTAGAGTAGGGTAGATGGTTGGACTCGATGATCCCAAGGGTCTCTTCCAACCTAGATGATTCTATGATTCTAGGGGAGAACTTTATGGAGTAGGGTTGATGGCTGGACTCAATGATCCCAAGGGTCTTTTCCAACCTGTTTCTATGATTCTATCCACGTATATACCTGCCTTAGTGTTCCACTGAAGGCTGAAACAGTGGCTGGGATAGATGTTGCAGGTTGTGGGCTGTATTGTGTATGCAACATCAAAATTCTTCAGTGTTAGAGCTGCCGCTGCCTAATAGACATTTCAGTGGTCTGTGGCAGCCAAGTGAGTCTGCGCACTTCACGTCAGAAAATTCTAGCTTTTGGGATTAAAAGTCAAGAAGTTGTCACCGATGCTTTTAGCATTTTATTACTCAGTATGCGAGAGAGCAGCCTACCAGAGTTGGCCAAAGATGGCTTGTGTGTAGGCTTTGAGTGGCACGTCACCATTCCAGCAGCTTGGAGTCTCACAACAGCTTGGAAAAAACACCTGTGAAAGAAAGCAGCTCCCATCTTCTGGCGCTCACTGAGGTATGAATTTAATGTCAGAAAATGCTGGCAAGGTTATCAGAGGCATCATGTCTGTTCAAGAGGAGGTATTGTCCTGCAGGTTTTTTTCCATTGCTGCAGTTTACCTATGCTTGTAATTGCAAGAGACAACCTGGTGTGTTGCTCTCTGAAGGGGTACATGTTGCTGCGTCAGCAATAGCTTTAAATAAAAATGAAGTGTTATTTCAGTTGTATTGTGGGATAAGGATACAGTTGGGAGGGTCAGGATGTAAAACTAAGAGACTGAATTACAATATATTTTTTTGCTGTGTGTGTTTCCTGCGTAGCCGTCAAATCTGCTGACAGTTCATTTTGTAAATAAACTGTAGTTGCTCCTTTGCATTTATGAAAGAAATGGATAATGCAGAACAATCTGTGGAGGTGTTGAAGCTGAAGATGTGAAAATACAAGGGGAGGCAGCCAAGAAATACTTTTGTCAAATGGGTATTTCCAAACTTCTAGAGCCAATGGTTTGGTTGTATGAGACCAGCAGGCGTCAAAGTGATTGACAATCTGCAGATAAGCACCGGGTGGTAGATGTAAACTCTTGATCAGATGGGGTGCTAAAATTTCATCTGGTAAGCTGAATAATGATATAGCCTACTATCTAAACGACCTTCTTCTTAATACACTTATTTTGGCCAATTCACCTTTGAAAATACCTGACCGTATGCATTGAGTCACATTCTAAAAAGTAAATCTTTTTTCAATGTAGTGCAGCCATTTCCTAAAAGAAAATACCTTAAATAGTTAATTTGTGTTTACCCATTGTACAGATATTATTTTTTTTATTCAAAAGACCAAATTCCTTTATTCTACAGAGAAAGTTCACTGTAGTTACTCCTCATCTGTTCCACTTCCTTACTTAATAGTGAAGCAGCTGAAGTTGTCATGAATTGTTGCTGCTACTTCTGCTGTCTGTCTGAATTGTGGTGTTCACTTATTTAGTATGAAAAACTTACCATTGAGATGAGAAAAAGTAGCTAAAACACTATGTGAAGGAAATAATACTGTTGTGTTCAGCTTGACTTGCTAGTTTTGTTCCTTCTAAGTATGGATTTTATCATAATTTTTACTGTGAATAATCTTTATGTGGAAATATTCTTTTAACTGCTATTTCTTTCTTACTATTCTAAGTTGGCATTTTTGAGATCATTTTGGGGGAAGATGTTTGAATGATGTAAAGGATTCTACAGGGCTAGGAATCTTGAGTATCAGACAATGACATTAGATGACACTACCATAACGTTACAATATTCTTTTAACTGCTATTTCTTTCTTACTATTCTAAGTTGGCATTTTTGAGATCATTTTGCGGGAAGATGTTTGAATGATGTAAAGGATTCTACAGGGCTAGGAATCTTGAGTATCAGACAATGACATTAGATGACACTACCATTACGTTACTGACTTTGTGTGTGTGTGTTTTGAACTAAGAGAAAGATATTCCAGTACAGACTTACAGAATGGTTTGGGTTAGAAAGGACCTTAAAGATCATTGAGTTCCAACCCCCCTGCCCTGGGCAGGCACACCTCCCACCAGACCAGGTTGCTCCAAGCCCCATCCAGCCTGGCCTTGAACCCCTCCAGGGATGGGGCAGCCACAGCTTCTCTGGGCAACCTGTTCCAGTGCCTCACCACCCTCACAGGAAAGAATTTATTCCTTTAATCTAAATCAGCCCACTTTTTTTAATCTAAATCAGCCCCAGGTACCTGGGGCACCTGCCAGTAGTGATGATGCATATAATGACAGATCAAGACCAAGCAAACCAAAACTCTGTTTGAAAGAGGATTCTTTTATTTTTTGCAATTTTTGATATGAATCTGACATAGGGCGTTTTCCTTTAGTCCACTGCCTCTAAATAATGAAATTCAGTGAAATTCAGTGAAAACTTTGTGTGTGTGCGTTTTGAACTAAGAGAAAGATATTCCAGTACCTGGGGCACCTGCCAGTTGTGATGATGCATATAACGACAGATCAAGACCAAGCAAACCAAAACTCTGTTTGAAAGAGGATTCTTTTATTTTTTGCAATTTTTAATATGAATTTGACATCGGGACATTTTCCTTTAGTCCACTGCCTCTAAATGATCCCACCTTTCCAGTTTGAGCCTGGTAACAGAGGGAGGAAGCCAATTTCCAGTTTGCAGCCGTAATTTGGCTCTGCCTGTTTCTGTGGCATGTTTTTCAGCCCTTCTCTTGCTGCATAAAATTGTGGGCTTCCATTGATTTTTTTTTTATTATTATATTTATTTATTTATATTTTTTTGTAACAATTAGGCAGAGACAGTCACTTAACTCTGACAGTCAGAGTTGAAGTCGCCGTAGGAGCGTGAGAGCCATGGCGGTAGATCAGCCGGTGGCTCCATCTGGCCTGGCCTTCTCTCTTCTCCCGGGGAAGGACTTGTGCCCATGTTTAAGAGGAAGGTGTGAGAGGAATTAACACGTCGAAGTGCGATATTTAGAAACCCTTCTAATCCCACCTTTCCAGTTTGAGCCTGGTAACAGAGGGAGGAAGCCAATTTCCAGTTTGCAGCCGTAATTTGGCTCTGCCTGTTTCTGTGGCATGTGTTTGAAAGAGGATTCTTTTATTTTTTGCAATTTTTAATATGAATTTGACATCGGGACATTTTCCTTTAGTCCACTGCCTCTAAATGATCCCACCTTTCCAGTTTGAGCCTGGTAACAGAGGGAGGAAGCCAATTTCCAGTTTGCAGCCGTAATTTGGCTCTGCCTGTTTCTGTGGCATGTTTTTCAGCCCTTCTCTTGCTGCATAAAACTGTGGGCTTCCATTGATTTTTTTAATGTTTATAAATTTTTATATATTTATTTATTATTATATTTATTTATTTATTTTTGTCAAGGAATTGATGCTGGAGACTAATATAATTAAACAGCACGGAAGGTAGATGCTGTGATATTATTAATATAGTTAATATTATTATGGCATTTATAGTTAATATTATTATGGCATTTTTTTCTGAGAAGCAGTTATTTGTTGAAGTGTTGAGGCCTGCTGAAATTTTAGAAATACTTGGAGCTAACGAGAGGAAGAATAGTAGGCAATGATGAATTTAAAAGCAGAGGAAAAAGAGGAAACGTGGCCTCTTTGCAGTCAGGTCAGTTCTCCAGGGTTCCCACAAGCTGGTTGGTGTTCACACCTCTAGATTATAATATGTTGTATCTTCTTCAGGATCTCTAATCTGAAATATGAGCAAATGAACATTAAGTGCAAACAAATGAACGTGAAGTAGGGATATTGCAAGAAAACAGTGTAGTTTTTTAAAGGATGTGTGCAGAGAAAATCCTGAGAAAATTTCTGATCCATTTGTGATTTCAAACAAATCCCAAAACAATTCTAGTCGTTGCTAACGTTTCGGTCTTTCGGAGCCTTCTACAACAACTTGCTGCTTCTTTTCTAAGGTAACAATATTATTATTTTTCTGAAATGATGGGCTCCTGAAGCTGAACCTGAACAGACTCAAAGAAACAAGAGAGCTGTGCGGGGCTGAGCTGCGCCCTCGGACCTTGGAGATGACAGCTGACACGTTCAGCGTTCCAGTTCAGTGCCACCCTGTGTGTCTCTGTACTTGAACTTTACGTCACAAGCAATGAATATTTTTCATAGAGTTTGTACTCTTTTGTCTGAGATGAATGCAGGCCCACACACGGTGTAAGCTTCGATTAATTATCCTCTGGGGTCTGGTGCGCATATTTGCATATGTTCTATCAGTGGACCACCAAGATTATTCAATTAAATCCTTACAATGGCTTTAAGAAGGCCAGTGATTAAAGTGTTAGTGGTGACTGTTCGTTTATAAAATAATTATTTTTATAAATTTCAGTGTCTATCCTTGTTTCTTCCAAAATAGGATTTATTATGAGGGGGAGACCGAAACACAGGATGTGTCTGTGTTGGTTACCACAATTAAAACTGATACACAAGTGGATGCACCAGCCTTTCAGCTGCTTCCTTCTTTTAAACAGTTAACAGTAATATTTCTAAGTATTTCCCAGATGATAATGTATTTACTCCACAGAAGTTTGCCAGGCCATTCTCCTCTCTGGGCGCACTGAGGAAATGTTTAGTTATGACCTAATATATTGTAATGTAACAGCTTGATAAGCATGGCTTTTTTTTAAAAAAAGTTCTACTGGGTTATTAATAGATTGTTATTAAATAAACAGGGCTGTTTACCAGAGAGGTGGTTGTGGAAGTATGCCATCTCCTAAGGCACTGAGAAAGTGATCAAGAAATAATGGAAGTCGTGTCGCTATCTGAAGACAGTGTTATGTTGTTACACTTCTGTGTAACCTTGGCTGACATAGACAGCTAATGCTGTGATTCACATCATCTTTAAAAACCCCAAACAAACAAAAAAAAAAATCCAAACCAAACCAATCATAAATAATAGCAGATGGGATAAGGGAAAGATATCTACAGAAATCTGGCAAAGGTAGAAAGCTCTGAGGAGAAATAAGGTGTTCAGCTACTACTGTTAATGCATATCAGATTTTATTCCCCATGTGTTTAGTCAGGTTTCTGAAGCAACAGTGTGATTTCATCAAAAGTCTCTTGAAAGTCTGCTGTTGAATTTGAGGTAATAATTTAATGAAATTATGTTTTTAAACATACATATTTTCATATATTACTGCATTTGTAAATCAATAAAATTATGCAGCTTTATTTCTTTGCAATTCTGCAGCAGGAGTTTAATTGAACAATTGACTTGTGTGATAACTCCTGCAATTACTCTTTAAAGGCTGTTGCTGCTTTAAGTAGATTGAGACCAAACTAAACAAGATTCTGAGTTACATGATACAAGAGTAAAAAAAAATAAAAATAAAAATCCTAAGCAAGTAATATCTTTTAACAAACCAGCAGGCAGTCTTGAGTAAGATAATTGCCAACTGAGAGCTAAGGAGACCAACAATGGAAGCAAAGTGAAATGTGAGTTTTGAGAGAATGAAAATCCACTAAATGGGGGTTATTTCAGTAATAGGTAAATGCATGCCGTTATTCAGGAGTGGAAATTAGGGAGAGGAAATAGGCGTGACAGTGAAAGCATTGGAATCATTGCACAAAAAGAGTGGAAGGTTGGGAGCAACATGCACAGTTAATCATTTTGTGGTCCTCTGGTTTGTTAACTGGGAGAGAGGGAGAGAGGCAGAGACAAGGGCTCTTAAGTGCTAAATATTGAAAATGGGAGTCATGCAGTAGATGCTGAATGTATTTTCATAGCATGCTCTTTAGTGTACACCTTAAGCAGAAAAAAACCAAACCTTACACAATATGGTAAAAACTGAGATGAAAAGAAATTTGATATGTAACGTGGGGCAAAACTGATGATTAGTAAGAGAACTATAAATAGAGGGTAACTTAAATACCTAGATTTTGTGAAGGGGAATTGCTGGCTGTTCTGAAACACTTGCTCTATGTTGGAGAATGATCCAAACTGGTTGAAAAAAAACGTGGTGAGTAAGCACTTGTAGGATTTATTACTCTTTTTAGCAAATGCATGGCTGTTTCTGAATGAAACCCAAAGTTTTCTATTTTTTCTGTGTCCTCTGATTACTGCATCCTTTGAGGTTCCTTTTGAACTTAAAGTGGAGAGGGGGCTGGGTTGAGTGGCAGGACAGTAGAGGTTGGCAGTACCTGGGAGGTGCAGAGACAGGACAGTGATGCAGGCTCTTCAGGCGGGATGGAAATGAAGATACTGCAGCATGGCTTTGACTTTTTTCAGGGTATGCTTATTGAAGGCATCTTGACTTCTTAAAACCACGTGGGCTTGCAGGGAAGCCTGACCCAAGTCAGACTTCAGTTGGAGATACTCTCAGCAGCAGGATTATTTTTTTGCGTAGGCCATATATTAATGTATTTAAAAATATATATCATAGGTATTGAACCGCTTAATTTGTCTGCGTTCACTTTTCTTATAGTTACCTTTAGCAATTCTTTTTCAAGACGCAATTATTCAAAACCATGTAAAAATTGGTAAAAAGAACTGTGATGAGAGTAGGATTCTTTTGCAAAATACCTCTAGATTTCGTACAATGAAATGGAAGCGTAAGTCAATTGCCTTTTGAGTTTGTCCTTCTGTTTCTAACACTTGCTGGAGAGCACAATTTCACTTACGCCTCTAACACTAATAAATGACGAAGACTTGCAGAACTGAGCTTAGTGATATGTGTTGGAGATAATTTTCTGCCTAATGAGTTTTGAAAATATTTAAACTTGTTACGCAGTCGTCGAAGCATTTGCTAGAAATTTGTACTGAAGTTGATGCTTAGTGTTGTGGGGGGTGACTAAGACAACTGAATTCTTTCGAATTTACTTGGTGTGATGAATTGCTCTGGGCAGTTTGGTGCAGTTGTGAACATGCAGTTACACAGCCTAAGTGCGTTTGTTCCTTGTAAATTCAAGTCAGTTTTGTTTCTGGTTCTGAAAACCTTTAACATCATATGTGTGAGAAAATATCAATTAATTGTTCCTAATGAATTAATTTTGTTGAAACTCAGCAATTTATTAGTCTGATAATGAGTGGTCTAGCTTAGGCAGTAAATAGAACTTGTTCTTTTCAGAACAGCTGTTGAGGGTGGCTTTTTGCTGCCCTCTCCACAAGTTAGCTTTTACTTCTTCCATCCTCTCTACCTCTTCAGGAGAGGCTGCAGCATCCCCCCAGCATCTGGGAAGTGAGCTTTTGGGCAAAATTAGCTGATGGGGCATCCGCTGTCAGTCTTCAACGGGAAGAGGCAGTAGCAGCCAGATTGGAGCAGCGAGTGCTGCTTCTGGTCCACAAGCCACCTGCTGAACCATGCTACTCCAAATCCCAATTTTCTTTAGAAAACAGATTGAGGGGTTTTCGCTGCGGAGTTGTTATGTTACTCTAGTTCTTGGAAGCTTTCCAGGTAGTT
>NW_015090800.1:1046830-1101431 GCF_001431845.1 Calidris pugnax | reverse complement strand
AAGATGATTCAAGGATTGGAGCATCTCCCTTATGAGGAGAGACTGAGAGAGCTGGGACTCCTTAGTCTGGAGAAGAGAAGGCTGAGGGGAGACCTTATTAATGCCTACAAGTATCTCAAGGGTGAGTTGAAGGAGGAGGGAGCCAGACTCTTTTCAGTGGTTCCCAGTGAGAGGACGAGGGGCAATGGGCACAAGTTGGAACATAAGAGGTTCCACTCAAATATGAGGAGAAACTTCTTCACGGTGAGGGTGACAGAGCCCTGGAAGAGGCTGCCCAGGGAGGGTGTGGAGTCCCCTTCCTTGGAGATTTTCAAGACCCGCCTGGATGCTCCTGAGTAACATGCTCTGACAAGCTCTAGGCAATCCTGCTTCAGCAGGGGAGTTGGACTAGATGATCTCTATGGTCCCTTCCAACTCTAAAAATTCAGTGAAATTCAGTGAAATTCAGTGAAAACTTTGTGTGTGTGCGTTTTGAACTAAGAGAAAGATATTCCAGTACCTGGGGCACCTGCCAGTTGTGATGATGCATATAACGACAGATCAAGACCAAGCAAACCAAAACTCTGTTTGAAAGAGGATTCTTTTATTTTTTGCAATTTTTAATATGAATTTGACATCGGGACATTTTCCTTTAGTCCACTGCCTCTAAATGATCCCACCTTTCCAGTTTGAGCCTGGTAACAGAGGGAGGAAGCCAATTCCCAATTTGCAGCTGTAATTTGGCTCTGCCTGTTTCTGTGGCATGTTTTTCAGCCCTTCTCTTGCTGCATAAAACTGTGGGCTTCCATTGATTTTTTTAATGTTTATAAATTTTTATATATTTATTTATTATTATATTTATTTATTTATTTTTGTCAAGGAATTGATGCTGGAGACTAATATAATTAAACAGCACGGAAGGTAGATGCTGTGATATTATTAATATAGTTAATATTATTATGGCATTTATAGTTAATATTATTATGGCATTTTTTTCTGAGAAGCAGTTATTTGTTGAAGTGTTGAGGCCTGCTGAAATTTTAGAAATACTTGGAGCTAACGAGAGAAAGAATACAGAGGAAGAAGTAGGCAATGATGAATTTAAAAGCAGAGGAAAAAGAGGAAACGTGGCCTCTTTGCAGTCAGGTCAGTTCTCCAGGGTTCCCACAAGCTGGTTGGTGTTCACACCTCTAGATTATAATATGTTGTATCTTCTTCAGGATCTCTAATCTGAAATATGAGCAAATGAACATTAAGTGCAAACAAATGAACGTGAAGTAGGGATATTGCAAGAAAACAGTGTAGTTTTTTAAAGGATGTGTGCAGAGAAAATCCTGAGAAAATTTCTGATCCATTTGTGATTTCAAACAAATCCCAAAACAATTCTAGTCGTTGCTAACGTTTCGGTCTTTCGGAGCCTTCTACAACAACTTGCTGCTTCTTTTCTAAGGTAACAATATTATTATTTTTCTGAAATGATGGGCTCCTGAAGCTGAACCTGAACAGACTCAAAGAAACAAGAGAGCTGTGCGGGGCTGAGCTGCGCCCTCGGACCTTGGAGATGACAGCTGACACGTTCAGCGTTCCAGTTCAGTGCCACCCTGTGTGTCTCTGTACTTGAACTTTACGTCACAAGCAATGAATATTTTTCATAGAGTTTGTACTCTTTTGTCTGAGATGAATGCAGGCCCACACACGGTGTAAGCTTCGATTAATTATCCTCTGGGGTCTGGTGCGCATATTTGCATATGTTCTATCAGTGGACCACCAAGATTATTCAATTAAATCCTTACAATGGCTTTAAGAAGGCCAGTGATTAAAGTGTTAGTGGTGACTGTTCGTTTATAAAATAATTATTTTTATAAATTTCAGTGTCTATCCTTGTTTCTTCCAAAATAGGATTTATTATGAGGGGGAGACCGAAACACAGGATGTGTCTGTGTTGGTTACCACAATTAAAACTGATACACAAGTGGATGCACCAGCCTTTCAGCTGCTTCCTTCTTTTAAACAGTTAACAGTAATATTTCTAAGCATTTCCCAGATGATAATGTATTTACTCTGCAGAAGCTTGCCAGACCATTCTCCTCTCTGGACGCACTGAGGAAATGTTTAGTTATGACCTAATATATTGTAATGTAACAGCTTGATAAGCATGGCTTTTTTTAAAAAAAGTTCTACTGGGTTATTAATAGATTGTTATTAAATAAACAGGGCTGTTTACCAGAGAGGTGGTTGTGGAAGTATGCCATCTCCTAAGGCACTGAGAAAGTGATCAAGAAATAATGGAAGTCGTGTCGCTATCTGAAGACAGTGTTATGTTGTTACACTTCTGTGTAACCTTGGCTGACATAGACAGCTAATGCTGTGATTCACATCATCTTTAAAAAACCCAAACAAACAAAAAAAAAAATCCAAACCAAACCAATCATAAATAATAGCAGATGGGATAAGGGAAAGATATCTACAGAAATCTGGCAAAGGTAGAAAGCTCTGAGGAGAAATAAGGTGTTCAGCTACTACTGTTAATGCATATCAGATTTTATTCCCCATGTGTTTAGTTAGGTTTCTGAAGCAACACTGTGATTTCATCAAATGTCTCTTGAAAGTCTGCGTCTGAGGAGAAATAAGGTGTTCAGCTACTACTGTTAATGCATATCAGATTTTATTCCCCATGTGTTTAGTCAGGTTTCTGAAGCAACAGTGTGATTTCATCAAAAGTCTCTTGAAAGTCTGCTGTTGAATTTGAGGTAATAATTTAATGAAATTATGTTTTTAAACATACATATTTTCATATATTACTGCATTTGTAAATCAATAAAATTATGCAGCTTTATTTCTTTGCAATTCTGCAGCAGGAGTTTAATTGAACAATTGACTTGTGTGATAACTCCTGCAATTACTCTTTAAAGGCTGTTGCTGCTTTAAGTAGATTGAGACCAAACTAAACAAGATTCTGAGTTACATGATACAAGAGTAAAAAAAAATAAAAATAAAAATCCTAAGCAAGTAATATCTTTTAACAAACCAGCAGGCAGTCTTGAGTAAGATAATTGCCAACTGAGAGCTAAGGAGACCAACAATGGAAGCAAAGTGAAATGTGAGTTTTGAGAGAATGAAAATCCACTAAATGGGGGTTATTTCAGTAATAGGTAAATGCATGCCGTTATTCAGGAGTGGAAATTAGGGAGAGGAAATAGGCGTGACAGTGAAAGCATTGGAATCATTGCACAAAAAGAGTGGAAGGTTGGGAGCAACATGCACAGTTAATCATTTTGTGGTCCTCTGGTTTGTTAACTGGGAGAGAGGGAGAGAGGCAGAGACAAGGGCTCTTAAGTGCTAAATATTGAAAATGGGAGTCATGCAGTAGATGCTGAATGTATTTTCATAGCATGCTCTTTAGTGTACACCTTAAGCAGAAAAAAACCAAACCTTACACAATATGGTAAAAACTGAGATGAAAAGAAATTTGATATGTAACGTGGGGCAAAACTGATGATTAGTAAGAGAACTATAAATAGAGGGTAACTTAAATACCTAGATTTTGTGAAGGGGAATTGCTGGCTGTTCTGAAACACTTGCTCTATGTTGGAGAATGATCCAAACTGGTTGAAAAAAAACGTGGTGAGTAAGCACTTGTAGGATTTATTACTCTTTTTAGCAAATGCATGGCTGTTTCTGAATGAAACCCAAAGTTTTCTATTTTTTCTGTGTCCTCTGATTACTGCATCCTTTGAGGTTCCTTTTGAACTTAAAGTGGAGAGGGGGCTGGGTTGAGTGGCAGGACAGTAGAGGTTGGCAGTACCTGGGAGGTGCAGAGACAGGACAGTGATGCAGGCTCTTCAGGCGGGATGGAAATGAAGATACTGCAGCATGGCTTTGACTTTTTTCAGGGTATGCTTATTGAAGGCATCTTGACTTCTTAAAACCACGTGGGCTTGCAGGGAAGCCTGACCCAAGTCAGACTTCAGTTGGAGATACTCTCAGCAGCAGGATTATTTTTTTGCGTAGGCCATATATTAATGTATTTAAAAATATATATCATAGGTATTGAACCGCTTAATTTGTCTGCGTTCACTTTTCTTATAGTTACCTTTAGCAATTCTTTTTCAAGACGCAATTATTCAAAACCATGTAAAAATTGGTAAAAAGAACTGTGATGAGAGTAGGATTCTTTTGCAAAATACCTCTAGATTTCGTACAATGAAATGGAAGCGTAAGTCAATTGCCTTTTGAGTTTGTCCTTCTGTTTCTAACACTTGCTGGAGAGCACAATTTCACTTACGCCTCTAACACTAATAAATGACGAAGACTTGCAGAACTGAGCTTAGTGATATGTGTTGGAGATAATTTTCTGCCTAATGAGTTTTGAAAATATTTAAACTTGTTACGCAGTCGTCGAAGCATTTGCTAGAAATTTGTACTGAAGTTGATGCTTAGTGTTGTGGGGGGTGACTAAGACAACTGAATTCTTTCGAATTTACTTGGTGTGATGAATTGCTCTGGGCAGTTTGGTGCAGTTGTGAACATGCAGTTACACAGCCTAAGTGCGTTTGTTCCTTGTAAATTCAAGTCAGTTTTGTTTCTGGTTCTGAAAACCTTTAACATCATATGTGTGAGAAAATATCAATTAATTGTTCCTAATGAATTAATTTTGTTGAAACTCAGCAATTTATTAGTCTGATAATGAGTGGTCTAGCTTAGGCAGTAAATAGAACTTGTTCTTTTCAGAACAGCTGTTGAGGGTGGCTTTTTGCTGCCCTCTCCACAAGTTAGCTTTTACTTCTTCCATCCTCTCTACCTCTTCAGGAGAGGCTGCAGCATCCCCCCAGCATCTGGGAAGTGAGCTTTTGGGCAAAATTAGCTGATGGGGCATCCGCTGTCAGTCTTCAACGGGAAGAGGCAGTAGCAGCCAGATTGGAGCATCCAGTGCTGCTTCTGGTCCACAAGCCACCTGCTGAACCATGCTACTCCAAATCCCAATTTTCTTTAGAAATCAGATTGAGGGGTTTTCGCTGCGGAGTTGTTATGTTACTCTAGTTCTTGGAAGCTTTCCAGGTAGTTAACCATTAAAGGATGATGCTTGGATTTCAGCGAGGAAATATGAAGCTTACAGATTCAAACACCCACCTAACTATTTTCTCAATTTTATTGCAAACAGAAAACAGTGTATTAGTCATTTCTACTACAGATTAATACTTACAGAATTGAAAATTTTCTTTTTCTGCGGTGCTGTTATCAAGGTACTGTATTACACACTGCCCAAGGAATAAAATGTATGTAGTGAAATGTTATATACATTGATGGCACATGGCAAGTACACCTCACAAATTGCCATGCTTTTGTTTAAAGATGTGTGGCTTTTGTGGTCTCTACCAAGCCTCAGTATCTTATAAATTCCCAAATATGTTATCTACAGAGTGAAAGGCACCCTCCCACAAAGTTTTGGGAAAACTGAAAACAGTAACACTCTTTTTCTGAAAAATGCAGTGCTTGATTGGAAAGAACAGTTACTTATTAAAAGCTTCTGAATCTACAGTACGGTATATGCATATATATACATGTATATATACAAATATTCCCTTTGCCCAGGGAAGTGGTTGAGGCACCATCCCTGGAGGTTTCAAAAGACGGGTTGACATGGTCCTCAGGAATATGGTTTAGTGATTTTTTTATTGCTTATTTCTTATTTATTTTTTTGTCAGAGTCAGGTTGATGGTTGGACTAGATGATCTTTAAGGTCCCTTCCAACCTAGATGATTCTATGATTCTATATGCTATTTTAGAAAGTATTTCATCCTAGCATTTTGAAAGAGTTTTTAATAATAAGTTTTAGTGACATAAACTTGCAATTTTAGATTAGAAGTATGTTATGAGAGTGTATTAACCATATCTGCTGAAGCAAGAAAAGGCTTTGTTTTAACCTAAATATTTTCATTGGAATATAAATCTGGTTTTAGAATGGTCCCATTGAAAGAAAGGTTTACAATTTCAGGGGAGTAGTGCTTAATCTTTTGGAAAATAAATATCAATAATAAATGAAAAGCTGGAGTACAGTCAGTTGTATAGAAATGTCCAGGTGCTATTTCCTTACAGCAAAAGCAAAGTTACCAAAAACTAAGGAGGGTTTGAAAGAAAAGTCTCCGAATTGACACATTGCCTGAAAAAATAAACCCATAGTAGACCAAGAAGGTGGTGGCAGCAGCGACTGTCGTTGAGGTGTTGCATTGTCCAAGAAGATCAGTAGAACTTTGTCCACGCCTTCCGAGCGTGTGCGCACACAAAGGATTATAAACTCTTTGCTGGGAGCGGCATCTGTGATGTTGTACAGGTCTGTCAGCACTTGGCTTTGAAACTTGCTGTCTCTTCACACGCCCTTTTGTTCAGACTCCCTGATGTGAAGTTACCACGCTCATATGTTTTCCAGCGGAGCCGTGCAGCCTGGTTTCCAAAGTTGTTGTTTAAAAAAGCTTAATTGAAAAAAGGCTCGTAATTCTAGGGTAGGATAGCACTGACAAAAAAAAAAAAAAGTGCTTGCGTGTGCTCTTTACTGTACGATGTGGCATTGCAGATTTAGTAAAATAGAAGAGTTGGTATAGCCACAGACCACATCCTTGCTAACCGTTGTGGAAGGACTGCATTTACTTAAATTTTTTCCAAATTCAGACAACTTTTTGTTAGATAACTCTAAGTTACTGCTTTTATTTCGATTAAAAATGAGATAATTTTATGCTAGAAAACAAGCAAACAAAGTAAAAAATGCTGATGTGATTCCCTACTCCCCCTCCCCACAAGTTCAGGAATGAAATGCTTCACAGAAGCAGAATAAAGCTGGCTGAGACTTGCCTTATGTTTGTCTCCAGTTGAAACTTATCTTTAAATGTCAGTGCAAAAATTTAGCATTAATGTAGAGGAGAAAACTTTATCGCTCTGGTAATTTTTGGCTTCTTGCTTTATCTGTAATCTTTTAAAATATTTTGTCATGAAGCGTATATGAAAAATGTCTAAAACTGTTTCTCATATGAAATATCTCTATGTACTCTGAGTAAACATAGTATAAATAGGGATTGCATGTTTGCACAGTAGAGATTAGGTTGTCGGACTGTGAATCTTATCTAAGATGTAAAATAAATGTTAGGAGGCAGATACTTGATGGAGCATTCTTCTGAAATGTGTTCTTCGGTGTTCACTTGTCAAAAAGAACAGTCTTTCCAAATTAAAGATATGGAGGCCTGTCCAAGTTGTGTCCTGCTTTATGATTTTGTTTGTATTCTTTCTGTGGAGTGTAGAACTCAGCCTTTGCTTTGATGGTCACGTTGAGAATGAGCAAATGAGGCCTTAGCATTTAGGAACACATAAATAAAGTCTACGAAGAAAGGGCATAAGAGGAGCTTTGAAGTGGCATCTAGTTTTAATTTTAGTGGGAGAAAACCAGATGTGTCTTTGGGAGTTCTGGCCCAGCTCA
The DNA here is from genome assembly GCF_001431845.1 of Calidris pugnax. Taxonomy (NCBI): domain Eukaryota; kingdom Metazoa; phylum Chordata; class Aves; order Charadriiformes; family Scolopacidae; genus Calidris; species Calidris pugnax. Next base: position 1,093,987 of record NW_015090800.1, on the reverse strand, counting down.
ATTTTTTTGAGAGGACAGGGAACTCAACCAAATCATACAATGGAGAGACCCCAAACCAACTGTCCCCACCCCAGTACTTTGATCTTTTGTGCCACTTCTGAGTGAACTGCTCTGCTCCGGAGGAAAGACGGTCAAACCCTTAATTTTTAATTGTGTGCATCCTCCTGTACAACTGGATTACATCTCTCTCTTTTTTCCATTTCAACTGCTGTTAATCTGAGTTTGTTCCCTATCCAAAAAATCCGGGTACTGTTAAAGACGATAGCAGTTTCAAAATGGCAAAACTGGACAGAATTTTTGATTTTTGCGGTGGTGTGTGTCACAGCATTTTTGGGTCAGCAATCCTGTAAAAAGATAGAATTAACATAAACAGTCCTGGTTTGTTTTACAATCCTGGCTATTTACAAATAGAACAATATATTTGAATGATATATTTGAGGGCTTTTTTTTTGTAGTCCTTGGATCACATTTGGCCATCAAAAAGATTGCTCTTGACTGTACATTTAGTGAGTAGATTACACAACAAGGTTTTTTGAACGTGTCTAGAATTGGTGAAAATAAGTAAAATAATCCTGTCTTCTAAAGAGATTAAGGGTCTCCGGGGATGGAAAGGAGAAAGAGAGTAGATAAGAAAGCAAATAACATGAGTCAAATTCAAGGTTGCTGTCAACTTCTAACCTGAACAAGATAAATCCTTTTGCTCTGAGGGTTTGTCCGTGTGCCGAAGCTAAGCTACCTGCTAAATGACGCCAAAGCTTGCGGTGTTCAGAGGGGAGGATTGGGGAGGAGAAATTTAAAAATTCTGGAGGAAAGAAGTCAAGTTAAGCTGGTGCTGTTAAGTTGGTATCAGTTGTCTTGCACTGAGGTGGCTAAAAATGGAACTTGTCCCTGTGTGAGCTATTTTGGTGTGGTTAGGGTTTTGTCTTGTGGGCGTTTTTTATTTATTTAAGGCTGGTTTGGTTTGGTTTTGATCCTTTTCATAGCAGGACACTGTCCCAGGCCGCTACTGGAATCAAGAACAGAATATTACCTTGATCAATGCAAGAACTATATTTTATATTGCATTGAAGTGCTTCTCTCTCATGTCATCTTAGTCAGATGTGCCTATTTCTGGAGCCCGACACATCCCAGTAGCAAATATTAACAGTATAGGAATATACCATACCGAAAATGGAGAGTATGCTCATGAATACTAATCAAATACACAGTTAATTTTTCCCTCTTTGGCTCTAGTGCTTAGGATGCCATTTAATACAACCTAACTATGGATGTTAAAATAGTAAGGGTCAGTTATAACCTTTAATTTAAAAGTTCAACAGTGTGTGCACGGTTAGCTTTTGTTCTCAAAGCATGTTGATATGAAAAATTGATTGGAGAGAGAAGGAAGAGGCGTGTTGTTTCCATGTGCCTCTTGGAGGCTGTATCTCTGCATAAGTGAGAACTGCCTGTGTCAGAGTGAATCGCTTTTTACCACATAATAAAAGCACAGAAACATGCAAAGTTGAATCTCTGAATTAGACACTGAGGTCTGTATAAAACTGGAAATAGAGTTCTCAGTTAAACAACCTATTTTTGCTTTATTTCCCCTGAGATTTATTGATGAGATATGTATTATTAGTGTGTAATATACTAAATACTAACTAAGCGTGTGTGTGGACTCGGAAATTCATGGATAACTGAACAACTGTCTCAATAGGATGCTGAAGTTTGTGAATATGACTGGTGGCTTGGTTTTAATGAAGCTGTCTCTGGTGTGCCAGATCAAATTTAAAACAAATGCCTTAACCTGCTGTTATGTGGGAGGGTTATGACAATAATTATCAAGCTACTCTACACCTTACACAAGTATTTTGAGAAGTCTTGTCAAAATACCAGCTAAATGAATGCCACGAAATGCAATAATTCCGATGAGTAATGAAAAAGTTTTCAAATGCAAGTATTTAAGATCTATTCATCCGGTTAGACATGTTTACAGTCGTCACTTCTTAGTTGTAGAAGCTGAATTTCTAGTGTTCACTCAGAAGATTTCGCTTGTGACTAAGCTGAAAAGATCGTTCTTCCTTTGCCTCGCCCTTCTGAAAGGAAGTGTCTATAAAGGTCTCTCAAATGCTGGAAAGAAAATATTGTGTATCCCACAGGAGAGTGTTTTGTGTCTATGAGATTTTTTTGCCTTTTTGGTGGAATGTCAGCTCTACCTCTCTACATCTCAACAGCAGTGTGAGTGGTAAGGAAAACTGTATTTTGTCCAAAAACTTTTTGATCTTTTTTGGAATACTGACTTGATATATGACTCAAGCTCGAAAAAAATATATTCTTGAATAGGTTTGTCAGTGCTTCCTCTCTGCTTTCTTTTCTTTCCCTCCCTGTTCCTGCTTTCCCTCCTGGGTTTGAATGACCTCCCCTTGATGGTCTTGGAGTGTGGCCTCTTCCTGTGTCAGTGTGAGCCGGGTGTACTCATCCAAAACATGGGATGCACAAGCAGATCCATTTATTTCTACAATTCTGGATGTGAGCTGGTAGCCAGCTGTCAAGGTTTAGCATGAACGTTTTGGCAAAGCTTGCAAAGTGCCAGCTCAACTCCATGATTTTTTAATGTTTTTTTTTTCAGTTTGGTGTGAGAGCTTCTGAAATGTCTTTTTGTTCCAAAAAGAAAGTTTTTTGGAAGTGAAGAAAAAGAGGAATCACAGAAAAAATAAAAACCTGGATGCTTCCTCAGGAATGTTTTGAATTTTAATTCTTTTCAATCTGGGCCATTTTCACTTGAGAGGCATTGTAGGACCATGGCAATTAGGGGTGGTACAGAGGTCACCTCTTTTCTGTCCCCTCACTGAAATGGATGCATTTCTGCAACAGCTTCTTTAGAAGCTAAACTTGGAATTGTACTGAATTAAGTGTGAAGATAAAGTTCTGGCATTTGCTAGCTCATTAGTTAAGCTCCGTAAGGTGTCTATCCATTTAGGTATTAGTAGGGTTTTTTTAAATCCTGGTAAAAAAGTACAAAGAATTGGGCTATCTTTCTAATCATGTACTTTGGGTTTATGTGGATTTATTCAACTATCCATTGACCGTGAAAGTAGTGTGAATATTTTATTATTTTTGTTATTTTTATTATTGTAATTTGTAAATACAAAAATTTGTAATTGTTATTATTATTACAAAAGGTTTGGAGATAACTTTTAATTAGTCATGCGCCATAATTGCAAAATGGATGTAAGGGAAATTTCAAGAACATTAAGACAGTCTTGTTTTAAGAAACAGGAAGGGTAGAGAGTGTAACATATTTTTATTATTGTAATTTGTAAATACAAAAATTTGTAATTGTTATTATTATTACAAAAGGTTTGGAGGTAACTTTTAATTAGTCATGTGCCATAATTGCAAAATGGATCTAAAGGAAATTTATTAAGACAGTCTTGTTTTAAGAAGCAGGAACGGTAGAGAGTGTAACGTTTGTGAGATGAGCTGTGTGTCACAGTTTTGAAAGCTAAGAAGGTTCAATATATAGGCAATAAAAGAAGTAGGTGTTAAGGATAAAGTGCCATTCAAAGCTTTAGTTGTTCTGCACCTCTTGCAACTAAACTAAAACACATTTTTTGTGTGTCTGGCTTCTCTGTCCAAGAGTGTTTTTCAGGGCTGGACTTGAGATAAGAAAGGCATAGTGTTATGTGATACCTTACATGAGAAAGATTATCATCACATATTCTTTGCAAAAATGATTACTATCAAATGGAACGGCACCCTGGCCTGTGTCAGGACCAGCGTGGCCAGCAGGAGCAGGGCAGTGATGGTGCCTCTGGACTGGGCACTGGTGAGGCCTTACCTCGAGTGCTGGGTTCAGTTCTGGGCCCCTCACCACAAGAAGGACATTGAGGTGTCCTGGAGCATGTCCAGAGGAGAGCCACCAAGCTGGTGGGCGGTCTGGAGGACAAGTCATGCGAGGAGAGGCTGAGGGAACTGGGCATGTTGAGTTTGGAGAAGAGGAGGCTGAGGGGAGACCTCGTTGCCCTACTGGAGTATGTCCAGAGGAGAGCCACCAAGCTGGTGGCGGTCTGGAGGACAAGTCATTTCAGTTCTGGGCCCCTCACCACAGGAAGGACATTGAGTATGGAGTCCATTGAGGACTGGAGTAGTCCAGAGGAGAGCCACCAAGCTGGTGGGCGGTCTGGAGGACAAGTCATGCGAGGAGAGGCTGAGGGAACTGGGCATGTTGAGTTTGGAGAAGAGGAGGCTGAGGGGGGACCTCATTGCCCTCTACAACTACCTGAAAGGAGGTTGTAGAGAGGTGGGTGTTGGCCTCTTCTCCCAAGGGAATAATGACAGGAGCAGAGGAGATGGTCTGAAGTTGGGGCAGGGGAGGTTTAGATTAGATATTAGGAAGAATTACTTTACTGAGAGGGTGGTCAGGCCCTGGAACAGCCTGCCCAGGGAGGTGGTGGAGTCACCATCCCTGGAGGTATTTAAGAAACGTGTAGACGTGGCTCTTCAGGGCATGCTCTAGTGCCCAGGAGTGTTGGTTTGTGTCTGTTTGTGGATATTTTTTTTTTCATTTTGTTTTTTTTTTTGTGATTGGACTCAATGATCTCAAAGGTCCCTTCCAACCATGAAGATCCTGTGATTTTGTGATATCTGTCAGCTGATTGACATATTTGTTTGGCAGTAAAGGCAACTCTTCTCCCCATCTCTTCCTTCCCCTCTAGGGCTATAGGGCTCAAGTCAAACCATGCCATTCTTGAGTGGCAGCAGCTGATAGTTGTTGAATTTTGGCAATTTCTTCCAAATGATGGGAGCTGCTGTAATACCTGCAGTTCAGGGGAATGAGACAGTGCAAAGTGAGTGTTTTGCACTGATGAAGGTGAAGCCCTCGGAGGGCAGGCTCCCTGCCACTTGAAGGTCCCAAGACGGCTGCAGGGGAGCAGCACTCTGAATTCAAAGGTCACCAGCAAAAGAAAGTAGAGCTATGATTGCAACAGCGTTCCAATCACTGAATGTTTATCTGTGTTATCAGAAAATTTCAAACTAGTAACTTTATGTTCTAAACTAGAAGACAATTGCTTTTACGGTAGTCTCTTCGTAAAGAGCAGTAATGTCTAATTTGTTCCTGCTGTCTATTTGAAATCCTATTTATGAATATATAAAGACTTAGCTGAAGTGAATTACTGGTGATCATATATGAACAAGTAATGCTCTTGCTGCTCTAGTTTTAAATTCAAAACCATTACCAACCCAGTGCTAATGTTTCCATCTCTTTCCAGAGTATTAATGAAGATTCTTTAATACTTGCTATCATCCTTTTTATTAGTTTAATATATACATGTGTGTGGTTTTGTGTGTGTATATGCATACATTGTTATATGCCACAACAATGGCATAAAACAGCACCAGTTGTTTTCTCTGGGCTGATATAGGTGATGTACTGGATTTATATAGTGAGTTGGAAATAATACCTAATAATAATACCTAATAATTCTTCTTATCTCTCTTCCACAGTCATAATGAACGAAAAGTAACCTGTAAACATCCAGTAACAGGACAGCCATCACAGGACAACTGTATTTTTGTTGTGAATGAACAGTAAGTGGCATCTGTTTCAGTCTATAAAATGCATGTTTTGAAACTTGTTAATAGCGAAGTTGCTAATTGCAATATTTAATTTAATTTTTTTGAAGTCAGGTTAGCGTGTGTAAGGTTTTGCTTGTTTAAATGATTTGAAAGTAATATTAAATATTTAACACCATTTTTTAGGATAAAAAGCATAGCCCAAATTAGTTATGTGATAGAAATGCTCCATGTTTAAGCGCTGTGTGAATTTCCACTTGTTGCTTTAAATATTCTCTAGTGTTAGCAAATGACCTATATAAAAAATAACAATCAAATAAATTTCCTTAAAAGGAATAAAATTATAATCAATTAGGGACAATCACATGTCTGTATTGTATCATGTTTTGCCAGATAGTTTCTCCTCAGTCGGTTATTTTCTTGGACAGTTGAGCCACTTTCTGATTCATTGGATAATAACTTGGTTTTGCTGTCTTTGATTAGTTTTGGAGAATACACGATAATATGATAAGGTATGCATGGAAGTCACACCTGACCTCAAGACAGTATATGTGGTTGGGTGTTGGTTCCTACTCACCACCACAGCTACAACACCTTATTTGGTGGCTACACTGAAAACCGTCAGAACTGCAATATGTGAAATTTTGTAAACATGCATGTTCTCACTGAAGTGGGACGAAGCCGTATGGGGTCTTTGGAGAGCACTTCTTCCCATTTCCATCTCATGCTCGTACCTGTCTTTTTTTCCCTCCCACCGACACCTAACTCTAATAAAGAAAATCCTATTTTAAAATGCCTTAAAATTCATCTATAATAGATTTAAGTTTAAAACACAGCTCAGGTAACTTTGAGATGAAGTGTGAATTGCTTTCAAATTGAAAAAGTAGGACACAGGCTGTATTAGGATAAATCTAGGGGTGCTTTTTAATAGCAGTCTGCACACACAGCATGTTCTTGTGCTATTACATATTCTATTTTCAGGACTGCTGCAGCAATGACATCTGAAGAAAAGAAGGAGCGACCAATAAGCATGATATGTGAAGCAACTAACTATAATCTGACATCAGATTATGCTGCTCATCCGATGAGCCCTGTGGGCAGAGTAAGTCTTTACATAGAAATTAAATCAAAATTAAAATAATTCAGTTATTCCACAAGGTGCTGGGCAGTGCCATATATTAGTGTTCCATAGAGAAAGAGAAACAAAGCATTTATCTTTTTCAGGGCACTTGGCTCCTTTTGTGTTTAATTTGGAAACTGAGGTGTCTGAAGCAAATTATCACCAAAGCTGTAATTTTTATTGGGTATCTGAGATCTCATGACTTGCACATACTTAAATTGTTTACAGAATCTGACCTTTCCAGTCAGTGTGAATGAGCAAAATCTTGAGTGACTGGTCAGACATCTGAGTAAGCATTGTTATGGAAATTGCTCAATCGCAAACAATTGGCTGTATTTCTCCAGGTAAAATAGAATTGTAATTGTGTATAAGTAGATACAAGAGAGATGGAAGGTGACCTTGTGGTCAAATAAAAGGGCAGACGACATCATTTGCTGTCATTGGACCAGAAGTCCTGGTTTCCTAGGAAGAAATTCCTGGAAAAGGTCCAGAGATTCCTAGGCCACCTGAATTTGTGTCCCATTTTTTTCATTCACTCAACTTCTCAGAAGGTGAAAGTAAATGCCAAGATGTTTATCAAGATGAGGGATTGAATTACATCTACATTAAGTTTGTTGGATACATCTGATGAGGCTATTGCATGCATTTTTTCCATTTTTGGACACTCCCATAAAAGCAAAATGCACTTGCTACAAAATTAAGAATTTCCTTAGGTTTGCTAGGACACCAAGGTAACAGATTGATCAGTGATGACAGACAAGAGCCCTGTCATCTTTTCTACCCAGCAAAAGCCCCATACTTTTGCTGGTCATTGAAAACTTTTACCCTGAGAAGTGCTTTTCAGGAGATTAATCCAGCCTTCAAGAGAAAAATGAACTTTGGAATGTGTTTTAACTGAGTAAATTCCTTAATTTCAACAACTCGAATTAAAATAATTTATTTTCCATGTGGTAGCAAACACTGTAAGGTTTCTTGAAGTGCATTTTTTTGTGTTTTAAATGTCTCATTAGGCAGGCAGAATCCTTGACCTACATTAGAAAACTATTATTTGGTGAGAAAAGTGTCTTAGTCTATCCATGTTCCTGGGGGTGAAAAGAGTCACAGACAAATTATAAGCAGTAATAAAATTCATCATTTCAGCTTTCACATGTATAAGTCCATACAGGAAAGCCAATTTACAATAAAACAACAAAAGAGTCACAGACAAATTATAAGCAGTAACAAAATCCATCATTTCAGCTTTCACATGTATACAGGAAAGCCAATTTACAATGAAACAAGAACAAAAACCTCCAAACAACCAAAACCAGCTAAGTCCTAAAACAACCAAGCAAAGAAAAAACACCCCAAGAATCACATTGTTAGAGTTGTAATAGTGATGTAGATTGCAATAGTTACACAGAAAATGAAGAAGCCAGGAAGCACTCTCAAGGTAAATGTAGGAAAGAAATGACAGTTTAGGAGCACGTGTTCTACAATCATATTTTTTTGCACTCTGCTTTCAAAAGAGAAGTTTAAAATGCCCTTTAGCATGTTTATTTCATAGTGTTCTACAAGGAAATTGAGAGTGCTATGGTCCAGTTATTGTAATTTTGTTACTATCATTGACTAATGACACTTCAGCTTCCTGTGGAAATTACTATATTTTGGAAAAATAGACTTTTGTTCTACTTCTCATTCCTTCCATCTGTTCTAGTGGTTTAAATGCTTTTAAAATATTAGTATAATTATTATGACTGTATGTAGAATTACTGCACATCCATTTTCAAATGTAAATTTTCCTGAATTACTGCAACACCGTTTTAAAAGTTTTGTTTTCAGGAGATGAATGCTTGCAAAATAGAACCACAGCTAATACTAGTCAGTGTTTTCTAGTGGTTATTTAAGGCTAATTAGTTGAATCTGTTTCAAAGATAACTATATAGAAATTGTCCACTGGTTGTACCTGGATACAACGACTGATTTTCTTCTTTAGTTTTTATTCCTATCTCCCAACAGCAGAACCTTCAATCCTTAACTGTCTTATGAACCTTTGAATATAATATGTAGAGGCTCTGTGTATTGCAGCACAATAAGACAGAAGTAAAACATTGGTGAGGAAGGTAAATTACAGAGCAGGAGGATGCTTCATGTGGTTGCCACACCTATTTTTTAGGTCTTTCTGTTTTCAGAGAGAACTTGTGAACACACCTAAAGTTGGGTAGTAATAGGAATAGAACAGAAGTTTGTGGTACAAATGAAGTTTCAGACAGCTGAGGGGTATAGAAGTGAGTTCTCCCTTTCCTTAATGTTAATTGATCCCCAGTAGATATGGAACTTGGAGGAGTTCCTATTTTGTGGCAGAAAGACTCACTGGAGTCTAATGCCCCTTATGTCTAGAGGCTAATATAAGGTGAGACAAAAATCAGTCTCTCCCCAGTAAAGTCTAATTTCTAATTCCACTGTGTACATCATGCTGGCCAAATAACACAGTGCGGCTCTGTGAAGTGCTGCTTCTTCCCTATTAGCTTGAAGTGTATTCCTAAACTTAAAGCCACTGGTACAGATCTCCGACTGTGAAAAAAATCTACATAGGCTTGAGATTGCTACAGAGCTGTATGTTTCTAGCCCTCTTTGTAAAATTAGGTTGGTTTTGTAGTTGCCTTCTTTTTTTAATTTTATTTTTCCCCCGCTGTTAAAATCACTACCTAGACAAATACGGTTATATGTTCTGAAATGTGTTTCAGGGAATCAGCTTTTTAATGTGTAAAATCAGTCATACTGCTTTAAATGGCTAGTTTAGAGAGAGTTGTGTGTGCCTTCTCAGGATTCAGTTTAGCCAGAAATTTGGGAGTAATAGTCATGAGATACATTAGCAACCAGTGTAGTAAACAGGAGTGATGTGAGGGGCAGTATTTGTGCTCAGAGCCAAACACCTGTACTGTGTTTTGATGGTTTATATTCAGACTAGGCCAGTAGTGCTCCTTGTACATCTTACATTTTAGTTACCTAAAATAAATCCAGTTTGCTCTGCTGTGCAAACCAAAGCACAATGAGAGTGGATGATTGGGGTATTTGTTTCAAGAGCAACCTCCTGAGCAAGCTAAAATGCTGAGGCAGAAACCCACTCAGCTCATGGAAAACAGCAACATTGGAAGGCACTGAAATTGCCTACAAAATGCAGAAGGCAGCATCGTGTTGGTTTGTGGTTTGGAAGATAATGTAAGCCTTGAAGACTGGAATCGTATTTTTAAATAGAAGTTGAAATTAACAAAGATTTAGATTTCCTGTCTTTGAGTTCACATGGAGAAAATTTCCTTATCAGCAAGGCTCTTAACCCATGTTTTTTGAACATAAATACAATAAGTTTAGCATTAATTCATCACTTTTTTACTAGTTCTTTAACTGGGGAAGGAGCCTCACATATATTCCGTGTCCTCCACCAGCTGAGCAGAGAGAAGAACAGCTTGCAAAGTGAAATGTGCAGCCCCAGCTACTGGCTGGTCTGTTGGCCAAAGTTCAAAATCCTGCCAGTGTTTGTTTTCTTTGGGTTTAAGAAAGTGAATGTCACTGGGTGAACTTCCTGGCTTCTTTCTCAGGACTGCAACCATAGAGGGTCCCTCCCCTAGGTTCTGGTTTTGGAGGCATCACAGTTGCTGGGTCCATTCCTTAGAACAAATCAGATAGTACCAGATGTGACTATAAGCTTGCTGGCTTTGTTACCTTCTACACCTTCCAGCAAGTGATTAGTAGTTGGACCCTTCATTTACTGTCCTCCTTTTCTCTTTGTCTTCTCCAGAATGTGGAGCTGTGCAATATGTCCTATATTTTCAGTGCTGTGGGGTAAAAAATATTTTAAGCCTTCAGTTTTTATTTTCTTTTCCTTTCTTCCCATTTCCACAGTTTGAAATACAGTAGATGTGTGCGTGTGAGAACATGGGGTGGCCAGGGATCCCAGACATAACAAGAGGAGGTGATCTAAAAAGTTCTGAGAGCTCATAATTAGTTTATATGTACACCTACGATATTTCAATATCCTAAAATACTCATTGTCTCGAGGCTCAGAATTTGTTGTTAAGAGTTATTCTCTTTATGCAGTGTGGTAAAATAATCATGAGTCATCTAAAGTGTTCTCTGTATTAACTAAAATTAGAAATCACTTGCGATGCTCTGTTTAATTAATGAAGTTTGTATTCACAGTTGGCAAGATGTATAATTAACCCAGTGAAACTTTGCAAAGTTGGAGTCAATATGGTTTGTTATCAGAGCTGTCTAAAAGATATCTGTGTATTTTATTTGAATTTGTTAGTGGACTTGGCATTAGTAGTACTTATGCTTCTGAAAACACAACTAGCCATCCTTAGTATGTTTAGTCATTGTACAAGCATTGTACATTCATTAGAAAGTCTGGGAACACTCATGAGAGGTTTTGAACCGTTAAACCTAATATTAGAGCAGGTATGAGTGTTATAAATTACTTTTGATCAAAATCTTGGCACAGCTCTTGTGTGGTATGCCAATATAGTAGCCGTACACGTTAACTGAGATGGATGTAGAGTTAATTTTATAATGTGCTCTGGATTGTTATAGGTTCTTTGTATACTCCTTTTTTACAGCCGAGTGTCATAATTCTCTTGGCTTCTTACAAACCTTTGTCTGGTTTGCACTGGTAGAATTTTTCAGATGAAAATGTGAAAGATTTTTTTTCTCTTTTTTTTTGTAATTAGGTTTTCAATTGCTTGCTCAATCTTGCTTTCCAAACAGAGTTGAGTCAAATTTCTGTATCTCCAAGGGAAATTAAGATACTCTGTTTTTATATTCCCTCCTAATTCTTTCAAAAAAGAAATACAAAGCAACCTTGTTTCATTGTGTTGTAGGCTCGAGACAAACACACATAACTTCTGTGATGTTATTCTTTTTTGGCTAAGCTACGTTCTGTTCTTCAGTTAATGGCATCGCTGGCAAAAGCTGCACGTCATTTTAAATTGCAGTTTTCAGTTGATGATTTTTAACTTGCCGTGGAATTCTCTCCCAGGCGTGTATAAAACCCAGCTCAGTTCTGTGATGCGTTGTTGAGAGAATTTCCATAGGGAAACCCCATCCTCTAATTTGCAACAAAAGCCAAGTGTTTGTTTAGCCTTCCTCCTCTAGGAACTTTGCATAACCTTATGCCTGGTCTCAGCAGTGGAGATGGGGAAGCCGAAGCACCAGGATTATATTGTCTCAATTCAAATGGTGGATTGAGAGCAGATCCAGGAACGCAGCTTAAAAATCTTACTTGAACTTGAACTTCTTTCGCAGAGCGGGATACTTTGCTGTATCACACATCGCATGGTCTCTGAGGCACTAATTCTTACAGAATGTAAAACACAAGTAAACATTCAGCTCATTTAGTTGCAGAACAAACTCACGAAACGTGGCCTGAACAGAATGAAGTGTGAATTGGCAAAGCATTGCATGTTTCTTTACACCTTTTCCAATTTCTTTTGGTTATTTGAGTAGAAGAAGGATAAAATCTAAAATTGGTTATTTATCCTACTTCTCTTAGTCATCTGTGATCATTGCATAGCTGCAAGCCTGTAAAAGATAGAAGCAACAGCAGATATAAATGCTGGAGTTTAAGAGCAAAGGATTCAAAGTAGGCCTTAGTGCAAGCAGGTAAAATAATGAATAGTCAAACCAGCTAAGAGATCATAAAATGGAGGGCTCTTGAGAGGGAAGAAAGAATTAAAAAAAAAATTCCTATGTGTTAGGAAAGGGCTAGTAATATTTTGCTGAAATCTGAACACGTTTTCATGTATTAGGTCAGGGTTGGAAACTGGAAAGCATAGAATTTTCTTGCCCAGGTAATGTAATTTTTCATAATTAATAATAGTTCTAGTTTTACTTCTCTTTCTACAGCTTGTTACACTTTCTACTTACCTTGTAAGAAGGTCAGATATGTATATGGTTGGGGTTTCTTCTTAAAAACAAAACAAAACACCAAACCCTTAAGGATTTGTCTTGGGATTTGTCTTTAAATTCTCTGCAGAGTAAAAAGAAAGTAATGCTGAAGCCAGCAGAACCATCATAATAATTGTTTATCTGAAAAAGGAATACGGTTTCTATTCTGCAGTCCCCCAGAGGAACATATTTAGGAAAAAGATCTTAAAGAAAAGATGTTACAGTTTTTCAACAGATGTTGATGTCATGTTTGTTTTAACCTGTTCAATTCAATTTAGACATCACGATCTTCAAAGAAGGTTCATAATTTCGGAAAGAGATCAAACTCAATAAAGAGAAATCCTAATGCACCAGTTGTCAGACGTGGCTGGCTCTACAAACAGGTACTCTTCCCCTCTTCACCCCCTTCTTTTGTTTTGCCTTTTTTTTGTAAGGTATATAATGTGCATAAAATTTGCATAAAATACAATTATAGCAATACCAGAGTGAAGCTATAAACTGTGAGGAACTGACACATAGTATTTTAGTTAATAAGCTACTTATTGTTTCACATTCTGATATAAATGACTAAGGGCATCGAACAAATACAGAACATATTTCTCTCTAAAATATACAGAGGGCTTGAAAAATCTAGGCAGATATTGGTAGTATATAGCTGAATTAATTTCAGGCACGCTGAGGTGATGGGACAAGGATATTGCTTTTTTAAATTCTGAAGTTGTTTTAAAAACTTATTTTTTAAAAAAAACTAAGCAAATATTTTCAATAACAAATTGGAAATCAAGCTATTTTTTTCACATATTAAAACAGAGAGGAATGCTTGTTTTCTAAACTCAAAGATAATCATCTTAAAACCAGAGATGTAAACCAATCTGAAATATGTGCCCTTTAGTATTTAGTGACAGTGTACCTAGCTTCCTGTAAATTTGCTTTCTGCAGTAGCAGACCAGTTGCACTTTCTTGCTTTGTGGAGGTCAGAGTAGAGTAGTTTGATCAAAAAATTGACCAACAAAACTGATTAGGCCATATTAGGAATATATTTTATAGATGCACCAAGAACCTTGTAAGAACTTGTCGTACATTGTCATTTACTGTCCCTACTCTGATAGACTAGTGAGATCCACATAGCTTTCTGGATGCTGTTGATGAGACAGTTTTTAAAAATTACTATCAAATTAAAAGATCTAGAAGTATTTGTTTAATAGAAGATTTTTCCATCCTTAGATACTCTTGTTCGATGTTGAGAGTGAGAAGTCACAAAGGAGAGAGATTTTTCTGTTTGTTTGCTTTGGGATTTTTAAACTTTTTAGCTTGAAAAGAAAAGTCAGTCTAGTAATATTTTCTGGATGTTTTTAATTAAAGCAGACAATCAATTAACTTGATTGAAATCTGAAGTCTGAATTATAGCACAGGTGGTTGTGCACATAGGTATCTGTTAAGCAAGTTGTTACTGCCATACATGAGAATATAAAGATCTCCCCCTATAAGAAACATGCAAGTTTGCTGATACTTTGCTGCCTGCCTCTGTATACATTAGATTTGTGATGGTCTGTCTTTTCATTCTGAGGTGAGTTTTACATGTATGAAAAGGTATGACTGCTTACCTGAACTAACTTCCTGGAATGCTCTAAAGATTCTTGCTGGTTTATGTCTCTTTGTTTCATGTCAAACCATGGATAATTCAGCATATAAAGTATTATAAAGATATTGCTTTCCTAAAAATTATACTCTTTGTTTGTATTACCAACTCCATTTTAGTGTACAATTGTGTTATTTTATAATGAAGAAACAGTAGCTATTTTTTTTATGACAACAGAATCACAGAATTACAACGATCAGAAGGGACCTCTTGATCATCTAGCACACCCTCCCCTGCTCAAGTAGGCTCAGCTAGAGCAGGTTGTCCAGGACTGAGTTCAGTCAGGTTTTGGATATCTTCACAGGTGGAAGCTTCACCGCAACCTGTGCCAGTGTTTGATTACTCTCACAGTAAAAAAGTTTACCCCTGCTCAGGTGGAATTTCATCTTTTTTAATTTGTGCCCATTCCCTCTTGTCCTGTCACTGGGCAGCGCTGAGAAGAGTTTGGCTCCATCTTCTTTAGAGTCTTCCATCAGGTATTTGTGCACATTTATAAGATGCCTCCTGATCAGCTTGTTGTTCACCAGGACCCCCTAGGTCCTTCTCCACAAAGTTTCTTTTTAGCTGATCAGCCTCAGTGTGTATTGGTGTGTGGGGTTATTCCTGTCCAGATGGAGGACGGAGCCGTTTCCCTTTGTTGAACTTCAGCAAGTTCTCCTATTCCCAATTCCCTAGCTTGTTGAAGTCCCTCTGAATGACAGCACAACCATCTGGTGTATTAGCCACTCCTTGTAGTTTGTATTATCTACAAATTTGCTGAGGGTGTAAGTATTTGTTTAATAGAAGATTTTTCCATCTTTAGATACTCTTGTGGCCTCTACACTCACTTGATGTTGAGAGTGAGAAGTCACAAAGGAGAGAGATTTTTTTGCTGAGGGTGTGCTCTGTCCCAGTGTGTAGGTCATTAATGAAGGTGTTAAATAATCTTGGCCACAGTGTCAGCCCCTGGGATAGACCACTAGCCACTGGCTGCCACTGATGCCACAGATCACCACCCTCTGGGCCTGCTAGTTCTACCAGTTCTCAATCCACCTCACTGTCAAAATGCATACTGTTGGACAGGGTTTATGTGTAAAATTATTTAAGTGCTGTGGGTGCGCTCTGTCCCAGTGTGTAGGTCATTAATGAAGGTGTTAAATAATCTTGGCCACAGTGTCAGCCCCTGGGATAGACCACTAGCCACTGGCTGCCACTGATGCCACAGATCACCACCCTCTGGGCCTGCTAGTTCAACCAGTTCTCAATCCACCTCACTGTCAAAATGCATACTGTTGGACAGGGTTTATGTGTAAAATTATTTAAGTGCTGTGTGTTTTCTTGGTTGATTTTTTTTTTTTTTGGTAAGAAAAGGGGTTGCTGCATTTTTCCATGTTCTAGTAGTAATTGAAAGCCAATTTAGTCAAGAGTTTCACCAACAGATACTATCTTTAAAAATTTACAATAAAAACTTGTGGAGGCTTCTTTTTGATAGTAAGTTAACTTTCTTAATATGTCTTAACTTTCTTAATTCTTATTTTGACTCAGGGTGTGCTGTTTCATTGCATGTAATGCCATTCTTCTCTAATTTTTCTACTAATTTTTAAGTCCAGATTCAACCCCTTTTTTTGGAAGGTGTTTACTGTGAACGTACTGTTTTATGACATAATCACAATCTAGAGGAAACAAGGATGAGTAAATCCACTGATACAGAAAGGATGTACTTTTAAAGGAGAAAAAACTTTAAAATATGAGAACCATGCAGTCATTTTGTGTGCCTCCCTGCTGTGTCAGAAGAAGGCCAGAAGATCATTCCTAGCATGTCTCATTGCTGGCACGATTTTACACGTGGCTGTGCAGAAACCTGTTGGTGTTTTTGAGCGTTGGGGTAAATGCAACGTTGTGTAACAGCCTCTTCAGAAAGTAATCTGAGAGTCTGTGATAATCCTTTATACTGAAGACCTTCGGGTATTTAGGGGGATTTTTATGGCCAGCATCCTTTGGGTTTGGCATCCTAATCCACTACTGAATCAGTGACCTTGTCAGTGAGGTGAGGAAGGCGGTCTCGCCTCCTTGGGTCTACCTTTCCAGCTGTGAAACAGGAGCTGACTGCTATGGGCATTGCTTCCAGACTTCGTTAGAGTTCGTTAAACCACTTTGAGGTCACAGAATCACAGGCTGATACGGGGTTGGAAAGGACCTCTGGAAATCATCTAATCTAACCCCCCTGCCAAAGCAGGTCCACCCAGAGCAGGTTGCACAGGAACTTGTCCCAGGCAGGTTCTGAATGTCTCCAGAGACAGCGACTCCACCACCTCCCTGGGCAGCCTCTGCCAGGGCTCTGCCACCCTCAAAGTGAAGTTCCTCCTCATGTTTGGTTGGAACTTCTTATGTACAAGTTTATGCCCATTCCCTCTTGTCCTGTCCCTGGGCACCACTGAAAAAAGACCGTCCCCATCCTCTTGACACCCACCCTTTAGTTATTTATAGGTGTTGATCAGATGTCCTCTCAGCCTTCTCTTCTCCAGACTAAAAAGACCCAAGTCCCTCAGCCTCTCCTCGTAAGAGAGATGCTCTGGGCCCCTAATAATCTTTGTAGTCCTCAGAAGGAAGGTGCTATAAAGTATTTAGTTATTGTATCTGCGAAAATGTTTGTGGCAAAGAATTTTTAAAACTTTTTCTGAATAATATTTCCTAGCTAAGGCTTGCTTTACCCTTTCATCTTCCTCCTTCAGCTCATTTTCCCCAACCCCAAAAGAGCAGAGCTCCCTCAGCCTTTCCTCTTAAGAGAGATGCTCTGGGCCCCTAATCATCTTTGTAGTCCTCAGAAGGAAGGTGCTATAAAGTATTTAGTTATTGTATCTGCGAAAATGTTTGTGGCAAAGAATTTTTAAAACTTTTTCTGAATAATATTTCCTAGCTAAGGCTTGCTTTACCCTTTCATCTTCCTCCTTCAGCTCATTTTCCCCAACCCCAAAAGAGCAGAGCTTGAAATATTAGTCTAAGAATTATGCTGACGTCCCTCAAAAAAACCTCAAAACAGCCCCAGAACCAAACCCACACCACTCCATAGCTTTTCATTATAGAATCCCTCTTCTTAGTTGTCACAAAACCTATTTACTACAGGAATATTGATAATTCACACGTACCTTTTTGCTTGGAACAGATTAACATATTTATTAAATATGATTCTACTAGGATGTGAACACTGCAACGCTTTGGATTATTTACACTGCAGTAGTGGTGGCAGTCTTTCATTCTGAGCTGTGCAGTGTAAATTGGTTATAAGCATAAAAGAAAATGAAATTGCTTTAGGAATAAACTTTATTTGGGGAAGAAATTTGCTCAAGATGTATGAGTGGTAGTAGAAGATGAAGTTCAACAGAGAGTTTCTTCAGAAAACAAAGGAGGATGTACCCCAAGAATTACCTTGCTCTTATACTTTAAAAAAAAAAAAAAAAGTGTACATTTTTTTCATTAAACTGTAGATTGTAGTTATCTAGCATGCTAAAATAATGGGCTCTTACTTATTCTGGAGTCATATCAACTTCAGGCTTCCTGGGTTATGGTCTTTACAGTCTCAAGTGTGATGAGAAGTCAAAGATACTTAAAATATCTTAGCCAAGAAAATGAAGTATTAGCACACCACAACAGTTACGTAGGATTGTAGTTATCTAGCATGCTAAAATAATGGGCTCTTACTTATTCTGGAGTCATATCAACTTCAGGCTTCCTGGGTTATGGTCTTTACAGTCTCAAGTGTGATGAGAAGTCAAAGATACTTAAAATATCTTAGCCAAGAAAATGAAGTATTAGCACACCACAACAGTTACGTAGTAACCATTTTACTTTATGAACTCTTACCATTAACAGCCTCAAAGTTCTTACTTGCTCATTTTGATTAATACAGGATAGTACTGGAATGAAGCTGTGGAAGAAAAGGTGGTTTGTGCTCTCAGATCTGTGTCTCTTCTATTACAGAGGTAAGTTCCACTCAGGAAAGCTAATTTTATTGGAAGCAGATACGTTTTGACACAGCACTTGAATGCAGGAAATAAGAAACTGGTACTTAACTTAATGGATTCAAATAGTTGTATAGCTGTCAATATCCAGGTCTGCTACTTTTATCCTTTTTTTTTTTTTTTTTTTTTTTTCCCCCCCCTCTTCCTTTCTTTCTTAATTACCAATTTCACATAATTGCTTCCTGCCTGTCAGGTATGCTGAAAGGGCAAACCCATTCACAGCCACCTCTTTTATTAAATTCTGGATTGTAGTATTCTCACTGCTTCTGTTGCTAGGAACTAAACATGCCAGGTTAAGTCTGAATTATTTTTTTTTTAATGCAAATTAAGTAACTGAAATGGGGATCGGAGAGGGATAGTGCAGAGGAGCTGAAAATTCTGCCTTTGGAATGATAAAGAGGAGATATATATATATGCCTTTTGGGAATCTAATCAGTGTTCTTGAATACTTATAAAGTGAAATGTTGTACAATTCCAAATGAGTATAAGTCTTTGTCGTATTTCGAACAAAGAAATCTATTAGTACCCTTGTGTAGCTACATAAGATTTATTTTACATGGGGAAAAAAATTAGCCATTTATAATTCTAGTGGAGATATATATATATGTTAGAAAACTGATTCTTTCACCATTATAGATTATTAACTGTAGTGCTCCTGAGGGGATAAGCAAATGGGATTTGTGCATATGGAAACATATTCAATCCTGAAATAAGGTGTACAACTGTAATAGTTTAAAGGCTAAGAGCAAAGAAGCTTGTAAAGCGTGGCAAAATAGAGGAAAATAAACAGTTAAGGCCATCTGCAGCCTTAACTGGGGATGAAGGGTAGGAAGGAGTTTCGGTTTAGGGTGAGACACACGAATTGGTAGAAGTGGTGTTGGTGCTAGTGATGCTGAAAGCAGTGACTGATGAATTTACGATGCTGTTCTGATAGAAGTTCAGCACGGTTCTAATCTGATCGAGATAAGTTCTGAATTATTGAAATATGATCATTAGGCTTCGTTTCTTTACCCCAGGAAGTACACATAATTGGATAAACCACTGCTGAAGCAAAATTAGGCTATAATTTCAGCCATGGAGGTATCAATTGTGAGACAATTACACTGCATTTAGTTAGGTCATCGGCATAGACTCTGTGCTTTCTTCTAGGGTTTTCTTATTTTAAACAAGTCTTCAGGCTCTCTCTTCCAAAGGGTCTAAAGAACATGCTGCTTTGTGGCTGCCTTAAGAACAGATTAAATTGAGTTAAATCACTGCACAAGAAGTATTTAAAAATAAAAAAGCAGTAAACAAAACCAACAACAAATAAAATAAATCCAAACAGCTCTATACTCTTACTTTTTAATTTCTACATGTTAGTGAGCCAAATGAGCTGAAATACAAGCAGATAGCTTTTAGCTATCACTTCCTATAAGAGAGTTAAAGCTGATGAACAGTAATTAAATATAGTGGTAGTCTTAAAGATATTAGAAGTGGCTACTAAAATACAAAAAAGTTGCACTCTAAATGCTGTGCTTTTATGTTTTGGTTAATTCTGTCTCAGATATTGAAAAAACATAAGGGGGGGATGAACTTACTCCCAGATTGTGAACTGTTTCTGGTTGCAGGATTGTAGTTGGTTTTTTGGGAGGTTGTTTTTTTGGTTTTGTTAGTAAATCTTACTGAACTTTTACAATTGTGTTACGGTGCTAGCAGCTTAAATCTAATTCATAGATGAAAAAAAAATTATTTCATTGTATTTTTTCAGAGCTTAGAGAATACTCTGTTTCACGTGGGGATAAAAGACTGCCCCCTTTCATATTGGAAGGTTATTGTGATAACAAGTAAAAGATCTTAGAGCTGCACAGAAGATCTGCTATTTTTCTCTTGTATTAGTCATACACAACATACAAGTGAAGATGGGCACGGGGCAGTGTAATGTGCAGATAAAAGCCAGTCTGAGAAACAGATTTTTAAAATCTGGAAATGGAATGTAGCAGTATGTCTTTAACAAAAACCAAAGTCCTCCAGACGTGCAGCTGTTTAGTGGAACAAAAATGCTTAATGCTGTTGTATGGCACTAGTGGGTGTGACTTACCCAGTAATAAGTCAAAGTATAATCTAGCAGGAAAAGGGAACTTTTTCACCAAAACAGCAGTCCAAATAAAGTAAACCCCAACATTTGCCATGCATTCTGAGACAGGGTAAAAAAATGCAGATTGTTTTTGTGTGTGTGGCTAGCAAGGAGTAAATATTTGAGAGGGAATGGTGGGATGTTTTCAGGCAGACTTATGAGTGTAGTTTGGTACCTGAAAGTAAATCCACTCCATTCACTACTCTGCCTTTTCATTCAAATTCTCTAATTAAATAACTATCCAAGAAAGCATAATTTTTACATCTAGCATGTCATGAAATGCTAAAATTGCACGGGGCTGAGCTTTCTCCATATGAATAACAAATAAAAGTAGTGGGTTTTCAGAATTTAGTGGCTAAACGAGAACCAGGAAAAAATTCTTAAATCTATGCGTAAGAGGTCGTCCTTTTTTGCTCTTTAACTGTATTTTAATTACAACAGTATTAATATTCCATGCTTGAAACCTTGGAATATCTTATGTTTTCATCTTAATTTCATAGATACATAGTCATTTGTTACGGGCAGTATCTTCAACCAAGAGAAGTGTTATGGGGGACAGTCTCCAAAGACACTGGTTGTAAATAGAAGTTCTCTAGGTGAATTACAATTAAGATTGCCTTTGTGAGTTGCATCCAATTATTCCTTTATTAAAGTATAATTGGGTGTAAGAGCTGGTTGTTCCTTCCAATTAAAATGTCAGTTTATTATTGTTGCAAATTGTTCTAAAATTTTGCAAAAAAACCTATGTTCTTGAAAAACAGTCTTTGGTTTGTGGAATTTTTGTTTGTTTGTTACAAATGATCTGAAACATGTTCTTACAAATAGAACGTAATTGAGTGTAAACAGTTTATGGGAATTATAACAATCTTGTAGCTTAATGTGCACGTTAGCAAAAGAGGAATGTGCAAATTTCCTCAAAGACCAACAACAATAAATGGTGTTTTAAAATACTTCTGTTCTCATGGGTATTTCCAACTTTGACTGAGCAGGCAATAGATAGCAGGTGTTATTCTTGTCACTGAATTAGAGGGCTGAGTTCCTTCTACTTTTCAGCTTTAAGGTCATATGCAGGTAAGCACTGCAAAACTCGAGGTGAAGCTATTTGTGGTGTTTTCTGTAAGACAGCAGGTTCTGTAAGACAGCTCATGTGCTTTAGCTCACAGAGCTGGGCACTCTCAGGGGGGTTTCTTACACTTGTCCATCTTGGGAAGAAGTTGAAGGCGATTTTATTCATATGGACTGGGTTTCACAGCTCTTGGTGGGTTTTGGGGGGTGAGCACTTGTGTGCTAGGTGTTCTGGGGCATGTGTGGGCAGAGAGGGGTTGCACAATTGCTCTCCTGGACTGCACACCTCTGAGACCATATACAAACACCTACATAACAAATCAGTCTGGCTTTCTCCTTCTCTAACTCATTTTCTTCCTGGGTAAACTTCTTGTTGCTGGTCTCGTGTTGTTAAGTACAGTTTCACTGAATGGCCTGAATATGAGTGTTATCTGTCAAAACACTTTGTTTCCCTAATCCAAGATTATACATTCACAGATGAGAAAGAAGAAGGAATACTAGGTAGCATACTTCTACCTAGTTTTCAGATATCTGTGCTTACTCCTGAGGACCACATTAACCGCAAATACGCCTTTAAGGTAAGGCAATCAGTTTTTCAGTTGAATTTCGTGTCTGAAAGCAAAATAGCTTAGTGATCAAAACTCATTTTGCTGAGTTGTTATGCAAAACACGATTGACAGCTTCTGAGAGTGATTTTTACATAATACAGTAGCAAGGATTCAAGTATTTAGCTTGATGTAAATATAGATGTAATTACTAGAATAAGAAAATGAATGAATATCACTTATTACTAGTCTTTGCTTTTTAGTTTATGGATCTTAAATACTGTGTGATGTTTTAGAATTGTAAACTGCCTCCACAGCTACACTTACCCCACTGATGAAAATTCTTTAGCTATTTAGATATGAAGTTATCTTTACATATAAATAAAATTAAGGTTTTATTATCACTTAAATCACAGTATTACATAAATCATTGTTAGGAGTGTTTCACAGCTAATCTTTTTAATCATGATATAAATCACTCTACTAAATATTTTCTCTTTACTTTCTTTTTTTGTTTTATGAGCTCCTTTTGGCTCTTCTTTTGGCCTTCTAAGCAGCACATCATTTATTTACTGTGGTAAGTACAAATTAGAATTTACTGTGTCGTTTAGACTGCAAAAATCTATGCCAAAAATGTTATTTATAATAATTATATTAATTGACATTATTGGATAGTCAAGATAGTTTTTAATAGATTGAAGAAATTTAAGGGCTTTTTCAATGTATTAATGAAGAAGCAGCTATGATTGATTTGAAATTCTAGGCAATTATTTTGAAAATATGAGTGCAGTGACAGAGAAACATTAAAGTATTCCTTCCAGTATTTTTTCTAATAATACTATTTGCAGAAATCTTATTATAGAATACATTAGCGTGAGTATACAGTAACGTTATTTGCCTCTTTTCTTTTACAGAATCTTACATTTTTATTGCAATGACCATGTCATTTCCAATCAGGCAGCTCATCCAAACATGAGGACCTATTATTTCTGCACAGATACAGGGAAGGAAATGGAGTTGTGGATGAAAGCCATGACAGATGCAGCACTTGTGCAGACAGAGCCTGTGAAAAGGTACTGTGGATTGATAAAACAGTGGCACAATGTATTGCTTTCTTATATTTAGTTTGATTTATTTCAGTGAAAGGGTATACCTTAAAATAGAATGTAAGTTGACTGAAGTAATTTCTCCTTATATTGAAGACCTCTCACTAATTTAATGATGTTGGATCAAATTTTGAAGTTCTGAATATGGATGCCTTGAGTGTAAGGGGCTGGAAGGAAAAAAAAGCTGACCAGTTCCTTTAGCCAGTGGCATTAAAAGGAGTGCAATGACAAATACTGTGTGCAGACATGTTTGTCTTCCCCCGCCCTCCTGGCTGAACAGCAAAAGCAGCTCCGCTGGTGGTAGTCTTTGGCTTAAACCTGTCATATGTCTCGAATTCACAACTGTAGTTTCTGGCTAAATTAAACAGTTATACCCGTGGGCAACCTGTGGGGAGCCATTCTTGTTCATCATTAAGCTGTCATCAAATTTAGACTTACCTGATCTGGAGCCTTATCCTTTATGTATCCATGTGTTGACAATGAAAAGCAAGTTATCGCTGGAAGGCTTATGTTCTCAGAAACTCGAGTCTTGTCTGCTGCTGTCTATCCAGTGAGAATTGTTTTCTCTCTGAATGTGGTCCCTTGGGTCGGCTCCATGGCATCTATAATGGCAGACCTCATCAATTGGAAATTTAAAAGCTCCTCGTTATTGATGGCACAGAAGTTACTGCTGATGGCTGCTGTCACTTGATCTCTTCTGCACTCTCTTATTTCCTGCTATACCGGAGCTAAATGAATGGCAGCAATGCTGAGGAATTTTAAGTTTTTAAAAAAAAAAAAAGTTAAAAGTCACATAGGCACAGGTACCAAAGGAGGAAAAGGTAGAATTTTTTCAGAAGAGTAAGCACATTAAACTTTCTATCAAAATGCAAGCAATCTTTCTGAATTCTGCATTCCTAGTGCAAGGTATTCCTGTTAACTTGTTCCTGACATTTGTTTCCCATGTATGTTGCTGGCAGAAGGTTAAAATGGAATGCAGAATGATTAGACACTTTTGAGGTTAATGTTTTAATGTTTTGCAAGCTTCTCAGTCAAACATAGTGAAACAAACTTACAGCAATCTCCAGGACATTCAGAGGGATAACAGTTAACTAGGATCATTTTTAAATTTGTACTTGTGCAACTTTTCAGTGAGTAATCTTAAACAAAAGGTTGAAATCCTAGCTTTTGTCTCTAAGATCCTTTAAATACATAGAGGGTATATTACGTATTTAATTCTCTGCATTGCACAACATTGTGAAATAGCTTAACAGAAAAAATAAGTTGTTCTCTGTACATGTGCTTCAAGCTCTAAGCCATCATGTATGTTTTTCCCAAAATTACTGAAAATAAAAGATTTCAGCTAATAGAATGGAAGAGTTGTAGGTCCAATTACCACAATGAAATTTGATCTGATGATGTATGAGTTCATATTGTATGTGAAGATGTTATGTTCCTTGTCTCCTGTAACCCTCCTCATGTTTAGGAACAGTAGACATTAGGAGGACAAGATGAGAAGAGCGAGATTGAGTATTAAGAAGTAGACAATTGATAGCATTTTCACCTTTCACTTTTCTCCGTTCAGAGCTTTTAAGAGATTGCTCTTAAAAGAATGATGTTACCTTGACAAAATAAAATAGCTCATTTAGCTTTGTGAGTAATAAACCTAATCAGAAAAATATGTTTTGATTTGCATTGTAAGTAAATTGCAGATAGCTGTGGTAGCTGACCGATAGAGAAATGATTCAACCAAATCAGGTCCACTTAACTTCAAACAAAAATTATGTATTGATTGTATAAGCACTTAGTAGGAGGAATAATACTGAAGTGGGTCAGTCTGAATCTTTCTTGAAGCAGTGAAATGACCTTTGTTTGGTATTTGCAATACTGTGAAGATTGAATGTTTAAAGAGGACGTAGTAGTAGAAAAAAATTAATGTGAAAAAAGTGTATCTCCATCTAACAGAGCCTCCTTCATGGCATCATCATAGTCTCTCCTATAATAGTCAATGGTCTATAGAAGATACTTGGTAAACCTAATTAAAAGTGGCAGAAAAGGACCTGGGGTCCTAATTGACAAGCGGTTGAATACGAGCCAGCAGTGTGCCCAGGTGGACAAGAAAGCCAATGGCATCCTGGCTTGTATTAGAAATAGTGTGGCCAGCAGAAGTGGGGAGGTGACTGTCCCCCTGTACTCAGCACTGGGGAGGCCTCACCTTGAGTTTGTGTCCAGTTTTGGGCACCTCAATCCAAGAGAGATCTGGAGGTGCTGGAGCGGGTGCAGAGGAGGGCAACGAAGCTGGTAAAGGGCCTGGAGAATAAATCTTATGAAGAGTGATTGAAGGATCTGGGACTGTTTAGTTTGAGGAAGAGGAGGCTGAGGGGAGACCTCATCACCCTCTACAACTACTTGAAAGGACACTGTAGAGAGGTTGGCGCAGGTCACGTCTCCCAGGTAATTAGCAATAGAAGAGGAGGGAACAGCTTCAAGCTGCAACAGGGTGGGTTTAGACTGAACATTAGGAAACCATTCTTCCCAGAAAGAGTGGTCAGACACTGGAATAGGCTGCCCAGGGAGGTGGTTGAGTCACCATCCCTGAATGTGTGTAAAGATGTGGTGCTGGGGGATGTGGTATAGGGGAGAACTTTGTAGAGTAGGGTTGATGGCTGGACTTGATCCCAAGGGTCTTTTCCAACCTGAATGATTCTATGATTCTATATTACTTGTGACGTTCTTTTTACATTAGGAGCAATCTAAAATGTTAATGTAAGTATCTGCCTTTCTTTGCAGTTCCTTAATAGAGCTGTGCAGTCGTGTGTGCTGCCTCAGAGCCTGATGTCTGCCCGTTTCAGGTGGTTGGCAGTGGGGATTCCCAATACAGCTGAGCTTATCTCACAGTTTTCATCCAGCTCTATGTGCTCCTGTGATCTGCCTCCATTGCTTCGGGTGCTTCTCTTACTCCTTGGTGCATCACTGTAGCACGCTAAGCGAGTGGAAAAGCACTCAGCAGCAAAATTGGTAGTTTTCTGCCTGGATATCACGGGGAGCACAGGCTGCCCAACAGCCAAAACAAGTGTCAGAAAAGCAACAAGAACAGCGACTTACGCAACACCACCTTATTGTTTTAATTCGGGCAAGAAACCTTAGAACAAAACAGAAGTAGATGTGACCTCTTTGAAAAGTTTGTTAGTAGTCTTGAAAGAATTACTTGAGAGAAAATACGTTTCAGGACTAGTGAAGGCTCAAAGACTTTCATGTCTGTTAGCTATAATAAGGAAGAAAATCCTTCAGACATCTGTTTCTAAAGAATCCATCTTTTGGCTATTAAACCAGTTCTTAAAATGAACCATGTAGCAGGATGTGATCTTATCCAGAAGAAATACTCCTCCTTCCCTGTAAAAATCTGTTAAGTATTAAGTGTTGTATTACCTCATCTCTAAGTAACCTAAAATTTGGCATGTACATAGCCCTAGGCATAAATGGTTTTAGTTCAGTGAAATTCAGCCAGTGCCTTTGTTTCTCAATTCTGTTTTTTTTTCTAGAGTTTCTACTGAGCACAGTTTTCTAACAGACTAGATACTTATGATACAATGGCCAGGGTTATTAAGAACTTACTTCCTTAAATATTTATGCAAGCTGATGCTGAGCCACTCTTAAGTGCTTGTTAACATAAATTGCCTAATGATAAGTTACGAGTTTTTACAGTATAGTTCTTTAAATCTAGAAGTCAAGGTACTTCATTGCTTATGGTGCTCTGGATATCTAAACCCAACAGTGCATTAAATTGAATGTTTCAGCTTTAAATAATTTCAGAGCTACAATCTGTATCTTCATTTTTCTGAGGATGTGAGTCCATTGGAGAGAAAAAAGATAAAAGAAATATTTAAAACATTAAGTTTGGGGGGTTTTGCCCGGTTTTCCATAAAATATTCTTATTTTCAGCATATAGTTAGCCATACAATACAGAAATGAGACACTGAGGTGAGACAATTAAAACCTAACCATTTATTTTAGAACTAATTTGCAGTCACAGCAGAAAAACTCCTTTGTGATGTATAACTGCAGGGAAGGACATATTATTTAGTCCTGTTGACTTAACACTAATTATTCCTTTCTAAACATTTTTGTTTTAATTTTGCCTAGACAATAAATTCAAGTCTAATTATTTACTGAGAGACCCATCAAAGTAATTGATGTCTGGTCAGTGAGGAACTGTTTGAGCTTATGACTCAAAATATGAGCTCAGACAACCTCTCTGGATGAGCAAAACATCTTACTCATTCCGTGCTGTGTCACTGCAGACCACAGTTAGGTTGTATCTATGGGTACTGATTCCTTGCTTGTGTTTGTAGATGCTAGTGTCCACAGACATACTGATTTATCCTTTTTACCCTAAATGCTGAATTCTGTATTCTACCATGTTTAAGAGCATCATTATTCAATCCTTTCGCTGTCAGCTGTGTGTGCTAGAGCCTTTATTTCTTCTGAGTGATGCAGCATGTACTATGAAAAGATCATTTCTTTTTTTTTTTCTCCTCCTAGTGTAGTTACTTTCCCTGAACAGCATAAGCTAAGCTGCCAAAAAAGCACTTGTTAGCATAGCGACATCCACAGTGGGGGTTTACTGACGTCACTGGGCTTGGAAAAGATGCCTTTTTCTTTTCAAATGCCTCTGCCTGGCTTTGTTAAATCACAGTCCTCACGTCTGTCTGATACTTAATTACGAGCCCTCCTCTCCCCCCCAACCCTTTCAGAATTATTTATATAAACCAGCAGAAAATAGTGCATTTCGTGTATTACTGTCCCATGTGTATTACTCACACTTGGTTGTAGAGTTGTAGAAATCTATAAATTCAGTGTATGCTAAAAGACCTGTTCAATGCTCGTTCTCTTTGTCTTCTCCCTCCCCCATCCTAGAGTACAGAATCACAGAATCTTCTAGGTTGGAAGGGACCTTAAAGATCATCTTGTCCAACCGTCAACCTAACTGACAAAAATAGACACCCACACAACAAACAAGGAGCATCATCACTAAACCATACCTCCCAGCACTACATCAACCTGTCTTTTGAACACCTCCAGGGATGGTGCCTCAACCACCTCCCTGGGCAGCCCATTCCAATGCCTGATAACCCTTTCAGGGAAAAAATTTTTCCTAATATCCAGCCTGAACCTCCCCTGGCGTAACTTGAGGCCATTTCCTCTCGTCCTGTCGCCTGTGACTTGAGAGAAGAGACCGACCCCCACCTCTCTACACCCTCCTTTCAGGGAGTTGTAGAGAGCAATAAGGTCTCCCCTCAGCCTCCTCTTCTCCAGGCTGATCTTGTTGAATACCTCTTTGACCCTGCAGATCTTGTTGAATATCTCTTTGAGAGCCTGATATAAATGCTGAGCAAAATATAGATTAACAGGTAAACGTAAGAAACATAAGTTTCTGGTAATTCTTTCCCATTTGGATGCTTTGCTCTGGAAAGAGATCTCTTGCTCTCACCGAGTTGCCTGACGCGATGCACAAAGTTAGAGGAGAGCCCAGCAGTCTGTCTGAACGTCAGTCATTCAGCCTCTACATACATCGTCACAAAGAATGTCAAATATAACGCTTGGCTCTGCTGCCTATAACCATAGTAACGAGCCGTGCAGCCTACAGATTGCATGCAAAAGCAGTTCTGTGATTTTGGGGTTTCTTATTTTTTAATTAAGATCTACAGCGGAAAGCGGTAGGACGGCGTAAACCGGACGCTGTGCCAAGTCTTGACTTTGCCACCTATCTGATGGATGTCCTTAGAGACGCCACTCTCCCTCTGCACCACAGATTTTTCCATCTGTAAATTTTTCCATCCATTTCTCTGCTGTAAAGGACCTTGAGAAAGATTGATATAAAGTGCTATATAAGTGGTAATATTAAGACGCGTTGCATATATTAATGCCCATGTTCAGGATTATGTGCAAGGTGGTCCTTACGTTTAGCTGTAAACTCTTGAGCACTGCCTGAAAATTGAAATTTTAACACCCTTTCTTGACTTAATAATTGTGGGATATGGAGTCTTTCATTTTTGTCCACTGTTCAGGGAATTCCTTTAGTTTGTAGTAGAACGCTGGGTAGTACAGTTTGGAGGTGGGGGAGAGGAGATGATACAGGTTTTTACATAACCTTGAGGAGGAACCTAGGCAGAAGTGTTTGGTCCTGGGAACAGTATAAAGTCCTGGGGGGAAAAAAAAAAAAAGAAAACACCTCACATTTATATTGCATAGAATCATAGAATTGTCCAGGCCAGAAGGGACCTCCAAAGGTCATCTAGTCCCACCACCCGCAGTCAGCAGGGACACCCCCAACTAGACCAGGTTGCCCAGGGCCTCATCGAGCCTCACCTTGAATATCTCCAGGGAAGGGGCCTCAACCACCTCCCTGGGCAACCTGTTCCAGTGCTCCACCACCCTCACAGTGAAGAACCCTCTCCTCATCTCCAGTCTAAATCTGTTCCCCTCCAGCTTGAAGCCATTTCCCCTCGTCCTGTCACTACAGGCCTTTCTAAACAGGCTCTCCCCAGCCTTCCTGTAGGCCCCCTTCAGGTACTGGAAGGCTGCTATTAGGTCTCCCCGGAGCCTCCTCTTCTCCAGGCTGAACAACCCCAGCTCCCTCAGCCTGTCCTCGTAGCAGAGGTGCTCCATCCCCCTGATCATCCTTGTGGCCCTCCTCTGGACCCTCTCCATCAGGTCCATGTCCTTCTTCTATTGAGGGCTCCAGACCTGCACACAATACTCCAGGTGAGGTCTCACCAGAGCAGAGTAAAGTGGCAGAATCACCTCTCTGGACCTGCTGAGATATTGCAGTAGGAGTTTAGTATAGCATTTCTTTGCTGATACTTGGAAATTACAGCAAAGATGACGTAGGTATAGCAGTTCCACCGCATTTGCCCTCCCACACAAAAGTCTACATAACAACGGGTTCTACATTGAGATTTTTTTTCCTCTAAAAGTTATGGTTGGCAGAAATGTTACCCTCTCCTTTCTGCTAGGAGAAAACATCAGGTGCATCTAACCTCTGCGTTTAATAGTGATGGATGAGAAAAAAACACTGTGTTTAAAAATAATGCTGAAGCATATAGCCCAAGAGGTAGTGATGTTAGATGGCTGGTGGGGATGTTTCCATTTGCAGTACGTTTGACGCGTGCGTACGCTTTCACGTCAGCAGCTCGGGAATAATCACTGAAAGAAAAGGACTATTTTGAGCTACTTATATTAATAGAGTGAATTTCGGAGGACTTTTGTAACATTCTGAAGTGTCAAGCAGAGAGTGGGATCGTCACAGCTATGTCAGGATGAGGCATAGGGGAAAAAAAAAAAATCCCAGCCCTTGTTAACATGCAGAGTGCATGATGGTTTCGTGTACAGCACGCAGAGGACTTTGGTGTCTTGCTGTTTCTGACTGATCCGTTTGGAATGGTGTATGTGTCCAGGCAGGAGTCTCTTGATTCCTTTCACGTCATGGAGAATTCGTGGTGAGAGTAGGATGGTACTGGGAGGTGCATTTAAAATTAAGTGTCCAATTTTATTAGCAGTGAGTGAGTAGTATTTGATAAGGACCTTACAGTTTTCAGCCCTTCCTAAAGCATAAGCTCTCTTCTTCTTTTTTTCCTCCTGTATCAAAAAGTGTTGATGAAAATATCTTATGGGTTTGGGTTTGTTTGGTTTGGTTTTTTTCTACTAAACTGAAAAAAAATTGTCATTATCTGAGCTGGATGTTCATTTCATGTCCCAGTATGGGAAAAGATGTGGATTCTTGACAGTTTTTAAAAAGATAGCTAATAGAACTGCATACATTGAGTACAAGTGTCAGTACTGTAAAGCAGTAACTGTTCTAAAAATATCATTATTTTGTGGTATAGTTCCCTAAGTCAGCAGCTATTTTCCCCCTTGAAATTAAGGAAGCCACAGTTATTTTCCACAGAATGTATGCCAGCCAAAGTGATAACACACCAGAGAAACATAACTGGTGCCAGTGACCACGAAAAGTTGTTTGCTTTCTTTAAAGGAGCTCATTATATGTTAAATTCAGCAGTACTGTGAATCACGAGCTGGTCAGCAATGTAATCTGCGACCGTTTTTAAAGATAGCTTTAAAAGTGGTCTGAATTTCAAGCTGTTGACATCTGGAAGCTGTAGTATTTGGAGAGCCCCTGCATATTTTTACTGTTTCAATGTCCAGTCCTCCAGGAACTGAACATACACTTTTTCATACTCTGGCTTTATTTCCTCTTGTGCACAATTTTTCTAGGGCGTAAATTGGAATTTAGCTTTAAAAATTTACCCCGTGATGTGAAATGCTTTTAAAATAGCAAAGAAATAGAGGAGAATGGAAGAAAGAACACTCATGCTCCCCAACCAAAAAAACCTGAGCCCAACCAACAAAAAAAACCCCAAACCACTAGCAAAACACCACCTCTAAAACAAAACAAAAACAAAACAGAAAAAAACCCAAAACAAATCTGTCTTTGATTATTGTGAAAATGAGTCCTGGATTTTTCTCTTCAAGACAAGGTAAAATATCTGGTCAGGGATTCACTGAAATAACCCCGATAAACACCAATATATTAACTTTCGGGTTTTTTATTATTATTTTTAATGAATGTTTTGTTGCTATTATAGCTTGTCATATATTCCTTTCCAGAGTAGAGAAGTTAACCACTGAAAATACACCACCTCGAGAGGTAAACAATATTTCAAACCATCGGGTGCTCATTAAGCCAGAGGCACAAAATAACCAGAAAAACAAAGAAGTGAACAGAAACGAGGAGAAGAAAGCTTTGGAAGCCGAAAAATATGGATTCCAGAAAATTGGGCAAGATAAACCGTTAACGAAAATTAACAGCGTAAAGCTAAATCCTTTGGGATCCGAATACAGGACTTTACCCATAACGGCAATTCAGGGTGGACACTTCAGAGCAGTGCATTTGAATGGGTCTGAGAACAAAGCTGTTGGTGTTGTCCTGGCAGAGGCTGGAGATGGAGCTCAGCACAACGCGGTTCAGTCACACGTGGAGTCTGAACGAGTCATGCAGAGAACTAACTCAATGCTGCAGTTGGAGCAGTGGATTAAAATACAGAGGGGAAAAGGACAAGAAGAGGAAACAAGAGGGTAAGTACTATTAAATAATTTTTTTTAATTTTTTTTTTTTTTGCTAATCATTCTAGCAAATAACACTTAGGCTTGTATCCTGGTTAGATTCTTTAGGTTTTGGTCTATATTACATAAATACATAATTCATTGCGCTCTGTAAGAAGTGCCTGGATGACTGCTCAGAACGGATTTATAAAAGTTTCTCTTTTATTAACATTTGAGTGACTATCAATAAATTAAATTGTATTTATAACTTAATAAATAAAAATGGCAAGAAACTCTTTTTAGGTGATAGAAATTTCTCTGTCCTAGCAGAGAGAAGGTGTCATCAATCATAAGAATTCTTCTTCCTCTTAAAATCTGTTTCTGAAATTGCCCTGTCTTCTGCATTTTTGTTCACAAATTCTTGTAATAATATTTTATTTAAAATACTTCCAAAATATTCCAGAGAGCTTTTCAACTTAGAGTAATCTTTAATTGAAGAGAGAAAGAAGCTTTACCTAAGACTAAGACATAAAAATCTAACTAACTTAATGCTTAAAGCTTCTCTTCTCATGAAATTAAACATCTCCCAGTTCTAATATTGAGTTCCAGTGCTTACTCATGAAGCTTTAAAATTGTGTGTGAACGATACTGAATCTCGTGCCAATAGCAATTTTTCTGTCTGACAGGAGTGTATGGGCATTGCTTCCAGGCTGGGTTACAGACAAGAGGCTCTAACAGTAAAATATAAGCATTTTTAATATTACATCAGATAGGAAGTAATGGAGATGCTATTACAGGAGATACTTTGAAGAGTTGGAAATTCAGGAGTTTGCGTATGGATGGATGGCAGAGCAGAGCTTGAGACAGAACCAACTCCAGAAAATGTGTTTTCTACAAATTTCAAAATACGGGGGTTGGGGCTTTTTAGTTTGTGCAAAAATTTGAAAAATTTCCATTATTTTGACTTACACTTGCCAAACATTTGGTCGAACATTTCCTCATTGCCTTCATTAAACAGAATTAGGAATTGTTAATGTGTTGTTTCATGAAGTACTCAACGTAAGTAGTTTGATCAAGTTTGAGCTTGAAGTACAGAGAGCGACTCACAGGCTCTGACATTTATTTTATTATGCATGCTTGCGTAATGAGAACGGAAAATGCTCTTTGATGTAATTAGATTTTTAAAATTGGACTGTGAAACTTGCAACCAAAGAGGAAAATTTGAGTAGCTGTGCCATTTTTCAGTTGTGAACAAGTATTTAAAGCCTAAACTTGATTTCATTATGGGAATCAAATAGAAGGAAGTACTGTTAACAATATGTTACTAATTAGCAATATTTTATTCTTGACTATAGAAGCCACTTGTTGCTTAAAATAAAGGTGACACTGATAGCACAAACTTGCTTTCAACTGCAGTTCTACATAAAGGCAGCAGCCAGAAATAGAATTGGCCTTGAGCAACCTTTTTGCTTTGTGTGGAAGTGGCCTTGAATAATGATCCAAATTTCTAATGTATAGTGATGTCTCTGGAATGTGGTTTAATTTACATTTTTAATTTTATTTTTGTTCAGATTGCCAGTTGCTGGCTGGAAGCAGAAATCTGAGTAGAATTGGAAGTTGGTGAATAAGAGTAGAAAGAAGCTCCAGTTTATGTTAAAGCTTAAGGTTGGGGTGAGTGGCTAGTAAGGCTGATGGTAGTAAGATCTGTTCAACTCATAACTTGAATTTTTGACAAAAGTAGTCTTCACTTAATTGGGAAAAGCTGCTGACCTCTAACAAGGATGCTTTCCATTGCATATCTCTCTCTAATGCGTTAGGGAAATCACAGAAGTTGAAACTGAGTATCTCTGGTGCGTCAGACTGGGGAAATAATTAAAAAAAAGGACTTTAAGAATACTAAAATATTAACAAAAAGGTTCAATGAAATAACTATATATAAAATAGGAGCTGGTAGCTGTCATCGGCATGAAATGAAAAGGATTCACTGTAAAACTACTGAATTTTTTTAGAGGAACATGCTGGCCCCTTAGTAGTTTGGTTTCCTCAGAAATGAATGAGAATGATGGTGGTCATTCTTCCTTGAAGCTGTTATCTGCCATTTCCGTGGATCTAGACATCTAGTTTTGCAAGAGCCATGTGAAGAGTGAGAAGGTCTCCCCTCAGCCTCCTTTTCTCCAGGCTGAACACCCCCAGCTCCCTCAGCCTCTCCTCATGAGGCTGTGCTCCAGACCCCTCACCAGCCTTGCCCATATAAGCCTCATTCTAAATAATAAATGCCTGCTGGACACCACCAGGCTTCTGCCTTTGCTCTGCCACCCTTTGCTTGCTTACCGTGTGAAAGTTCTGCATTCTGGGCCAAGCTGGTATTTGTAGTCTTGAGGATTAAGGACTATTTTGAGGTTTTGATCTGCGGGTCTTCATAACATTGCAGAACCCAACCCCTAAAGGTTTAGCAGCAAAGTCGCTTTCCCAGATAAACCAACTTAAGCCACCAGAACCAGCACTACCACCACCCAGCAGTAATCCTAGAGACAACCTCTAAAGATGTCTATAAGGGAGAGTCTATAAACTCATATGGAAGCCTTTTTTTTTTTTTTTTATTTAATATGGGAACATTTGTAGGGAGCTATTTATGATGGTGGTTGCAGAAGTATTTTGCAACCTCACAGTTGTGCGTGACGGCTTGACTGGCTGCAGCAGCTTCCCCTTGTGTGCGAGGCAGCAATCAACTCCACTACTGTCTCCAGGGGTTTTTTTGGAGTTGGTTGGAATGACATTTTTGCAAGAATCAACAGGACATTGGCAAATCTCTTTAGATTTTATCGAACAGTCTAACACAAGGTGTAATATCGAGGCAGTTGGGCTTTTTCCAGTTTTCATGGTTTACCAACAGAAGATGGATATGTTGTCTCTTCCTAAATGTTCTAGAATATAAGTAATTGCATGCAGACTTTAAATTGCTATCTTTACATGTTAAGAACCTCAGGCAGCCGCTCTTCAAGTTGTCTGGTGTATTTAAAGGAGCCAGCAAGATTACAGTGCCCATTTAACCACGAAAATGGGAGAGGACCTTCAATGAGAGAGATGTATCAAGCTCCTGGATATCTTCGTGAAAATATCAGGCTTTGCCATACCCGTTTGTGAATAGCTAAGATAATGTTTTGGAAGTTAAAAATTGAACCCAGAAGCGTCTTGGTTGGTTGGGTTTTTTAAATACATAGTTGGAGATAAGCCCTTAGCATTAATGCTATGTTATATGAAGACATTTAGGGACATTTAGGCAGATTTTGCAGCAACAGGATAGGATTTAGAATCCATATTCCTGTTTTGGATTTTTATTTTTTTTTGTGAGAATGGAAAACTGTCCAATCTACAAAATGGGCATAATACTTCATTAATTCTTGGAAAGCTTGAGAAACTACAGCAGACCTTTAACGTAAAGCTGTTTATAGCAGTTTTCATCTCCAAAATGTTACAGGTGATCATAAATACACAGCTTAACTCTTTTCTGTGAAAATTTCCTTGATAATTATTTTATAAGGATCTAACATATGTAACGTTGGTTTACCTTGTCTTTTGCCCTGCATTGTTTCTTTATTTTTTTTTGGTGCACCATTGTCAGATGCTGGTGCCTTGTTGGTTGTCGAGTTTCAGTTGAATTAGTCTTAACTGGGGTGTCTCTAGAAGGTGCTGCCCTCTGATGGCTGAATCCTGACCAATTTGAGATCACTTTTGTGGTCTCTGGCAAGCATCTCGTAGATGTGATCAGTAGCTAAAAGGCTTTAAGAGATGCTCATCTGAATTTTAGATAAGGGTTGAATGAATCAATGTTTATGACCTAGATTTTGTCCTCTGAAAAAAAAAAAAAAAACACCACAAAATGCTTTGTCATACTTAGGCATGCATTGATACTCACTATGGAGAATTTTGCATTTCAACTAATGCTGAAAGTTGCTAATTAACTGTAGCAGTCCGGAATTTTAATGTGGCAACAAATGAAAGAATAAGCCTTGGAATTCATATCTGAGTTGCAAAAGCAATAAGATAATTGTTATCAAGCAAAGAAATATTTTTGGTATTTGTTTCACTTGAACAGCTGATATGGAATGGCTTATCGTTGACAAGTGCAAAATATAATTTAATTGGAAAATTATTGCTGTTTTTCCATGGTCTGCTGTTATGAATTCATAATTTTTATGTCCATAGTAATTGCTCAAGATTTTCTTAGGGGAAACGAGATTTTTTTCACTTTGGAAAAAGAGAACGTTTAAGATGGGCTTATATGAAAATGGTATAGAATTTCTAAGCTTTCAAAACTTTGCCATGTCCAGCATACAGACAAATTACAAGACTTCTTCTAAAATTGAGAGTACTAGACTGTTAAAATGGTAAAATGATGAAATAGAAATTATACAATCAAGCAGTTAATCAGGGAGAGGATCCAGTTTCGGCTGCTACAGTGCATTCAATCAGTATTGTTGATTCTTTAAATCGTTGTCTTGATTTTCTTGCATATTTTTAAAATTTATATTGCCGTAACATTTAGCGCTCTTCCCTAATACGAAGAACATGTTTGTTTCAGTGTGATCTCGTATCAGACGTTGCCAAGAAACATGCCAAGCCATCGACCCCAAGCTTTACCCCGGTACCCAGAAGGCTACAGAACTCTGCCCAGGAACAGCAAGGCACGGCCCGAGAGCCTGTGTGGTGTGACGCCCTCGGCCTACGACAGAGCCATGGCACCCCTCACAGCCGAAGACAAACGGAGGTCCATGAGGGACGACACGATGTGGCAGCTCTACGAGTGGCAGCAACGGCAGTTTTACAACAAACAAACGACTCTCAGCAGACACGGTACTTTAAGTAGCCCGAAAACTATGATTAATATTTCTGATCAGACCATGCATTCGATCCCCACCTCCCCTTCTCACGGTTCAATCGCTGGTTTCCAAGGGTATTCTCCGCAGCGGGCCTACAGATCGGAAGTGTCTTCACCGGTGCAAAGGGGAGATGTAACTATCGATCGCAGGCACAGATCTCATCATACTAAGGTAAAATACTGATTTTTTTAGAGTTAAAAATCTCATTAAAAGCATTTTAAAATGTAAAGGTTGAAAAAGATGTTTTGCTAATTACACTAGGGGAAAACTCGTCTTAGTATTGCTGTCCATGATATTAGGTTTCTCTAAAGGAAAGGAAAAAAGTCAATAGGCAAATTATTCAGATTGTTGTATGGACAAACGTCTTTCTCCCTTCTAGCCTTTTTAGCTGGAACTCTTAAAAGGACTGAAAATCCCAGATTTCTTTCCACTTGCTGTTTTCTGTTCTTCAGTCACAAGTTTGGATGCCTCGTGCTTAGTGTAGTAATTTCCTTTTATGCCTTCGAGTAATTAGGGAGATTCTTAAAGAAAGCTAGGCTCTACTCGTGCCTGACTTGTGTAACTTCACTAGTCTTCATCAGTGAAAGACAGAGACAAAGAATTGCCTGGATGTTGTATGTAGCTCTGCTACATCCTTCATGCTTGTGTTACGTGTGTTTTTTAATAGATTGGACATGACATGAAAGTTATTCTTTTAAGATGAATTTAAATCTAGAGTTTTTATAAAATGCTCCTGAAACTTTTTTGCTAAATCTTTATCTCAGGTGCCTTTATGTCTCTTGATGCAGGAAAAAATATTTAACTGCATCTTAAAGCAGTTTGAATGTCCTACAGTTGTTTACTAAGTCTTCTTTTTGCGAAGCTCTTAGGTCCTTATCAACGAAGGAGTCGTTTTGTTTTGACATCCTTTGCCTCAGTTGCACTGGAAACTTAGTAATCGGTGCTTCTCACAAATCTGAGAAATACTGCTAGGGTCAGTGCAGCAAAGTTTGTGTTTGCTTATCCTTTCAGCCATGTTTTGCTTTCTCATATTTTTTTTCCTTGTCGAAGATTTTGTCCTAGTATTTCATTTCATATTTAGCATCTTTTAAGTGAGATTCTTATTTACCTTTTCATGCTATTTGGTTTGTGGTTTTTTTTAGTTACACATTTTAGTAGCTATTTCCATTAACTAGGACACACAAACCTGCTTTTAAGAGGTGGGTAATTAGAAGACTGACTGAAATCAGCAGGGTAAATTTAATATTTAGACTCCATCTATGTAGACATCGTAGGTTTTTAAACAGTTTTCAGTGATGGATGAAAAGCAAAAATTGTTGTTGTTTGCATGGGCTGTGATTAGGGCAACAGCTGCGGGGGAGGACTGTTAACCCAGCCTTCATCATTCATTTAATTATTTCTAGAAGTTAGAGGTAGCCTTCCCAAGTATCCTAGATGGTAGATCAGCAGGGAGCATGAGTGGCCAAAGTTGGCGCAAATGATAGCAAATTTGCCATGAGCATAAAGTTGGCTGGATTTTTTTATTTTTTTTTTTAGCATTTAATAGTTGTTGAGTTTTTGGATAACTGTGGATCATCCTGTGCTATTTTGTTTTTGTACAGCATGTCTATGTGCCCGACAGAAGGTCAATGCCAGCAGGTCTGAGTTTACAGCCTGTTACTCCTCAGAGCCTCCAAGGCAAAACAGTGAGTTGCATTTTTATTTGGTACATCAGTTTTTTCTGAAGAATAATTCTTTAAGTATCAAGAGGCAACGCTGAAATCTTACTCTATTCAAAGCTTGCATTAAATGTAGCCTTAATTTTAATTATCGGGGATTTTTAAAGCAAATAAAGTAGTACTCTGTGGTTATATTAAATTCTGAGAATATTATGTAACCACAGACTCCAGATTTTCTTTGAGAAATAAAGGTTTGTTTATTTTTTTGTCAGTTACATTACAGAAATTCCTGGGAGAAGGTAGAATACATCACAGAACACTTATTTCTCCATTAAGTACTCAGAAAATCATAGTAATAAAGTTTACTATTTTTGGTAAAACGATGTTCTTTCTGACATCCCCCATTTTTCTGTGACAAGAGTTGAAACTTTTATTGAAGGTATTGCATCAAAGTAACACTGGGAAATACTGTCCACCTTCCTAATTGAAATGTGACTCAGCCAAGAGCTAAGAAATTGTCCTAAATTTACTCTGTTTATTTGCCGGTTTTTGTGTCCTTTCCGTAATCTTTCTCTGTCCACCTGAAATTCCTGTTTGAGAGTTGAGAAATACAGATTTTGACTCAGACTGTGGGCGACATCTCCCCGGTCAGTCCTCCTACCGTGCTCAGCCCCTGTTTCTTGCACTTCTCAGCATGAATCCCTTCAGCAACTCACGGGTTGGCCTTTGGCAGCCGGCGCCTCACCTTCTGCGGACGTGTCTTTGGGTTCTTGGCCCCATCAGCTCTCCTGGGCTCTGCTGCTGGAGCTGGGCCCACCAGTGGGGTAGGGGGCAAGGAGGTCCAAGCTTCTGCCTGTAGAAACCACAAGTCCTGCCCACAGGGCGTTGGTCGCACGGCCCAGGGGAGGAAACCTATCGGTAGCTCTTTAAACAAAATCCTGTGGTGCGGTGGTTGCAAGAGTCCCAAGAGCTGTATCAAAAGGACAGCACTTACAGCAGTGCCAAAAATGTTTGCAACCTTCTGAGTGTCTCGAGAGAAGTAGGAATTACTGTTTGATGGGCTCCTCTACGGAAAAAACGTTTGCTTGCAAACGTGGGATTGAAGGACCATTGAAGAGTTTATTCCTAATGCACTAAAATTGGGCTTTTGCAGAACATACCGAGAAGAGTTTTGGTCTTTGAAAAAGTGATTCACTGTTCCTTTTGTTTGAAGATGCTACTTTTCAATTCTCGTATTTCTAAAAATCAGTTTGCTTGTGCTTTGAAATGACGTTAATTTTCAGAATGAAAGCATCAGCACTGATTTTTGGAGAGAACTTGAAAATGTCTTGTACAGCAGTCTGGATTTTTATACTTACTTTCTCCAATTAAGTATTTTAAATCCAGGTATTGAAAAGAGTACTCTAAGAGGAAGATTGGCCGTTAGACAATTTGGCTTTGGTGTTGGTTTTCCCTCAAAATAAACGGTTTTGTCAACTGAAGCGATGTGGAAATCCCTTGCTCCCTCTCGTGGGCTCCTTCGGTACGAGCTCAAAACACTGCCCGTGCCAGCCTTCTTTTCAGAGATTTTTCTTCTATTTTCTAAGAAACTGGTATTCGTTTTTCCATAACTTCATATTTGGTTCTCCGGAGCTTTTTTTCTTTACTTCTTTGCTTTGGGGAAAATTCTGTGACTGTGGGAGAGAGCAAGCAGGGTTTTAGGGTAGAGGGGGTTTTTTGGGGGTTTGGTGGGGATTTTTAGCTCACAGAACTTGTGAGAAAAACAAAATGCTGGATGACTGTTTAGCCTCTTATAACATTGACTTCTGGAGAAGTGTAAGAAACAGAAGCAAATAAGAACATGACACATCTACTTGTGATGTTAAGTGTTTTGTTTTCTTTGAAGTATTGCTAATAGAAGTGGTTCCCATGAATGGTTCAGGCAGAGTTTCCCAAACTGACCTAAACTGATCTGTGTGGAATTACCTGACAAATACCCATTTGAGTGTGACTGTATTTCCATTATATATATAATCTTGGGTTTTAAATACTATTCTTCATCCCCTCCTAAGGCTGTATTTTACATCTTAGTCATAAAAGTAAAGCAATAAATTAACTGGTAGCCTCAGACCTGTGGAAGGTGGGACAGAAAATCATTTTTACCATGCTTGTGCAGTTTTATTTTGTGAAAGGTGATTGTTTCTGATGTAGGTCAGTTATTGTGGGGTTTTTATTTACTCTGAATTTTGACACGTATATTTGAAGAATTATTTTAGAAACTAAATTCTCTTGAGGGATATTTTTTTTTTTCCATTCTTTCACCAAGCTCAAATGGCTGTCCACGTATAGATAATACCCTATGGGCTGGAATTACCTCCCCCTTCATTTAAATCAGTATTATCAATTTGATATGCATGTCAGTTTGGGGGATCTAGATTTTCTCCTGCAATATCCTCACTTTTTTTTTTTTTTTTTAATTCAGCATGTTACAGTATTATGGCATTTTGAGTAGTTAAAACTTAACCCTTCGTTATATCTTTGAAAGTGGTCGATTTGGGGGAAAACGGTGTTATCTTTTATTGTATCGCTATAAAAAGTTTTTGTAAGAAAGATACTAAGATACCCTTATTTTAATGAAGTGTTGTTTAGGATACCAATTAACCTTTTTTCTACTCTTTGGCTTCTGACACTGCACTCCTTCAGCCAGAGGAGCTGACGCTGCTGCTCATAAAGCTGAGACGGCAGCAAGCTGAACTGAGTAGTATCCGGGAACACACACTAGCGCAGCTCATGCAGCTAAAACTTGAGGCCAGCAGCCCAAAGGTCAGCTATAAAGCAATGTGTGTCATCTACCATTCTCACTAACCTCTAGTCCTTCCTTAATCCAAGTTTATGTTGTACCATTAGTGCAAAATTCTCTGACCGCTGTGGGATGAGAAGAGAGTAACCTCGGTTCTTTGTGTGTGTGAACCTCTAGTCCTTCCTTAATCCAAGTTTATGTTGTACCATTAGTGCAAAATTCTCTGACCGCTGCGGGAGTAGAAGAGAGTAACCTCGGTTCTTTGTGTATGCAATGTTCTGCTATGAACCCTTTGAGGCTTTACTCAGAGCTTTTTGAGTCAAAACTACGTAGGAATATTTTAAAATCTATTGCAGTTCAGTTTAAAGTTAAAAGTTTTTAACCTATTGGTGTTACAAACAAAATTGGTAGTGATAGATCATGAGGTTAATTTGTTGTTTATACTGCCTCATATCAGATAGAGTCTTATTCGCAATCTGTGTGCAAAAATCAGGACGTGTTTAAAACACAGATTTATCAAAGGGTTTATAGTTACCTGTGTTGTAGACATTTACATGAGCTTTACTGTATTTTATATGTAAACCAAAATGTAATGTAGTAGTTTGTGGTCTGATTTGTGGCAAACTTTCATCACTTCTCTTTTGGGATCAAACCTTGTTAATAGTTCACCAAAAAAAACCCCAGATAGAAGCAGCATTACATTTCTGCATAAAACAGAAAGATCGCTGTCTACTTTACGTCTTTTAAAGCTCTTTTCATGCATTCTGTACCTTCTGTCCCTTTCCTTTTTCCTCCTGCCTGCTGCCTGCTAGACTGAGATTCTTTCACATCACCTTCAAAGGAATGCCATATATTTGGATCATCAGGTGGGATTTGCAATTTTCTTGTGTTTGTATCTCTTAATGCTTTTTGCCTGCTCCTATCAAGCTGGAAATATTTGGGGAAATGGATTTTCAGAGCTTTTTATGGAGTTGGATATTTTAAATACGACCTTTTTAAGTAGCGTAGAATATCTTAATCAATTACAAATATGACATGTAGTGAAAAAAAAAAACCACCTCAATTTAAAATTTGTCAGAATACAGTAGCCAGTCACCAATTAATTTTTCTGTTCTTCATTTCCTTCTTATAGTAACACTAACTGTAGCATTTTACCATCTTTAACCGAAGTTGTAATATATTTCTAAACTCATATGACACACATGCAATTTATAGAAAATTAGTACTTCCGATAATTTTAGGTTTCCAAATTAAGAATTAGATGTTTCTATAGGAAATTAAATGAAAGGGAGGTCAAACATGAAAAATGTTTTAAACAAATCATAGCATTGCTCATTACTTTTTCTCCTTTTACTGAGTTATTTCTTAAAGATTTATATAACCATAAGGTTTTTACTTCTTTACAATTTCTGATAACTTATGGAGTGAGGGTACAATTCTGTCTTCACTAATACAGTCAGTTGCCAAGTGAAGATTTGTGGTATCACATACCTCTATGGTTTTGTTCTGTGATCAAATGGGACTTCTCAACAAGTTGTGTGAGAATTTTTTAAATGAGGAATTTTTGCTAGCACTTTAAAAAGACAGTCCAAAGTGCTTAGAAGAAATATAAGCAGCTAGGTGTCTGTTGGTTAAAAATACAAAAATTGCTAGAGCTTTTTTTTTTTTTTTCTAATATTCTTTCATTTAATAAAGTTTTTCAGCCTTAACACTTAAAACCAACTCATCTTAGAACTTTTACGTCCTACATGTTCATGTGGTAGGATTTCAATGAGTTGCTAGCTAGCACTTTAAAAAGACAGTCCAAAGTGCTTAGAAGAAATATAAGCAGCTAGGTGTCTGTTGGTTAAAAATACAAAAATTGCTAGAGCTTTTTTTTTTTTTTTCTAATATTCTTTCATTTAATAAAGTTTTTCAGCCTTAACACTTAAAACCAACTCATCTTAGAACTTTTACGTCCTACATGTTCATGTGGTAGGATTTCAATGAGTTGCTAAAAACCACACATGCACATGGAGTCCTACACACACCCACACACACCCACACACACACACCCACACCCCCCAGGCTTGGTTTGCCCAGTGATTTTATTTTCTTATTATCTCTTGGAAACAAGGTGTGAATTGTGACCGATTCAGTTAGATGGCAATGCATTTCTAAACATCTCTCCCTTGTCTTAAGGGGCTGCAGGAGGTCCAGAACAGTAGGGAAAAAACTGCTTGCTAAATTAGGCCAAAATATTTCATCCAACTCAAATATTTCCAGTTTATAATGTTTTGGAATAAGGAAATAATTCTGCCTTCAACAGTGTAATTCATTGTCAAGAAAGGACAAGTGTCTATGTGAAATATAAAACTAGGTACCATGCTGTTACTTAGATTAGCCAAGCTTGTCAGTGTAACAGAATCATAGAATGGATAGAGTTGGAAGCAGCCTTGAAGAACATTGAGTTCCAACCCCCTGCCCTGGGCAGGGACACCTCCCACCAGACCAGGTTGCTCCAAGCCCCATCCAGCCTGGCCTTGAACCCCTCCAGGGATGGGGCATTCACAGCTTCTCTGGGCAACCTGTTCCAGTGTCTCACCACCCTCACAGCAATGAATTTCTTTCTGGTATCTCATCTAAATCTCCCTCTTTCAGTTTAAAACCATTACCCCTCATCCTAACACTACACTCCCTGATCAAGAGTCCCTCCCCATCTTTTCTGTAGCCCCCTTCAGGTACTGGAAGACCATTATAAGGTCTCTCCAGAGCCTTCTCTTCTCCAGGCTAATAAATAATAATATAATCCTAATAGACCGGATTAAACGGAGAGAATTGCCTATGTATAACATGCAAAGTGGTAAAAAGGATTTTCTTTTTACTTGCATCAGATAAAATTTAGAAATGTAATGTGATGTGATAAACATTAATTTGGGGAAGTGTCTAAATCTTATAAACATGCCATAATTACCTCTACCAGAGAGGCAAGAAATCACTGTACTTCTTACAGTGATAAGTCATTATCAAGTCTAAAATATAGTACCTTAATCATAAAATCACAGAAGAGCAGATTGGAATACTAGTTTCTGAGCAGTTTTTCTTTCCCCCCCTTGATTTAATATAATACTGTCACCTTCCTGTATGTAATAAATCCCCCTGACAGTCTTTTTGCTTTGAGTACCACTGCTTCTTGGGTTGGTATCTCATGTCTTTTTCTTACTTTGTCCATTATCAGTTTTCCTTTATGTTGGGAAGAAAAA
This sequence comes from Calidris pugnax, assembly GCF_001431845.1. NCBI lineage: Eukaryota > Metazoa > Chordata > Aves > Charadriiformes > Scolopacidae > Calidris > Calidris pugnax. The sequence goes on along the minus strand of NW_015090800.1, from coordinate 1,049,283 downwards.
AAAATCCAGTTTCTCTTAGTCTAATTGAGGCCTTTTCTCCTTATTACCTGCATCTCTAACCAGCTTGCATAATCACTTGCCCTCTTTGAATTCTAAATCTCCGGTGTACTTAAATTAGGTATTTACACTCATATTTATATATTTAATCTTTGAAAATAGTGTCAAAACCTGCCTTGCCTACAGGATGTGGTAGAACTCCCGTCCCGTTATCTTCAATTCTCACCTTTTTGGTCACAAAGAAGTCAGTACCATACATAACAGGAATTATTAAGTTTGTACCAAGGTTGTGCAGGTGAATTTTCAGGCAGACTGAAGTTCATGTGTAGGGAGGGTCACTTTTATGCTATTACAGTAAGGTGTTGTCTACTGGTTAGGTGGCTTTCTTATCAAGACACAAGAAGATCCCATAGCCTTTTTGAAGTCATGCTTTGTTTTTGTACTGCTGTTTCCTTTTGAGATGCTTAGAAATTCTTATGTTATGCTTTTTGATGTTTTTGAATTAGGTTTACAGAATTTTTGTTGTTGTTGTTGGAGTTCAGAGATAGAGAAAAAAGATTGAAGAGACTGATATGCATATATCAGCCATATGATTTCTTTGACATCTTATGGCCAAAAGAATGATGGTCAGGCATCCTTTTTTCTCTTTTTCTTTTCTTTTTTTTTTAAAGTGAGTTTGTGAACCACTCTGCTGCCTCCAGGTTCGTAGAGAGGTGGGAGAGAGACTCATTTGCCTTTGAAGAAGTAGTTCTTTGGACACAGCTAGCAAGCCTAGGCAGGGATGATTTCTTTGCCAACGTGGGACATGTTACGAGGGCACATAACATCAAGACTTGATAGCATCAAGTCTTCTGCATTACCAAAGTTTAATACACTTCTTGTGTGTTATTAAATCCAAGCCAGCAGTCTCCTTAATGTATTGGTAGAGAGTAATTAAAATCACAGTAACAAAAAGTTGGAACATAGTTGGGTTTTTTTTTTCAAATAAAAGCTAGACATGCTATTTTTTTCCCTCATTTGTAAATAAAGCCAAGCCAGGAGGTCCCACTTGAATTTCACTGAATTTTAGAGTTGGAAGGGACCATAGAGATCATCTAGTCCAACTCCCAAATCTATCTGTTACTACAGAGAATTCCAGCAAACCATTCTTTTAGTACGCTTCTTAATCTTATATTGATAGTAGAACTTTTCTTTAGCTGAAAACACCTTTTCTACCAAGCTCAAGCTGTCTCTGTAAAACTCTCCCTGTGTGTTGTCGTATCAGCGTATCCCAGGTTAGTTTGTCATCGTAGAAGCTCTGCCAAATTTCATTTAGTCATTTTTTTTCCTGCTTTTTCAAATGGCTATTTATGTGGATAGTTTAGGTGTTAAGTTGTTCATACGCTTGTGTTGGTACTTTCATTTTTACTTTCTTTCAGTTTTCAAAGGGGTCCATAAAAATAAACAGAACTTGAACAAGAAGTTGTCAAATGCAGGAGTGAAGGTCCCACAGCCAACGTCCGTACTGTCTTGGTGTCTTGCTTGTTTTCTCCTCTTCACCACCCTCTTTCTGAGATGCTGAAGGTGGTTCTGGGAAAAGACAGTCAATTAGGGGAGGCAGGAATAGCACAAGAGGGTTTGGATAGAGCTGATAGAGACTCTGTATTATATCTGATATCTTGTGTTTCCTATATTAACATACAGGATACTACTCTTACTTGTATTTTTTCAGGTTATCTGGAAAAGGTAGAGTGAGCTGACCCAGCCACCACTGTTGTTCTTTCTGTTGCTGGTTTTTTCCCTTTTCCCTGTCCAGAGGAAGAGGGGAGGCTCAAAGACAGGGGCTCTGGAGGGTGAAAAAAGACACTCCTGGAGGCAGCATTACTGCAAAAGGAAGGAAAAGTGCTTTTTCCTTCGTTTTTTGGACAGAAGATTAAAGAGCAGAGGAAAGGCAGGAGAAAAGCTTGATCAGGTCCTATCGCCACTGCTTTTACCTTCAGGAAGCTTGAGAGGAAGTGGATGAAACTGCCAATCTGAGCTCAGTCCTTTGTTACCCATAAGATATGGTCTTATCAGTGAAGTCATCTCTCTGGTAGGGAGCGACTGTCCCAGCTGATGGCTGCCACCAGAACAGCACAGACTGAAATGTCATCTGTGCAGGGTGTTATCAAACAGAGAAGAGAGTTTAGGAAAAAAAGAAGAGAAAAATGTCAATAGCTTCACTTTTACAGTTTAAAACACAAAATACCCATTCGGATGCTCCCTCATAAACAATGTAGCTGTTCATATAGATCATAGCATATATCAAGGTGGTTTTTTTCCATTGTTTCCAACTGGAAAATGTTTTTATATATTACATTAGCAAAGATGAAGCATCACTTCTGGGGTGAAAGAGTTATTTACCAGAAGTAGAAAGTGATAAATCTAAGACTGATGGATTTTAGTTGGTTTTACTGCTGTGTTGCTGTGTGGCATCA
>NW_015090800.1:1002580-1030553 GCF_001431845.1 Calidris pugnax | reverse complement strand
TTGGACTTTTTTTTTTTTTTTCTAATATTCTTTCATTTAATAAAGTTTTTCAGCCTTAACACTTAAAACCAACTCATCTTAGAACTTTTACGTCCTACATGTTCATGTGGTAGGATTTCAATGAGTTGCTAAAAACCACACATGCACATGGAGTCCTACAGACACACACACACACACACACACACACACCAGGCTTGGTTTGCCCAGTGATTTTATTTTCTTATTATCTCTTGGAAACAAGGTGTGAATTGTGACCGATTCAGTTAGATGGCAATGCATTTCTAAACATCTCTCCCTTGTCTTAAGGGGCTGCAGGAGGTCCAGAACAGTAGGGAAAAAACTGCTTGCTAAATTAGGCCAAAATATTTCATCCAACTCAAATATTTCCAGTTTATAATGTTTTGGAATAAGGAAATAATTCTGCCTTCAACAGTGTAATTCATTGCCAAGAAAGGACAACTGTCTATGTGAGATATAAAACTATGTACCACGCTGTTACTTGGATTAGCCAAGCTTGTCAGTATAACAGAATCATAGAATGGATAGAGTTGGAAGCAGCCTTGAAGAACATTGAGTTCCAACCCCCCTGCCCTGGGCAGGGACACCTCCCACCAGAGCAGGTTGCTCCAAGCCCCATCCAGCCTGGCCTTGAACCCCTCCAGGGATGGGGCATTCACAGCTTCTCTGGGCAACCTGTTCCAGTGTCTCACCACCCTCACAGCAATGTATTTCTTTCTGGTATCGTATTTAAAACACCCTCTTTCAGTTTAAAACCATTACCCCCCATCCTAACACTACACTCGCTGATCAAGCGTCCATCCCCATCTTTTCTGTAGCCCCCTTCAGGTACTGGAAGACCATTATAAGGTCGCCCCAGAGCCCTCTCTTCTCCAGGCTAATAAATAATAATATAATCCTAATAGACAGGATTAAACGGAGAGAATTGCCTATGTATAACATGCAAAGTGGTAAAAAGGATTTCCTTTTTACTTGCATCAGATAAAATTTAGAAATGTAATGTGATGTGATAAACATTAATTTGGGGAAGTGTCTAAATCTTATAAACATGCCATAATTACCTCTACCAGAGAGGCAAGAAATCACTGTACTTCTTACAGTGATAAGTCATTATCAAGTCTAAAATATAGTACCTTAATCATAAAATCACAGAAGAGCAGATTGGAATACTAGTTTCTGAGCAGTTTTTCTTTCCCCCCCTTGATTTAATATAATACTGTCACCTTCCTGTATGTAATAAATCCCCCTGACAGTCTTTTTGCTTTGAGTACCACTGCTTCTTGGGTTGGTATCTCATGTCTTTTTCTTACTTTGTCCATTATCAGTTTTCCTTTATGTTGGGAAGAAAAAAAAATCAGTTTCTCTTAGTCTAACTGAGGCCTTTTCTCCTTATTACCTGCATCTGTAACCAGCTTGCACAATCACTTGCCCTCTTTGAATTCTAAATCTCCGGTGTACTTAAATTAGGTATTTACACTCATATTTATATATTTAATCTTTGAAAATAGTGTCAAAACCTGCCTTGCCTACAGGATGTGGTAGAACTCCCGTCCTGTTATCTTCAATTCTCACCTTTTTGGTCACAAAGAAGTCAGTACCATACATAACAGGAATTATTAAGTTTGTACCAAGATTGTGCAGGTGAATTTTCAGGCAGACTGAAGTTCATGTGTAGGGAGGGTCACTTTTATGCTATTACAGTAAGGTGTTGTCTACTGGTTAGGTGGCTTTCTTATCAAGACACAAGAAGATCCCATAGCCTTTTTAAAGTCATGCTTTGTTTTTGTACTGCTGTTTCCTTTTGAGATGCTTAGAAATTCTTATGTTATGCTTTTTGATGTTTTTGAATTAGGTTTACAGAATTTTTGTTGTTGTTGTTGGAGTTCAGAGATAGAGAAAAAAGATTGAAGAGACTGATATGCATATATCAGCCATATGATTTCTTTGACGTCTTATGGCCAAAAGAATGATGGTCAGGCATCCTTTTTTCTCTTTTTCTTTTCTTTTTTTTTTAAAGTGAGTTTGTGAACCACTCTGCTGCCTCCAGGTTCGTAGAGAGGTGGGAGAGAGACTCATTTGCCTTTGAAGAAGTAGTTCTTTGGACACAGCTAGCAAGCCTAGGCAGGGATGATTTCTTTGCCAACGTGGGACATGTTACGAGGGCACATAACATCAAGACTTGATAGCATCAAGTCTTCTGCATTACCAAAGTTTAATACACTTCTTGTGTGTTATTAAATCCAAGCCAGCAGTCTCCTTAATGTATTGGTAGAGAGTAATTAAAATCACAGTAACAAAAAGTTGGAACATAGTTGGTTTTTTTTTTTCAAATAAAAGCTAGACATGCTATTTTTTTCCCTCATTTGTAAATAAAGCCAAGCCAGGAGGTCCCACTTGAATTTCACTGAATTTTAGAGTTGGAAGGGACCATAGAGATCATCTAGTCCAACTCCCAAATCTATCTGTTACTACAGAGAATTCCAGCAAACCATTCTTTTAGTACGCTTCTTAATCTTATATTGATAGTAGAACTTTTCTTTAGCTGAAAACACCTTTTCTACCAAGCTCAAGCTGTCTCTGTAAAACTCTCCCTGTGTGTTGTCGTATCAGCGTATCCCAGGTTAGTTTGTCATCGTAGAAGCTCTGCCAAATTTCATTTAGTTGGTTTTTTTTTTTCCTGCTTTTTCAAATGGCTATTTATGTGGATAGTTTAGGTGTTAAGTTGTTCATACGCTTGTGTTGGTACTTTCATTTTTACTTTCTTTCAGTTTTCAAAGGGGTCCATAAAAATAAACAGAACTTGAACAAGAAGTTGTCAAATGCAGGAGTGAAGGTCCCACAGCCAACGTCCGTACTGTCTTGGTGTCTTGCTTGTTTTCTCCTCTTCACCACCCTCTTTCTGAGATGCTGAAGGTGGTTCTGGGAAAAGACAGTCAATTAGGGGAGGCAGGAATAGCACAAGAGGGTTTGGATAGAGCTGATAGAGACTCTGTATTATATCTGATATCTTGTGTTTCCTATATTAACATACAGGATACTACTCTTACTTGTATTTTTTCAGGTTATCTGGAAAAGGTAGAGTGAGCTGACCCAGCCACCACTGTTGTTCTTTCTGTTGCTGGTTTTTTCCCTTTTCCCTGTCCAGAGGAAGAGGGGAGGCTCAAAGACAGGGGCTCTGGAGGGTGAAAAAAGACACTCCTGGAGGCAGCATTACTGCAAAAGGAAGGAAAAGTGCTTTTTCCTTCGTTTTTTGGACAGAAGATTAAAGAGCAGAGGAAAGGCAGGAGAAAAGCTTGATCAGGTCCTATCGCCACTGCTTTTACCTTCAGGAAGCTTGAGAGGAAGTGGATGAAACTGCCAATCTGAGCTCAGTCCTTTGTTACCCATAAGATATGGTCTTATCAGTGAAGTCATCTCTCTGGTAGGGAGCGACTGTCCCAGCTGATGGCTGCCACCAGAACAGCACAGACTGAAATGTCATCTGTGCAGGGTGTTATCAAACAGAGAAGAGAGTTTAGGAAAAAAAGAAGAGAAAAATGTCAATAGCTTCACTTTTACAGTTTAAAACACAAAATACCCATTCGGATGCTCCCTCATAAACAATGTAGCTCATATTATAGATCATAGCATATATCAAGGTGGTTTTTTTTCCATTGTTTCCAACTGGAAAATGTTTTTATATATTACATTAGCAAAGATGAAGCATCACTTCTGGGGTGAAAGAGTTATTTACCAGAAGTAGAAAGTGATAAATCTAAGACTGATGGATTTTAGTTGGTTTTACTGCTGTGTTGCTGTGTGGCATCAGGCAACTCCCACGTCAGTTTGCTTATGAAAATCTTGTCATTTTTATGAACTTCTTCAACTGGAGAGACTCTATGAGTATAATACTGTTAGCGTTAAACATAGGATCTAAAAGGTGTCATTTACTGTGCAAGATTTAAATTTTTTCTGAAGTGAGACAAAATCAAGGCTTAATTTCTGTTATGAACAAACAAAGATTTTTCCTTGAGCTATTTATTCAATGTGGATAGTTTCTTCAGTTTGGGGGTAGCCTCGTGGTAGTTAAGAACACAAAATAGGTATCCCCTTCACCCTTCAGAGCGTTGGACTTGCCCTTGTGTCCTGTGGTAGCTCTGGTTTGCTTTGTCAGTTCTTCAGTGCTCATTGCCATTTATGTGCATGAGCTGTAATTAACAGAAGGTTTGTGACAGATACATATACCCTCAAGAATTGAACTTCTCAGTAGTCAAATGTCTGTTAGTATTTTTTGGAAACATTGATTTCCTAAAGGGGAAAAGAAAAAACTTACTATTTTCCCTGCTAAAAAGGCTCTTTGGTTGGCATTACTTTACCAATAACCTGGTTTTTGATCTTTGTTCTGTAAGGGCTTAAGGAACTGGAGCTTTTCTGGAAAAAGCTGGCATTTGCAAACACCGTTAGAAAAGCATGGTTAAGCATCATTGGGGGTAAAAATATTGGAGAAAGTCCTATAAATCAAAATTGGAGCTGGCTAGAAGACAAAACAATAGCGTCAGAACAGATTTTGAGCAAATCCACTTTGCTTCTTTTCTGATCTGGATGAAAGCAATCTTTTAATTTCTGTGGAATTATTCATTCCAGTGTTGTCTGTTATCGGTTAGAAAGGAAAAATTTGAGATACTGTAAAAAAGAATTAGCCAAAGAGGCTCAAGGTGTCAAAATCCTCTTAATTAAAATGCATCCAAGCCAGTGTACTCCTAATAAAATATTTCAGCCTCAAAGCAGTCTTTCCTTTACACATATTTCAGTTGGCTGTAGTTTGATTACTTGGCTTTGGACCTTATTGTGGTCTAATGGCTGTAGTTTGATTACTTGGCTTTGGACCGTATTGTGGTCTAACTTCTGAGATATCTTTTGGTGTCACTGAGTGCACCCATTCTCTGGACAAAATTTTAATGCAAAGGGAGAACAACTTCTTGTGTCAGTTCTAGTTTTCTGTTTATGTGTACTGGAGATTCTGGAGAAATCTGAGATATCTTTTGGTGTCACTGAGTGCACCCATTCTCTGGACAAAATTTTAATGCAAAGGGAGAACAAATATCAAGGTGGTTTCTAGTTTTCTGTTTATGTGTACTGGAGATTCTGGAGAAAATGGGAGGGATTGCTTGTTTGGTTTTTTTCCTGCCTTGAGCAAACAGCATCATATGCTTGCCTTCTTAAGATAAGGTACTCTTTATTGGATGATTAATTTATTAGGTGATCAGACTTTGCTATGTATAAAAAAATCAACAACAACAACAAAAAGCTGCTCTATCTATAAGAAAAACGTGTTTCCCATAAGGAGAAAAAAAAATACTTCTCCAAATGTACAACTTGGGTTTTTTCCTAAACAATTACGGGCACTAAATTCCAAAAGGCATCAAAAACTCAGGCTTTCTGTTGCATTTCTGTCTGTGAAACAAAACCTTGCCCTGCAAATTCATGGTGAGTGCATATATATATACATAAAGACAGAGTGAGAGTTTGTTAATATTCATACTCACACTTACTTCCTATGTAACTATACTTGAAAAAGGTATTGCTGAAGAGCTCCTAAAGTTTCCAACAGAAATAGGAGGGGGATTGTGCATTAAGTTACTTCTCAGTTCCTTTTGGAGAGGAAAACTGTCTGTTTTCATAACTTTTCCCTTACTGTTAGGAGAGTCTCCTTTTTAAAACCAAAAATCCCATACTATGGTCTGTGTTGGATAATTTTCTGAAATCCGAAGTTTATGCAATTTTCACTGTAGTAATTGAAGTATCTGGTTTTGACATTGGCACACGTATCAAGAAGTATTAATAGAAAATGTCTGATCGGTTCCGAAGTAGTTTCACACTCGTATTCGGGCATTGATAAACACAAGTAGGAGTGATTCAAAGTTCCTAAGTATATGAAGGCATTTTGTGATACGTGAACATAAGTCTAAACATCGTTTCACTATTCAGAGGCTGGGAATGCTTATGTTTTTTTAATGTGCATTGAGTTACTAAATCTATAATTTAAAAGGTTTTCTGGTAAAGGTTTGAGTGTTCCTTTTGCATACTCCGATAATACTTTTCATTTCAATACCATGCAAAGCCAGGCTTATTTTAAGCATTTTTACTTTTAAAAAGGGAGAACGTTGGTGAATAAATAATACATTGGTTTTGAGCATTTACGTGGTTTTGCTACATTTGTTTGATGTTATTAAACTTTTCAGATGTTGATATTACTGAATGATGGAATATATAAAAAGCATGGGATAAAATGTAATCTACTGCATTATTAGAAAAAAATTAAAGTAGAGGCTATATTTTACAGTGTCGTCTTTCAAATCTAGCCATGCTGTAAACTGATGTTTGCTGTATGCTCCTCCTGATTTGAAATAGATGAAAGAGAATGAACCTTTAATCACCATGGTTCACACTATGATTGAGAACTCGGCGCTAAGACCGCAACTGTACCAGCAAGTAAGGTCTTGGAGAGTGAATGAAATTGCTTTATCATCTGCGAAAATTTTCCTTAGTGACAGTTTTGGTTGTTCCTTCAGATTTCTTCATAACATCGGTGTTTCTCTTATTTGCTTTGGAAAACCACAAGTCATCCATGCTTTATAAAATGCTGCAATATCGTTAGCATGGCTTTTGCTGCGTTTTTGTTGTTAAGTATTAAATGTACCCTTTTTGAATAACTCCTTTCTGTCTAGATGATTTAATTAGTTGATGTTTTATGCAGGCGTCCAGTAAATCCATGAAACTTTCAATAAGCTTCCAACATTTGTCTTAGCATGATTCCCTGCAATTAGTGTTCAAAGGTGCTTCTTTCTTTTGACCACTACAAAAAGCATGTGAGTGGTGTTTACCTGGTCATTTCTGGCGATTTTTGTTTTGTTCTAGGAAGTGGATTTACAAGTTTTTGTTTGCACCTACCGAGCCTTTAGCCACTGAAGAAAGGAAGGATCAAAATTACTTTGATCTGGGGACTGTAAATCCAAAAGGCAGTGTCTGTTCATTAAAGTCACAGCAGACTTGACCGTGCACGCTTTTTCAGAGTCTCTAGTGACGGTTGGCAATGGTAAGATGGAAGAAGAAGCAGAAATGTGAATGGAAATATTGTCTGGGAGTTGAGACCTGCATTAACTTATGAGCATGGCCAATACGTACCTGTTGGCACTGCAGGGCCTTAGGGATACTGGGGCTTCACCAAATAGCTCCTCTCACATCAGGGAACGTTTAAGAGGTCTCTTGCCTCGACTGCAACAAAGGTGATGTTCTTTCTGAATGGCTGATGATATTTTGCAGCACATGAGGTGTGCAGTTCTGGGAGTATCCAAAGGTGATGTTCTTTCTGAATGGCTGATGAGATTTTGCAGCACATGAGGTGTGCAATTCTGGTCGCCAGTCATAAGGGAGTATCTGACCAATTCCCTTAGGCTTGCATTTATGCCCACGTGACCCAAAATAACAGATAAAGGTTGCATAGTTTAAAGAAAAGGAGACATTCTACCGTGTAAAACAATCCTTTTTTTAGTGATTGACGCTTTGCTGTGTTTCAAAAAACTGCTGTAGGTTAATTTCACGTTTTAGTTTTTTTGCAAGTCAACTCCACGCTGTAAATTTGCTTGTGATCCAGAAAAGTTGCAAGAAAAATCTCAGCTTCCCAGAGGAAATGGGGTTGTGAGTTACTTTGATTTCAGGATGATCCAATTTCTACTCCTGTGTGCAAAATAGGAGCTCTAACATGGAACCTGAAGGAATTAGGAGTGGAATGGGAAAATTAAGGTGCCCTCAAGCCCTAAATGAAATTGGGTTTTGTTGTTTGGGTGGTGTTTGTTTTTTTTTTTAAGAAGCCTAGCTGTTACAGTTGTTTTTTTCAAAGCAAATCAATTTTCTCTAATAAGACTATGTAAGACAAATAAGTCAGCACACATATAATGAACAGAGGTGCTTTGGATGCGTCAGAGTAAACCAGCTCAGCTTCTAGTACTCATATATACACATTTGAAATATAGATTTGCCTGGGTTAGTCAGCCTGCTCGTTTTAGGGACACCAATAAATTTCAGAGTGCTTTCATGACAAAGCTGTGCTGTCAGCTGAGGTATCGCTACGCAGCACTGCCTTCACCTTCTAGACATACCTCCTGCTTCCTATTTGACAGGTATTTGTGCAGAAGAACCCATGCATAAACTGGAGAATAGCAAGACCTTCTGCTATCACAGGTGAAGTCTCCTGTAACAAAATTCTGCATTAACTGACTCCCAGGAAAGGATAAAAACGCACTCAAAATTTCACCGCCTAAATATTCTTCTAAACTTTTGTAATGCAAAACTAGCCTGTTTAAAATTCTGGCAACTTATTTAAAGTTTAAACAACATCTAAAAAGAAATTGGTTTTTATCACTCGTCTTTCCCACTGCTGTTTTAAAGAAATGTAAACAATTGGGAGAAGCCTCTGTGTAAGGGGCTGAAACCTGTTTTGTTGTCAAGATGATAAACTAGTTTCTGATGACCGTAACCATTCCTGCGGGTAGAGAAAAAGATCTTTCTTTGCTTCAATTTATTCAGTTCAGTTTTATGACTGAGCTCATTGAGAGTTAAGCGAAGGAAAGCAAGAAAAGCTTGTACTTAATTAAAAATTAAGGTGTCTTGCTTCCTGTTTGTTTGTAATGATTAACGGTTCTTTAGTAAAATAGCTAAAAATATATACTGTTTCAAATGCATTATTTATAAGACATTTTATGTTTGTGATTTGTTACATCTTCACAGTAATTTAAATCACTTTGACTTACATCAGTCTCCTGTACAGACTGTACTGTAAATTTACAGATATAAGCTAGGGCAATGATTCTATATGTACAACAAGAGAAATAGAGGCTTTTTACAGCCTGGAGGCATTTCTACCTTGGTTTTTGTTTGTTTCTTTCTAATACTCCTTGAGGAGTGTTAATCTTGTTTTCTAAAGCAGTATATGCTGATTTTTAAAAGTAGAATTATCCTCAGTTCCTTTTATGTGTGTGAGTTTCCTAAAGGGGGAAAACCAAAAATGCAAGTGCAACAAGCTAACATCCAGGTCTTTGCTTGGATAATTTTTCTTAATATATTAAAACCGTATTAAAAAAAGTTTCAGTTCCTGTAAGGATAGGTAGAGCTTGTTCATGGCACACTTCATCATCATCATTAGCAGTAGTGTTGCTGTAGCAGCTGGGTATGTTTAAACTGCTATGAATGTTAGATTTTGAGGTTTGTAGGTAGAAATGCTTTTCAGGTTTTGTTACCAACACGAGGTGATAGTATTTGAGGTAAAATCTTGTCTTTCCAATTTGAATTTGAAATGTTACCTACCGCATTATGCAAAATCAGAGGAGAATCTTGCTTATTGTGGGGTAAATGCCCATTTCCCCTGCTTCTTGATAGTACAAAGAACTTTAAAGAAGAAAAAGAAAGAAAAAAAATCTTTTGAAAGCCTGAGTTTCACCTCAGGCTCCCCACAAAATATCTTTATGTTGTCCTGTTTTAATTTCCTAAGTACAGCATCTTGCAGAGATGCTTAGTGTGCTCTCAGGGTGTGAAACATCCTGCCATTTGTTTATTGAATCAAAATGGTTAGTGGAATCTTGAAAATAGCTTATAAGGTAATAATCCTGTCACTTAAATGTTTTTAATACTGACTGCTTAAATAGGTTTAGCTTCTCATGTCTCAAGAGAGAAATTTGCCTCATCTGCATTTATTTGGGGAAGAAATTTCCCTCTAAGGACATCTTATATCTTGTGTCCGTTGCGGTGGATTTCTCCACATCTGTGATTCATCTGGTGCTGGCGTTTGGCGGAGGTGGGGAGTGTAACAGTGGGACTGTGAAGTGGATGGCAAACTATTTCTAACGTAAGATGGAGGTTTAATTAGGGTCACTTTACCTTTCCCCGCGTGCAAGTTACACATTTGGCCAAACTCTGCACGTGCAGTTTGCTTTTCAAAAATGGGAAATTCTGTTTGTGGGCAGGCAGGGGGCTGCTCCGTGATGTCTGGGAGCTGTGCAGTGCGTTTCACCACGTTGAGAGGAATGCATTTGTTTGCATTTGAGTAGGCAAATGTGGAGGAGAAGCGTAGGCATCGGCAGCAGGTCGTGTCGGTGGTTCAGTAGGTGGCACTCTTTCTCCGAAATTCCCGTCCCGGTGACGTGTTCCTAGGAACGATTTGGTGAGAGAGAGAGACATTTGTTGAACGTGACATAAAATACATTTCGATAACTTGATCATTGGAGCTCTTATAATGCATTTTCCAGGGTTACGAGGTTGTTAACCTTGCTTGCAATGTGTAATTGCATTTTGTCTACTGCGGTTCCTCTTGTAATTCCGGTAGGATACGATGGCATTCTCCACGTTTTTTGCCTTAAGCTGATTTATAGATGTGCTGTGGAGAGAGGAGGTGCTGTTTGGTTCGGAGATGGATTAAGTGTTTCATACTATTTTTAGAGTTTTTTTGCGTTGAGTCTACGTAAAACGTTGCAGCAGAAATGTTGAACTGAAGTGGCTCTCCAGCCCTGCCTGTTGTGGGGAAACTAGTACCGCTGACAAAAGCAAGAAGCTGGCAGCAATTTTAAACCTGTGATAGGATTTTAATAAGAGGAATTAGCACGCGTATAGCGTTCTTTGAAAAATGTGTTTTCGTTTTCTGCATACTTAAAATGCACTCCTTTCAGGAGACGGGCAGGAATAAGGGTGCTGAATTGGCAAGCTATTTTAAATTAAGGTTGAAATGCTGAAAAAAATAAATGTGTCTCTTTTTTTAGAAAAGAAAAAGGTGCAAAAAATACTGGCTTCAAAAAATAACATCACGTTTTTCCAGGCAAACTATATAAAATGCTGAGCAGTGTCTTAGGAAGTTGTATTTATCTAATAGGGGATAATGTCTCTTTTGTAAAATCTTTCTGTTGTGACATATAACTAGGTTTTCTCTGTGAGTTAAAGACATTTGGCCATGTTTATGAGGTTTTTTTTTAAATATTTCCATTCTTCATTTTTCTCTCATTGTGATAAAATCAACAGTTAAAAAACACAACTCTACAATAGTTGGAGTTTAAATAGGTATCTTAATTTTTGTGACATTCATGAGGTGCAAAAGTGCTGTGGCTTTTTTCATATTCCAACACTCATTTTCATAAAACGTCCATTTCAAAGAAAGTTACTGTGTGGTTTTAATACACTATACATACTTTTAAATTGTCACCAGGTGCATTTGCATGAGGTATGTGGACATAATGTCTTGAAATGAAACACTTAAGTGTGTTGAAGATTTACTGTATGTTTGGAATGCTTGTCTGATTAACCCTTCCCTAGTCCTTTTATTTATAAGTGTCCTTTAACATAGACTTGTGTTTTTATAGTCTTTTATGCCCTATTAAGACATAATGACCCAATTATGACAGGTGCATGAAAGGAAAGCATCTATGTTGGGACTCAGTGCACACGTGTTTTTAAATAGAATATGCAGGTTGATAGCATTGTGCCAGTATTTGCTGTAGAGGACAGTAAGTAGTTACCATATGTGACAGTCCTTTCACAGAAAATATTTTTAAATCTTGTTATTGGTCAGTTCAGAGACTGAAAAAGTGAAGAATTTCATGTGAGGAGCTGTATGAAGGTAGTTTGAGGATGCCTTACATGCTGACCGGGCGTTTGTCTAGGTCCAAAGTTTAAATAGAAAAGCTTTCATTTATGGCATTTCTGGTAATACTGTGTTGGAGGGGAGGGCGTCCATATGGAAAAAAGTAGCCAGAAAGGTATTTGGTGGCACTTACTGGGCCTTTAGCAAGATATTTTACAGGTATTTTATATCCTTAGGTCATTCTGTTCTGCCTTCAGGTTCACACCAGAATAGCCTCCTGGTGAATACACTTGACCTTAGGGGGCCTAGGATGGTTAATTCCAGGTAGAATGAGCCCCTGTATTTAGAATGCACATAAGAAAATGTATATAAAGATGTATAACTGTGTCTAGGTGTACTCTGGCACTTTCATCTTCCTGCATAATCCATGTTTGATTGAGTTAGTTGGACGTCTTGAAAAATCCAGTTTGCATTAGGAACAGAGCCCGTTGAGTTAAGGCAACTTTCTACTGACGGTCTGCTTGACATTCCATTTACTTCTCTTCATTAATATATATTGGCTAGAAATATATTGTTCGATGTCGTATGTTTGACTTCCAAGCAAAAGCTGATTTCTGTATTAAAAGTCTTAAGTTGAACAGTAGTTTCACTTTTACAGCCCAATTAAGTTGTTTTATGGCAATATTATTCTTCCTTATAGTTAACACAAGAAGAATGTAGGGGTACACTATACAAATATAGAACTGAAGAGCTGGATATTGATGTAAGTCATTTGCATTTCTTCTTCCTTGGAAATGTTGGTATTTGTCTCTTTATTTTAAAAATAATTTCCCCCTTGACTTTTGAGTTTGAAATGCGCTTCATGTAGGTGATTACCAACAGAAATTCCTGTGTGAAATTGAGGGGCATAAGGTTCTATTTGTAATAAGCTTCTAATTTGCAGGAAGTATTAAATTTTAGGTTGAAATTTCAAAAGTGAATTGCTTCTAGAAAGGAATTCAGTACTTTAGAAGGGGAAAAACTCTGTAGTTGTAGTTCACTTATAAGCATGAGAGATGGAATTTCTCAGGAAATACGACCAATACTCCAAAGCTGAAATTTGGCGTGGGTCGTTGCCATTCAGAGTATTGGGTTGCTAGTTACTAAAGAAAAGGGACTTAAGGTGTTTAAAGTCAGTTTCAAAATTGGTGGTGAAAAATAGACACACTGTACAGACGTACGTGTGCACCTTCAGTCATCCTGGCACGATGCGACTACGAGCAGAGATACTGATCTAAGGGATGTTTATTTTAAGAGTAAAAAAGAAAGCAGGCTTCCAGAGCAGCACAAAATGAGCCAAAAAAAAAGTTGTTGAAGTAGAAAAGTCAGCTGGTTCAAATTGGTCAGTGTGTACTGAACAGTTACTTGCTCCAACTGGAGCTGGAGTGGATCAGTTTTGGGCCTGGCTGAGCCTTGATCAGAGGTAAAACAGAGCAGAACATGGATGGTGTTAGTAGCGACCCATTAAAAACCTGAAATAAACCATAGGAAAGACTGGGAATGTGTGCAATATTCCTTGTAATCCTGAGGAATGTGTCAGTTAAAATTGGTATTTAATACCTGTTGTTAATAAGTTGTAAAGATTTAGCTGTAGAATCGTAAATGACATGTTTTGAGCCCTACTGTTTGGAGTTATAATAGCACTTATTTCATAGTATCTTAAGCAGGTTCCTTAGGGTTAATTTGAAAATACGCCACTGATACCTTCAGAGTTTTAGAATTCATATTTTGTGATAAGAAAATTTTATAGAGACTTTTGTAATGATTTGATCAAGTTCTGTTTTAATTGCTGAAGATGTTGCAAATGAAATCCTAATTGCGCTCACTTTCTGTTCCATACCAGGCTAAGCTCAGCCGTTTGTGTGAACAAGATAAAGTTGTACAAGCACTGGAGGAGAAGCTTCAACAGCTACACAAGGAGAAAGTAGGACAATTGTATTTATTACCTAAAGTGGATGTTATTTTACATGCTTATTATCAGAACATTGGTAACTGAAATAAAATGAAAATCAGCCCAATGGTGCAGAACATTAAAAAAAAAAATCATTCTTTTTATTATAATAGTACACGCTTGAGCAAGCTTTGCTATCAGCAAGTCAGGAGATAGAAATGAACGCAGACAATCCCGCAGCCATACAAAATGTAGTCTTGCAGAGAGATGACTTGCAGAACGGACTGCTTAGCACTTGTCGAGAAGTATCGCGAGCTACTGCGGTAAGTAACGCCTTCTGGCCAGGAAAACTCAATTAAAACTCAACGACGCGTTAAACGGGTGTCTTCATGTTCCTCTTCTTAATTGGCTTGTCTTTGGTTATTTTGCACTACGTTCCAGCAAAGCTCAGTTCTCTCTTGTACTTGCTTGTACTTGGGGGTGTTGGTCGACTGTTGGCTGAACATGAGCCAGCAGTGTGCCCAGGTGGCCAAGAAGGCCACCAGCATCCTGGCCTGTATCAGGAACAGTGTGGGGAGTAGGGCCCGAGAGGTGATTGTCCCCCTGTACTGGGCACTGGTGAGGCCTCACCTCGAGTGCTGTGTCCAGTTTTGGGCCCCCTACCATAAAAAAGACATTGAGGTGCTGGAGCGGGTCCAGAGAAGGGCGACAAAGATGGTGAGGGGTCTGGAGAATAAGTCTTATGAGGAGAGGCTGAGGGAGCTGGGGGTGTTCAGCCTGGAGAAGAGGAGGCTGAGGGGAGACCTTATTGCTCTCTACAACTCCCTGAAAGGAGGGTGTAGAGAGGTGGGGGTCGGTCTCTTCTCTCAAGTCACAGGCAACAGGACAAGAGGAAATGGCCTCAAGTTACGCCAGGGGAGGTTCAGGCTGGATATTAGGAAAAAGTTTTTCACTGAAAGGGTTATCAGACATTGGAATGGGCTGCCCAGGGAGGTGGTTGAGGCACCATCCCTGGAGGTGTTCAAAAGACGGGTTGATGTAGTGCTGGGAGGTATGGTTTAGTGATGATGCTCCTTGTTTGTTGTGAGGGTGTCTATTTTTGTCAGTTAGGTTGACGGTTGGACAAGATGATCTTTAAGGTCCCTTCCAACCTAGAAGATTCTGTGATTCTGATTCTGTGTGTTTTTGTCAAAGGCGGCTGGAAAGTGATTTTTCTCACTATGCTCATCAAGTAGTCTTTAATTAATTAATTAATTTATTTTTTGGCCAGGAATGAGTGCATACTGACTTGAATTGCTGTGATGATTTTCATCTTTATAATATGAAAAACTGATTGCAGGAGAAGTAATGCAAATAAGCTGTTTTATGTGATGGAAAAATAGTAGCGAGCACAAACTTTATCAGCTATTTGATCAGCCAGGTGACTGTAAGCAAAAGCACCTGCAGGATGAAGAGAAGAAGAGATTATACTGTCATGGTCTCTCTTAATAGTGAGCCATTATTTTAAAAAAGATCTTTCAAGTTACGCACTTTCAAAAACCTTAAAAATAACCCCCCACACAATGGAAATGAAGGGAAGGGAATTGCTATTTCCTGTCCTTTTCCACTTCATGATGGTTTCTACACTGAAATGACAAGGCAAAGAAGAATTTTTGCCTATTACATATGTATATCCAAAAAAGGTATTTCAGTGTCAAATTCCAGTGATTTGCCGTGGTGAAATTGGTGTGAGGTAGGCCCTGAAAACGTGGGTTTAGTGTGAACATCAGCCTGTGTTGTGAAAGGAATTGGTTGGACAAGGAAAAGGGAATCGGGGGGGGAAAGGAAGTCTTCAAGATATACTTTCCCTCATTAACTTTTTGATCCATGCTAAATATCCATTTCTGTGGGTTTTCTGCCTCAGTGGAAGGACCCCCCCGTCCCTGCTGACTATAAAGACATATTCTGAAGACTTTGCCCTTGCCTGTCTTTTTAGTTTGTGAAAAGACAAACTGCCGTTTGTTCGAGTTCCATTCAGTATCATTAGAAAACCAAAAAGCCATTTAAACGTTGCATTCCCTAAAATACATATTTATTTATTGCTGATATCTATTTATGCATTATCTATTGTGCATTATATCCTGAAGTTTCATGCCACTGAATAAGGAAAAATAAATGCTTTTTTTTTTTTTTTGAACATGCATTTGTAATTCTTTACTTTTGTTACATACTCAGGAACTGGAAAGGGCTTGGAGAGAATATGATAAATTGGAGTATGATGTAACTGTAACAAGGAACCATATGCAGGAGCAACTCGATCGGCTTGGAGAAATTCAGGTGAGGCATTAGGTCTTAAAGTACATTGGAGTCACTTTCATTGGCTGTGATTTTCTTTAAAAACTACACAAATACACACACACACATATATATATTATCCGTTTTTTTTTAACTTGAACATGCATTTGTAATTCTTTACTTTTGTTACATACTCAGGAACTGGAAAGGGCTTGGAGAGAATATGATAAATTGGAGTATGATGTAACTGTAACAAGGAACCATATGCAGGAGCAACTCGATCGGCTTGGAGAAATTCAGGTGAGGCATTAGGTCTTAAAGTACATTGGAGTCACTTTCATTGGCTGTGATTTTCTTTAAAAACTACACAAATACACACACACACATATATATATTATCCGGACTAGGCAGACAGGTGTGGTCCATGCCAGGAGGCATTAAAGGCTGTTTGCTCCAGGGATTGATTTTCTATGCAGCTATGAAAGGGACATTACAAGGGAGCCCAAGAGCTGAGGAATTTGGGTTAGGCAGCCCAACTCCCTTTCCTCTAGGGAAAGGAGAACTTCTGTCATTATTGCATTTTATTTTCCTTCATTGGGAAAGGATACGCGGTGTAATCTAAAGAAAGAAAAAGGTTTTCTGGTTTTTTTCTTTTTTCCACTTGCAACGTATTCTAAAAGGATACGCGGTGTAATCTAAAGAAAGAAAAAGGTTT
Source organism: Calidris pugnax (assembly GCF_001431845.1). Taxonomy (NCBI): domain Eukaryota; kingdom Metazoa; phylum Chordata; class Aves; order Charadriiformes; family Scolopacidae; genus Calidris; species Calidris pugnax. The sequence goes on along the minus strand of NW_015090800.1, from coordinate 1,014,014 downwards.
TCTGGTTTTGTTTTTTTTCCACTTGCAATGTATTCTAATTTATGGCCCATCCATGCTGTTTATTTCCTGGCAGACTGAGTCCGCAGGGATACAGCGTGCTCAGATTCAGAAGGAGCTGTGGAGAATTCAAGATGTCATGGAGGGTTTAAGTAAACACAAACAGCAAAGAAGCTCTTCAGAGGCAGGTAAACTGATTGGTTTTATATCTCATTGGAAGTGAGATGTGATCATACATTTTTAAAGGAAAAGCTCCGTAGTTGCTTCTGTGTGTTTGAAAAAATGGTACAATTGCTGAGAAAAGAAGAAAGCAATCATTTTTTTGAAGTTTGATGCTTTGTGTATTTGTTTAATAGTGACAGGTTATACTTCATATTTTAAAAGCTATTTATTGAAAATGATTTTTCTCTTTCTTTCTGTGCCTTTCCCCCTAACAGGTATCATGGGATCAAGGACATTTTCAGCTATTAAATATAAAAACGAGGTATGGTTTTAGTATATTTATCATTTTAGCATCACTGAATTTCTAATATGCATATGATAAGAATAAGCATTATTATAAATTGTTTTAAGGATGTCTGAAGTAGGTATTCAGTATGTTTCTGTGAAAACACTGCTTTATGAATGAAAGACTGATATCTCCACTAGTAGTTTTAACACTTCCATTTGTTCTGTGTCTTTATATTCTCACCGGTGTGTTTCTCTTCTCCATTTCTCACCTTTCCCTCTCCCTAGACTCTTACCCTAGAAATATAAACCCTGATATATGGATTTCTTTTCTACCCACCACACTTTTCATGGGAAGAAATACATTGCTTTATATGTCTATTCACATATTGAGCCTGGTTCTCAGATGGCCAGAGCACCCACGTGAACAGCTGAAGCTGTGGGAGCTCCCAAATGTTCAATTCCTCTGAAAATCTGGCTAGAAGTTACAGTTTTAAAGGGACATTGTCATGGTTGTCTCAAGTTTATGCAAGATACATCTGGCTTACAGAACTTTCTAAAAGTTTAATTTATATACAAATCTTTAAAAAGATATTGAATTTCATTTTTAAAAGGATGGTTCAGAGAGTTCATACATGTCTAACAGAGAGTGCAGGTGTTAGAAATGAAAATCTTGATAAATTGAATAATGAAATTATTGAAGTATCTCATCCTAGCTGGTAGTAATAAAATAAAAATTAAAAAAAGAACAAAAAAAAAAAAAAAAAAAAAAAAAAAAAGAAACAAAGAAAATAAAGCTTTTGTGGCCTTTTTTTAGTGTGACATTGTCCCTTTAATTCCAAAATCGATAGCTGGTGTAGCTATGGTAATATCTTTTTTCTTTTTAAGTGATAAATAATTGTAACAGGTATGCACATCTAAATAAGGTGACTATTCTACAATCTTTAGGAAGAGGAAGTAGTCCCACCTCGTCCTCCACTCCCTCGGTCCTATGACTTTACAGAGCATCCTCCCATAATCCCCCCTCTGCCCAGTGATAGCAGCTCCTTGCTCTGTTATAGCAGGGGCCCAGTCCATCTGCCAGAAGAAAAGAAGATTCACCAAGTTCAAGGATATCAGAGAAATGGATCTTACTGTGTAAGTGGCTGAAACTGCCACGTTGTTCTTGAAGCATCCCCCTTCCTTTGCACAGTCACAATTTTTATTTGGTCATCTGGCTACTTCTGTGTTATGTTTTTTCCTTTTGGTTATTTGGTTTTATATATAGCTCCATCATTTGCTCTTCTCATTTGCCTGTCATATATTCTGTGCGTATATAAAATGTCTTAAGACTTAAATGCCCGTATCTGTGTAAATTTCAGAAAATTAAATTGTTCTGCTCACAAAGTTCTTAAAAAACTTAAGGCTCAGAATCAGTTTTTGCTGAAATTTGTTTCCTGAAGATCATTTAAATGAAAAAAAATACCCTCTGCATTTTTAAGGCAGTATTTTTAAATGTAATTTCTGAAAGCCTGCAAATGTTTTTACTCAATAAACTACAAAGAAATACTGCTGCAAGAGCACTTGAACAATGAAACATTATTTTAAAGCGAGAGCAGAGGCGTTACAAAATAAATGTTTTGAGTCTTAAGACATAAATGCTTGTATGAAAACGCCTGTTTATTTACCTGATAACTTGTTGTTCCTCAGGGTCCTGATTATAGGCTTTATAAGAGCGAACCGGAGTTAACCACAGTAGCAGAAGTGGATGAGTCTAATGGTGAAGAAAAAACAGAACAAATGTCAGAATCGGAATCTTCAGCCAAAGGTTTGTCCTCCAGCACGGCGTTTACACCCTTCCAGCCCTTTCCACAAGGAACACAAAGCTTTAACTACATTCTAGAAGCTATCTCATCCTTCATATTTTTGTAGCCTGCCCATTTCTTAATATGATGAAAGAGCTTCCACGATGAAATAATGATTTAATTATATGACGAGAAAGATTTCAGTCAATTACACCGCAGAAAAATCAAACATTACACTCACCAACAACCCTGAAATCCTTATTGACACCATGTCTAATCACATCACTCACATTCCCCACACGCCGTTCCCTTGAACAATTACCCATTTTATGTTCTTGCCCTTGAACAATTATTCAGTTTTTGAATCAGGCTCCCGATGTTATGTCACTGGAACGTCCAAAAAGGCAGCACCACGGAATTTTCAGGCTCTCATAAGGCAGGGAAACAATGTCTTTTTCTTTTTTTAATCTTGTAATTGTTGAATTGCCTTCTGTCCCCTGATATAATAGGAATAATGATCATGACCTTGGAGTGTACAGACAATAAAGGTCTTTGCAATTGCTAAATGCTTTAGATTCTTCTCTTCATCTAGCTTCCATAAAAGCTGCTAATTGCTTGGTAGACTCTTTTACCAGGAAGTGCTTCTCCATTCTGTTTGTTAAGACACAGAGTAGTTTGTTAAAGGTTGACTTCAGGAAAAGCAGTTTGAGAACGTCCCAAAAAACATATTAAGAGCTTTTTAGAAAAAAAGTAATTAAACTGATCCATTTTTCTACCGTAACGGTTGATGTTTCCAGCGCCAACAGGATCACTGCCTTCTGTTCTGGTAGTTTGACTAAGCCTGCTACGTACCACAATTTGACCAAGAATTATGATCCTATAAAGGTATTATTTTCATCAGAATGGTAATGGAGGTTTTTAAAACTAAGGTTAGCCAACAGTTTGGGTGCAAACAACAGCCCTATGATATACTTAAGCTTGCAATTACCAGACAATTAGTCAATTCAGATTCACTACAGTATTTGCTGAGGTATAATGTTGATATACAGGTTTTATTGACCTGTGGTGTTCCAGGTTGTTTATAGTAATTTGTGACAAGAGGGAAGGTAATTGTCAAAACAATATAAAAAAAGCCTTGCACTGATTATATAAAGCAAACCAATAGTTTTTGAGTATCCCAATCTGCCTTCTATCTTCTTCTGGAAAGACAGAAGTAGTTTTGTCATGTCCATTTGTAGAAAAACAGCCCATAGTAAGGGAAAGCAATAATACGAATTCTTCTAATATAAACAACACTTGGGGTTGGGGGAGAGAATAGTTGCTGTGGTAGCAAGCAGCAAGGGGCTTTTTATCTTCTTAAACACCAGTGTGCAGTGGGTTTATCATGGCTCCAGTGTGTTATTGTAGCTCCACAGCCTGTTATCATCTGGTTGATGCTTTTGAGAGTGTGAATTTTCTAGCGGACACGATCCCTGAGCAGTAGGAAAAATATAACCCTTCCTGCTTTTCCTTACAGCGCGGATGCCGTTAGAACTATCTGCTGGTTCAACAAACATTTTTATGCCATTCTATCTTCAGAGTTTTATAAGCTGAAAAGCAAAGAAACTCAAAGGCAGCTCATCTCTGCAATTTTAATTTCTTCCTCTTTCAAGAAGTCGTTTCCTATTGGGGGTGGTTCTAAAAAGCTGGAAATGTCAGAGGAAATTTTAGAAATGTTTTTCTAGTTCATTGTGCAGGTTACTGTAGGAGACACTGCTCGTGTTTCTTCTGCCAGCCATTTCCCTCTCTTTTCAACTGCCAACAATCAGAGAGAAACCTCTTAATAGGACTGTGTTAAGTAACCCTTACAGCTGTCTGCAAGCAAAGGAATATTTATAACCTGAGCGGTACATGAAGGTGACACAAAAAGAAAATGGACTTCTGCTGTGTTTTATCCCTTCTACATCTAAAGGAGGCTCAAACTGTTGCTTTATAGTTTTTGTTTTGAATGATGGATTTGGCATTCAAATACCTCCAGACTATTTTGTCAGCCTATCAGACAGTTTAGAGGAGGAGTTGAGCCTTCACCAAGTCAATATGTCCTCTGAAATCTGTGCAACTTCAGGAAAAACAAAGAGAAATAATTTGGCTAACAAAGAAGACATTATATCTATTTTAGGCAAAATCAGCGAGGAAACAATTTTTAATAGTTTGATATGGTATTTCCATCAGTCAACTCTCAGTACTTCTAGCCTCTCCAGTATCTGAATAAAAGATGTCTCTTGGAAAGCTGGCACCCACACCTTCTATTCTGCTTGCCATCTAGTCTTCAGTTCATTGGCATCTTACAGACAAAAGGTTCTCCCTGGTAGCAGATCCAGATTTATGGTCTTTCTGGAGAGTTAGAATCATAGAATGGTTTGGGTTGGAAGGGACCTTAAAGATCATTGAGTTCCAACCTCCTGCCCTGGGACACCTCCCACCAGACCAGGTTGCTCCAAGCCCCATCCAGCCTGGCCTTGAACCCCTCCAGGGATGGGGCAGCCACAGCTTCTCTGGGCAACCTGTTCCAGTGTCTCACCACCCTCACAGCAAAGAATTTCTTTCTGGTATCTCATCTAAATCTTCTCTCTTCCCATTTAAAACCATTATCCCTTGTCCTGTCACTACACTCCCTGACAGAGTCCCTCCCCAGCTCTCCTGTAGCTCCCTTCAGATATTGGAAGGCCGCTGTGAGGTCTCCCCAGAGCCTTCTCTTCTCCAGGCTGAACAACCCCAGCTCTCTCAGCCTGTCCTCATAGCAGAGGTGCTCCATCCCTCTGAGCATCTTCGTGGCCCTCCGCTGGACCCGTTCCAACAGGTCCATGTCCTTCTTATATTGAGGGCTCCAGAGCTGGACACAGAGCTCCAGGTGGGGTCTCACGAGCACAGAGCAGAGGGGCAGAATCCCCTCCCTGGCCCTGCTGGCCACACTTCTCTTGATGCAGCCCAGGATGGGGTTGGCTCTCTGGTCTGCCAGTGCACACTGCCGGCTCATGTTGAGCTTCTCATCCACCAACACCCCCAAGTCCTTCTCCTCAGGGCTGCTCTCCAGCCATTGAGTCAGAAGCACTTACAGTCCTTCTGGTAGCCAGCCCACAGACCTTCAGTCTTGCCCATCTTTGTCCCCAGACCTGTGTACGATCTCTCTGTAGCTGTCTCCTGCTGGCAAGCTAGCCCAACTTGAAGATCACTAGCATCTCTCACGCTCTCGTGCATGGAAGAGAAACCGTACTCCCATGGAAAATACTTCAGGATGAAGTTGGATAAGTAGACAGAAGAGGCTGCAATGCGAAGGCAGAGAAGCCTACTGAGAAATGGCTGGTTTATGCAAAGCTCACCCCTTACGTTCCCCCTCCTGCCCACTATCCCCTGCCTGTTCTTCCCCATCCGCTTTACCCCATCCCTTTCGCAGCCTTTGTTTCCTTAGTTGTAGAGGGCAATGAGGTCTCCCCTCAGCCTCCTCTTCTCCAAACTAAACATGCCCAGTTCCCTCAGCCTCTCCTCATAGGACTTGTTCTCCAGGCCCCTCACCAGCTTGGTGGCTCTCTTCTGGACACACTCCAGCACTTCAATGTCTTTCCCGTAGTGAGGGGCCCAAAACTGAACACAGTACTCAAGGTGAGGCCTCACCAGTGCCGAGTACAGAGGCACGATGACTTCCCTACTCCTGCTGGCCACGCTATTCTTGATACGAGCCAGGATGCCATTGGCCCTCTTGGCCACCTGGGCACACTGCTGGCTCATGTTAAGCCTGCTGTCTACCAACACCCCCAGGTCCTTTTCTTCCGGGCAGCTTTCCAGCCACTCTGCCCCAAGTCTGTAGTCAAGTCTGAGTCAACAACCCACCCGGAATTACTTTTTGTTCATTGGTCCCACTTTTGCCAAATTTTCCATCTTCGCACTGCTATCTAGGTAAGCTTGGCCTGAAGTGGTAGCTCTGACACGGGGTTACCTCGGCACTCAGCTGGCCTTGCAAACTCCATTCCACAAAAAAGCTCCCAGTACTGCTGTCTGATTGTCTCTGAAGTTTGTCCATCTTTGCTGTCCTCTGAAGAACAGTTTCCAAGGCTGACAACATGTATTTTCTAGAAAACAATAAACTGTGTTGGCAACGTTTTACATAGCACTTAGTATCTATTGCTTTACTCTTTTGCAGGCTCACATTTTCCTGTGGGAGTTGTACCACCCAGAACCAAATCACCAACGCCAGAGTCTTCAACAATAGCATCTTACGTCACTTTGAGAAAGAATAAGAAGATAGATCTCAGAACGGTACTTTAAAAAAAAAAAAACCTTTGAGCATTGATGGAGAGTGATGTGTTCACTTCTAAGTTTAATTTCTGTAGTCACTTCAAAAGTTGGAGTTATTTTTTTAATTTTCTTTATAGAGAAATTCACGGTTATAAAAATACAGTGTGTGAATTTAATGGAGACAGCTGCAGAAAGGATGACAAAACTGTAAAGGTCGTGTATGTTAAGCTGCACAGAGACACTCAAACTACTAAATCTACTCAAATACTGAGTTGAAAGGACACATGAAGCATCTTAGGTTAAACGTTGAAGGACTTGTATTTGGCTTCTGGGGCAGTTTAATAACCCTTGTGTAACAAATACTGGCTCTTATTTGTTTCATTACTACAATGATTTGGTAAATGCCTAAAACAGCCAGAAAATAAGGATACAGTAAGCAGTATGTGGGTAGTAAGCCTGGAATTTCAGTTTAGAGTCCTGTAGTCTCTGGGTTGAAGACAGATGTTTACATGTAGTTGGTGTGAAAGGGAGGGAAGGTTGTGCCATAGTTACAGCGTGAATAGAAGAGGAGAAGGTGTAGGAAGAGCAGGAGAGGGGAGAGGAACTCTCAGGATGTCGACAGGAGAAAGGATGCCACTTTGCAGAATTGAAATCAGTTACTGTGAATGTACTAAATGCAGCTGATTAGCTCAAAGTACATTTTTTCCTGTCATACAAAGTACAGATCTATCTGAAAAATCAGTGAATTTCAAGAAGAGAGTAGGTAAAATGATGGTTGTTATTTTGGGAATAATAATGCTTTGAATTACAGACTTCTAGGTGGTGATAAATTCACTTTGTTTCAGCCTGTGCTTGGTGTTTAATGATGTCCTGCTGTAGTTTTTATTGAAATAAAAAGGCAGAAATCACAGTTAGATCAACGGGTATAAATGTCCTGGATCATTAAATTTTGATTATGTTTCTATCTCAGTCAAGTAACTTGTGTTTGCCTGTTGTTTAATGTCTGGTAAATTGTTTCAGTTTGATGGGATGGCCTTAAGAGAGCACCTACCCATTCTCTTAATAATTTATCATTGATGGTGGTAAGGTCACTGTTCAAAAAAGCAAATGATTCTTTCCTTTTATTCCTTTTATTTTGAATTTCGATGTTCATTCATGGTGTTCATTTGGTTCTTGTACTTTCTTCACATACGTAGGAGATCTTTACTTGCCCACTGTTTTTTCTGCTTTTTAGTAAACCATTAGGTGATCTTTTCCGATAAGCTAAACAGTTTGGAATCTTGCTTTTTTGAAACAAATATAAATATATATATCTATATTCTTCCATTTAAGGAAAGACCAAGAAGTGCAGTGGAGCAGCTGTGTCTTGCAGAAAGCACACGGCCTCGGATGACTGTGGAGGAGCAGATGGAGAGAATCAAGAGACACCAACAAGCGTGCCTGAGGGAGAAGAGAAAAGGACTCAATATTATTGGTGTTTCAGACCAATCTCCTTCACAGAATCTGTCGTTTGTCAGAGAGAATCCACTCAAATTGGCACAGGTGGGTCCCGCCTTATTCAAAAACTTTAACGTGTCCAATTAAAAAAGTTACAAAATTGTTCTTCTTCCAAAATCACGTGATACTATAGGAATCTATTTGAGGCTGCTCGTATAGAGTAACAGTCACAAGAGACTCTCTGCCAGACACAAGAGAAAGGGAGAAGACAATCTTCATACCTGCTTATACCTAATAATAGTAGGAGTCACTTCTTTGTCTTTTTGGAAAATAAGTAGTTCAAATGTACACGTTTGATTATGCCTTGGATTATGTTTGTTAATTTTTGTCAAATTGAGCAAACAACATGAAATTGCAAGCTTTGTAACTAAAAACAGTGTCAGGGAGAATCGTGATTCAGTCGGTGTATAAATTATGAAGATTTTTCTGCAATGTAATATATTCAAACATCTGTGATGTTTTTAGGTAGGAATGTATATTTATGATGATAGCTCTTAAGCGATGTTCTTTTTCTGTGTTTTTTTTAGCCCGTAAATACATAAAAGTAGAACCCTCACTTTTGTTTTCACTCATTCTTGAACAGTTAAGACAAAGAAGTGAGTTTATGAAATGGTTAAGGGTGGGGAGAGAGGAGGAAGATGTAACTGCCTGCCATTAACCAGGAAATACTACCCTGAAGATACAGCTAAAAAAAAAAAAAAAACAAAAAAGCAAACCCAGAACCCAACTAACAAACAAAAAACACCACACCACTTCAAGACAAAAAAAATCAAATAGATTCAGGGTAGTGGGTGTCAGACAGCCTACTACTTTCTAACTGCTAAGAATTAGTTTTCTTTTTCAATACCTTCATGGAGTTTTCTGTTCATGTTTGTTTTTTTTTTTTTAATCTTCTGGCAGACTTTTTTTTTTTCCAGACCACACTGGTGGGTTTTTTGGGGGGTTTCTACGCTGATGTGTAAATGCCTTCTTTTATGTTTTGTATGCATTTGTATGTATTTTAACATCTGATTTTGTAAAACCAGGTTAAATGCATTGCACTCCTAAGAAGTCACACATTTCCAGATAAGTTTGGGTTGTTTGGGTTTCTTTTCTTTTGAGTGTGCTAAACTGCCTTCAGAGCTGTATAAAAGTTATCTTTTTCTTCAACAACATTGGATAGATGCTATTTGGCCAAAAGCCCCAAGATGAGATATTACACTGTAGTAATAGCTCATATTTTGTAAAAGCATAGTTTCTATGCCTATTGATTTTCCTACAGAAAAAAATGGTGCAATGGCATTAACTGCTGGAAGTATTTTCAACTGGAGGGTTTTTTTTAAGAATTGGAGGAAAAAAAGGAATTTATAAACAGCCTACTATGTAATTTTTAAGTGATTGCCAAAATACAAAAGGAAGTTGCTTCACAATTATTATTGTTTGGGACAAGTGTATGATACGGGCACATACTTGAGTTAGGAAAGTAAAGAGATTGATTTGTGAACTGACTTACATGGAATTTCCTCTTTGTAGGATGCACGTGCTGAATCACAGGAATTCAGACACAGGATTTATTGCTTTCATGGCTCCTATTTTTTCTCTGCCCTAGTACTTTGTTTGGTAAAACAGATATGAGCCCCACTTCACTTCAGTTTGCTGCTTTGCCAACATAACGTTCACAGTTCACAATCTTAAGTCACCTCTACCATCCTGCCTCAAACCAGCTTATTCTCTCTGCAATTGAATTATTATTTTTCTGAAGGAATAATTAATATCCTCTGGCATTATCAGATGCTGTGTTCTCATCTGTTAAATCAGTTAACAGCACAGGCTTGGGAGATACTCCAGATAATTAGACAAAGTGCACGCAGGTGCGCTGTGGATTTTGTACTGAGAACAGATTTTTATCCATCTATTTTCTTTTTAACTGGGAAAACCTATTTTAAAAAAAATATATCAGTGATTATATATGCAGGTAATAATGCTGCTAAGTCTGTGTGTGACTGAGCTAAATACGAATGGAATTTCAGAGGATAAAGGTTACTAATAAAAAATGCTGGGGATTTGGGGAGGGGGTACAGAAATTACAATAATCTTACAGACAAAAAACATTATTAGACAGGTTGACCTGTTTTGAAAGGTAAATAAATGAGAAATTTCTAAATCTTTAGCAGTTTCCATTTTCCTTATTGCAATGCGGTGTGCTTAAAGTTTTTTAAGTATTTTTTTTAATCACAGAGGAAAGCACAAGGCTCAGAACTGAGATTGTGATAACTTTTTTAAGAATACGTCTGTGTATCAATTTTTCTCCACAGAATCGAAAAAAGGATGATACTGTGTCTAGTAACATAAAGGAACTAGACAGCACCACTAGAGAAAATAATTTGAAACAAAATAATGGAAGTCCTGGAGAAGAAATGGTGCAGTTAAAGCATGATGGAGAAGGAGAACACAATTCAGGTTTTACTAAAGAGGTACTAAGCTGCCCTTTAATGAACTGCTCATCAGCCTGCCTTGCAGTAGAAAAATATTTTGAGCCACAGACAGCAGACTGTGGAAAATAGAGCCAGTTCCTTTTGCTTGGAAGAATAAGATATCTCTTTGGATATTACAAATATTCTATATACATTTACAAAATGCTATCAGATCTGTCTATAGCTAAGATACTGAATTTTCTATATGGTCTTCCTAAATTTCATTTTATTTACCTGTTACTATCTTGATTGACTGGAAAATTGCAAAATTATGGTCTTTACTAATACTAATGCATCTTTAAATACTAATCATTGATCTGTTCATTGCTTAGGATAGCCCAGTGTAGGCTTTGGCAATCATTTAAGACACCTGACTTCTTTGTTTGGTGCATTAAATAGTGTATGGGAAGCAGAATGAAGCTGACCCAACAATTTATCCACAGGAGGAGGCAGTAACTGTAGTTGGTGCTATTTTTCACCAGGTTGATATCTGTCTTGGAATAGTCTCAGAGTCACTCAGCAGTGAGTTACGGTGGTGGTTTTAGTACTTAAGTGCCCTGAATGCTCAGCAAAAGCAGACTGACTGTGCAGAACAGATTATTCCAGTTGTTTCTACATAATCGTATCCTGCTTATAGTTTAATTTTTTTAAAATGTTGTGTAGATTATTTTTTTCTGTTCATATTCTTTAATTAGTCATTTTTTTGCCTTTCCTCAACATTTTTCCTTTTGTTTTCCTATTTTATATTTAGCTTTTTTAAACATACGTCTGATGGAGAATGGTTTAAAATCAAACAATTAACATCTGTTGTTATTCTTTAAGAATACTTTATATTGAGAGTGCTTCTTCGTTAGGTATGCAAATCTTTTAAAGGAAAATTATCTAAATACGCTCAGATTGGTTATATCTAATCAGGCCTTTAAGAGCTGTGTTCAGGCTCATCAGCAAGATATTCCAGTAGCTGGAGATCTCTGTTGGCATTGT
>NW_015090800.1:965404-997188 GCF_001431845.1 Calidris pugnax | reverse complement strand
ATGACAAAACTGTAAAGGTCGTGTATGTTAAGCTGCACAGAGACACTCAAACTACTAAATCTACTCAAATACTGAGTTGAAAGGACACATGAAGCATCTTAGGTTAAACGTTGAAGGACTTGTATTTGGCTTCTGGGGCAGTTTAATAACCCTTGTGTAACAAATACTGGCTCTTATTTGTTTCATTACTACAATGATTTGGTAAATGCCTAAAACAGCCAGAAAATAAGGATACAGTAAGCAGTATGTGGGTAGTAAGCCTGGAATTTCAGTTTAGAGTCCTGTAGTCTCTGGGTTGAAGACAGATGTTTACATGTAGTTGGTGTGAAAGGGAGGGAAGGTTGTGCCATAGTTACAGCGTGAATAGAAGAGGAGAAGGTGTAGGAAGAGCAGGAGAGGGGAGAGGAACTCTCAGGATGTCGACAGGAGAAAGGATGCCACTTTGCAGAATTGAAATCAGTTACTGTGAATGTACTAAATGCAGCTGATTAGCTCAAAGTACATTTTTTCCTGTCATACAAAGTACAGATCTATCTGAAAAATCAGTGAATTTCAAGAAGAGAGTAGGTAAAATGATGGTTGTTATTTTGGGAATAATAATGCTTTGAATTACAGACTTCTAGGTGGTGATAAATTCACTTTGTTTCAGCCTGTGCTTGGTGTTTAATGATGTCCTGCTATAGTTTTTATTGAAATAAAAAGGCAGAAATCACAGTTAGATCAACGGGTATAAATGTCCTGGATCATTAAATTTTGATTATGTTTCTATCTCAGTCAAGTAACTTGTGTTTGCCTGTTGTTTAATGTCTGGTAAATTGTTTCAGTTTGATGGGATGGCCTTAAGAGAGCACCTACCCATTCTCTTAATAATTTATCATTGATGGTGGTAAGGTCACTGTTCAAAAAAGCAAATGATTCTTTCCTTTTATTCCTTTTATTTTGAATTTCGATGTTCATTCATGGTGTTCATTTGGTTCTTGTACTTTCTTCACATACGTAGGAGATCTTTACTTGCCCACTGTTTTTTCTGCTTTTTAGTAAACCATTAGGTGATCTTTTCCGATAAGCTAAACAGTTTGGAATCTTGCTTTTTTGAAATAAATATAAATATATATATCTATATTCTTCCATTTAAGGAAAGACCAAGAAGTGCAGTGGAGCAGCTGTGTCTTGCAGAAAGCACACGGCCTCGGATGACTGTGGAGGAGCAGATGGAGAGAATCAAGAGACACCAACAAGCGTGCCTGAGGGAGAAGAGAAAAGGACTCAATATTATTGGTGTTTCAGACCAATCTCCTTCACAGAATCTGTCGTTTGTCAGAGAGAATCCACTCAAATTGGCACAGGTGGGTCCCGCCTTATTCAAAAACTTTAACGTGTCCAATTAAAAAAGTTACAAAATTGTTCTTCTTCCAAAATCACGTGATACTATAGGAATCTATTTGAGGCTGCTCGTATAGAGTAACAGTCACAAGAGACTCTCTGCCAGACACAAGAGAAAGGGAGAAGACAATCTTCATACCTGCTTATACCTAATAATAGTAGGAGTCACTTCTTTGTCTTTTTGGAAAATAAGTAGTTCAAATGTACACGTTTGATTATGCCTTGGATTATGTTTGTTAATTTTTGTCAAATTGAGCAAACAACATGAAATTGCAAGCTTTGTAACTAAAAACAGTGTCAGGGAGAATCGTGATTCAGTCGGTGTATAAATTATGAAGATTTTTCTGCAATGTAATATATTCAAACATCTGTGATGTTTTTAGGTAGGAATGTATATTTATGATGATAGCTCTTAAGCGATGTTCTTTTTCTGTGTTTTTTTTAGCCCGTAAATACATAAAAGTAGAACCCTCACTTTTGTTTTCACTCATTCTTGAACAGTTAAGACAAAGAAGTGAGTTTATGAAATGGTTAAGGGTGGGGAGAGAGGAGGAAGATGTAACTGCCTGCCATTAACCAGGAAATACTACCCTGAAGATACAGCTAAAAAAAAAAAAAAAACAAAAAAGCAAACCCAGAACCCAACTAACAAACAAAAAACACCACACCACTTCAAGACAAAAAAAATCAAATAGATTCAGGGTAGTGGGTGTCAGACAGCCTACTACTTTCTAACTGCTAAGAATTAGTTTTCTTTTTCAATACCTTCATGGAGTTTTCTGTTCATGTTTGTTTTTTTTTTTTTAATCTTCTGGCAGACTTTTTTTTTTTCCAGACCACACTGGTGGGTTTTTTGGGGGGTTTCTACGCTGATGTGTAAATGCCTTCTTTTATGTTTTGTATGCATTTGTATGTATTTTAACATCTGATTTTGTAAAACCAGGTTAAATGCATTGCACTCCTAAGAAGTCACACATTTCCAGATAAGTTTGGGTTGTTTGGGTTTCTTTTCTTTTGAGTGTGCTAAACTGCCTTCAGAGCTGTATAAAAGTTATCTTTTTCTTCAACAACATTGGATAGATGCTATTTGGCCAAAAGCCCCAAGATGAGATATTACACTGTAGTAATAGCTCATATTTTGTAAAAGCATAGTTTCTATGCCTATTGATTTTCCTACAGAAAAAAATGGTGCAATGGCATTAACTGCTGGAAGTATTTTCAACTGGAGGGTTTTTTTTAAGAATTGGAGGAAAAAAAGGAATTTATAAACAGCCTACTATGTAATTTTTAAGTGATTGCCAAAATACAAAAGGAAGTTGCTTCACAATTATTATTGTTTGGGACAAGTGTATGATACGGGCACATACTTGAGTTAGGAAAGTAAAGAGATTGATTTGTGAACTGACTTACATGGAATTTCCTCTTTGTAGGATGCACGTGCTGAATCACAGGAATTCAGACACAGGATTTATTGCTTTCATGGCTCCTATTTTTTCTCTGCCCTAGTACTTTGTTTGGTAAAACAGATATGAGCCCCACTTCACTTCAGTTTGCTGCTTTGCCAACATAACGTTCACAGTTCACAATCTTAAGTCACCTCTGCCATCCTGCCTCAAACCAGCTTATTCTCTCTGCAATTGAATTATTATTTTTCTGAAGGAATAATTAATATCCCCTGGCATTATCAGATGCTGTGTTCTCATCTGTTAAATCAGTTAACAGCACAGGCTTGGGAGATACTCCAGATAATTAGACAAAGTGCACGCAGGTGCGCTGTGGATTTTGTACTGAGAACAGATTTTTATCCATCTATTTTCTTTTTAACTGGGAAAACCTATTTTAAAAAAAATATATCAGTGATTATATATGCAGGTAATAATGCTGCTAAGTCTGTGTGTGACTGAGCTAAATATGAATGGAATTTCAGAGGATAAAGGTTACTAATAAAAAATGCTGGGGATTTGGGGAGGGGGTACAGAAATTACAATAATCTTACAGACAAAAAACATTATTAGACAGGTTGACCTGTTTTGAAAGGTAAATAAATGAGAAATTTCTAAATCTTTAGCAGTTTCCATTTTCCTTATTGCAATGCGGTGTGCTTAAAGTTTTTTAAGTATTTTTTTTAATCACAGAGGATGGCACAAGACTCAGAACTGAGATTGTGATCACTTTTTTTAAGAATACGTCTGTGTATCAATTTTGTTCCACAGAATCGAAAAAAGGATGATCCTGTGTCTAATAACATGAAGGAACTAGACAGCACCAGTAGAGAAAATAATTTGAAACAAAATAATGGAAGTCCTGGAGAAGAAATGGTGCAGTTGAAGCATGATGGAGAAGGAGAACACAATTCAGGTTTTACTAAAGAGGTACTAAGCTGCCCTTTAATGAACTGCTCATCAGCCTGCCTTGCAGTAGAAAAATATTTTGAGCCACAGACAGCAGACTGTGGAAAATAGAGCCAGTTCCTTTTGCTTGGAAGAATAAGATATCTCTTTGGATATTACAAATATTCTATATACATTTACAAAATGCTATCAGATCTGTCTATAGCTAAGATACTGAATTTTCTATATGGTCTTCCTAAATTTCATTTTATTTACCTGTTACTATCTTGATTGACTGGAAAATTGCAAAATTATGGTCTTTACTAATACTAATGCATCTTTAAATACTAATCATTGATCTGTTCATTGCTTAGGATAGCCCAGTGTAGGCTTTGGCAATCATTTAAGACACCTGACTTCTTTGTTTGGTGCATTAAATAGTGTATGGGAAGCAGAATGAAGCTGACCCAACAATTTATCCACAGGAGGAGGCAGTAACTGTAGTTGGTGCTATTTTTCACCAGGTTGATATCTGTCTTGGAATAGTCTCAGAGTCACTCAGCAGTGAGTTACGGTGGTGGTTTTAGTACTTAAGTGCCCTGAATGCTCAGCAAAAGCAGACTGACTGTGCAGAACAGATTATTCCAGTTGTTTCTACATAATCGTATCCTGCTTATAGTTTATTTTTTTTTTAAATGTTGTGTAGATTATTTTTTTCTTTTCTGTTCATATTCTTTAATTAGTCATTTTTTTGCCTTTCCTCAACATTTTTCCTTTTGTTTTCCTATTTTATATTTAGCTTTTTTAAACATACGTCTGATGGAGAATGGTTTAAAATCAAACAATTAACATCTGTTGTTATTCTTTAAGAATACTTTATATTGAGAGTGCTTCTTCATTAGGTATGCAAATCTTTTAAAGGAAAATTATCTAAATACGCTCAGATTGGTTATATCTAATCAGGCCTTTAAGAGCTGTGTTCAGGCTCATCAGCAAGATATCCCAGTAGCTGGAAATCTCTGTTGGCATTGTGAAAAGAGGGATAGCAGGAAAAAAATAGGCTGCAATCCAAAGAGTTCAGAGAAGTTCTGGAAGTTATTAAGCTAAGACCTGGCCATTGGCTCTGGTATAAGTTTCAGGATAACTCTATTAACCTGAATGGTATCGATAAAAATTTCTGAAGTTATGTAATTCTGAGTTACTAAGTATACATGATGGCAAAATTTGTCTGTTAATAAAACTGTTTCCTGATACTGTATTTCTTATCTGCCACTTAGTATGTGCTGCAGCTTTTTGTTTCATTATTTCAATTTTTTTTTTTTATAGCTGACAAAAACTGATGATCTTTTATCAGATGCACATGTTGTATCTGACTCCAAAGAAGTGAGTAATGAAGAGAAAGCAGAAAAGGAAAAGCAAAATAAATTGGAAGAAACACACGATGGTGATATAAGGTAAAAATAAAACAAGATGTTCAGAGGCTGTTTTAAACTTGCACATTGTATTTATTAGCTGAATGGACCAAGCAACTAAGGAAATACTGTTGTAAATACTTATAAGGTGTATTTATATGTTTTGGAGGGGTTTACATGTAGAGAAATCTAGTGAGAAACTGAACCACTGGGTGGGTTCAGTAAGAGATGATGAGATGGAGGAAGGAGCAATGTTTATTTTCTGGTGTTGCCCCAGTTATAAATAAAGTGTGTTCATAATCCTTGCTTTGGGATACAAAATATATTTAGTATTGTCAGTTTAACCTTTGTATCAATTTATTATGGAAGCTTCAGCCAGGGCTTCCATAGCAAGCTCTTCACCTCTGGTATTTAGGAAAACATCACATTGGGGAGCAGAATAAACAGCTTATTCTATTATGGAAGCTTCAGCCAGGGCTTCCATAGCCCTTCACCTCTGTTATTTAGGAAAGCATCACATTCGGGAGCAGAACAAACACCTTATTCTATTTCCTGCTTTAACTTTTATTTTGCTATTTTGGAGTATTGCAGAATTAGAGGAATATTGTGTCCTGGATATTCCTCTTTAAGGATCCATAACTTTACTGTAAGTTGTGCTGCAGATCCTGAGTGAGTTCTTACACGAGCTCGTAACTTTCTGACAGCAGCCTTCAGCACAACAGATACCACACAGTAGGAAACTGCACGAGGATGGAAAGGAAAGGAATTCAGCTTCCAGTATTTTTTTTTTTTAAAGTCTAACTTTGCAAGGTAGAAGGGCTTCAAAGTACGTGCTTAATTTATATTACACAAACTTGCAACTTTTTTTTTTTTATTAACAAAAGAAAATTAAATTGTAACTCCTATACTTAGTGGTTAACACCTGAAATTAAGTTAGAGTGAGTTCTGAACGCCGTGCTTTTTTTTAACCAGCTTGCAAAGTGTGACCACAGTTACAAACCACAAACCCAAAACCAGCTCAGAAGAAAGTGAAGCAGTTAGTGTTCAAGAACAAGGAGGGATTATGTCTTCATTTGAATTAGCAGCGCAGTCTTCAAAAGGAAATCAGGCAACAGCAGGTATGGAAAAGAGTTTGACTGAAGCACAGCTTATACAGTACATATGTAAAACTTTATTCCATTTTCATCATGTCGTTTGATGCTCTCAAACCCTTGTGAATTGAAAGTGCTGAACTAGTCTAGATGTCAAATGGATGGTTTTATGACATAGAGAAAAATAGCTTTCCAGCAGACAACTACAGAAATTCCATTCTTCTGATGTTTTAAATATATATTTTATGGTTGCATTTAATTCGGGGAATTAAATAACTATTGTCAGAAATTGAGTCACACTATAGCTGTTGGCTGGAGCAAGTAATTCCCTGTTCATCTTGTAGAACAGCAGCTCCGTCCTGGATATATGTACAGATTTTTTTACCCTTATCTCCTTGCTAATGGATGGCCCAGGGTATGCCCAAGATTGAGGAATCTTTGAGTGTTTCCAATATATGTAGTAGATTTTGAATTAGCAAGTAAAAGACCCCAGTTTGGTCACGTTTTTAGGAGTAAGGGAAGATGAAGAACCAGAGAACACCAGCTGACTGATAAAACCACTATTGGTCGTCCGCTTTGCAAGACAAGAAGGCTGGGGTAAAGCCAAATTGTTTGCAAAGAGAAAAAAGGAGGGGAGTGTTCAGGGGAAAAGGAAGATAGAATTTAAGACATTATTAGGATATTTGGTGACACGAATGGTTAATTGAGCCAAATGGTTCAATTTATGGCTATAAAAGGTGACCTGGACCTTTGTAGTGCAGTCAGCAATCCTTTCTGTGACTTGATAATCAAAACCAGAACCTGTAAATACATTTTATAGTGCTCAGCAGAATAAAAAATGCTTAGTTAATCTGAGCTGGGATATAAAGCTGGGTCTGGGAGTGTGCCCACTAGTTAAATTTTACTTTCTTTTTTTTTTTTTTTCCTCTCCCTCTTTGCATCATAAATAACACATCAGCATTCCTGTGTCTGTTGTTTATTCCATAGGTGTTCTACTAGTCATTAATAGCTCTGTGTAACGACCTTTCTTGAGAACAGCTACGCTCTCCCTTCAACTTGTGCTCATTGTGCTGATCAGATTTTAAGTCTTTACTTATGTAACTTTCATTTTGGGTCTGCTTATGTTTATTACGGCTTGAAATGGTGATGTTCAAGCTTTGTATTTATTATGGCTTGAAGTCGTGCCTTTCTGTAACTTGTATTCTTATTTATCTTGCTGTATGACTCGCAGTGAAAAGTCTGCCTTCTTCACCAGAATCGTCATTGTCACCAGCTCCATCTACACAGACACAGCTCACAGAAGGATCACATTTCATGTGTGTATAGTTACAGAGAAGTACGTCTTTTTTTCCCCACCCCTCCTCCTGTTTTCCTAATATTTTTCTAAGTATATGTATTCTAGTTCTTTTTTCTGAGAAACAGCTGTAGGCAGTACTTGGCCAGACAAAAGTTATCTGCAGTGTTGAGTATGAACTAACCAGAAAACAAAACAAACATGTATTGATTTGCTTGCAAGTAATGTATTCTCTACCCAAACACAAAGAGAAAGGACTAATTGGTTTATCAAGCACATTCTCCACAACTGGCAAGATAATAGCCCTTGAATTAAGGGATACTCACTGAAGGTGTGAACGTCAGTGCTCAGGCACAAATGAGTCTTGATGCTTCGGTCCTGGTCACAGGCAACTAGAGCTGTCTCTTGGTGATGCGTAGGAGGGAATGATCTCATGGCCCAAAGGGTTTATGGCTTAGACGTGGATAACTGAGGCAAAACAAACAGGAAGGGAAAAAAGTGAGGGTGGAAGAAATGTAACGATTACAAAACTTACTTTTTTTTTTTCATTTTTGCCCTAGAGAGAGCCCCACGCAGCTGCTCTTCCCTCGTCACAGAGTAGGTGATTTCTTCTAGGACCCAAGTTAGAAAGCAAGAGTTAGGCTAGATTTACATGTTCCTACCTGTAGTGTCTTACCCACTTAATGAATGGAAATGGAAATATAAGTAAGCATCTTTGTTTATACAAGAGTTGAAAGAAATTAATAGGGTACCCGTGTGCATGCTTCAGCACTTTACCAGCATTTAAATCAATCCACATCTCTTTGTTGTCAGGAAGTACCTGTTTAAATAAGCTTTCTGCTAAAAGAATGAACTTTATTTCAATACCAACATTAAATGCCGTAGTTAATGTAACTTAAGAACACTTTAGAATCAATAAAACTTTAAAATTAAGGTGTTTTCAGTCATTTAGCATGAGGAGATCTGAAAATGCTTCCTCCAAACCCTGTTTACAATCTGTATTGCCAAGCTTTCATCTTAACAAAATTAGACTTATTCGTCACTGATACCTTTCTTCTATGAACTGTGGCCAGGAAAGTATTCGTATTCTTCAAGAAAAAAAGAAGAAATTTTTTTTCATCTTTTTCTCCTTTTGAGAGAGTGGAAAATGCACTCTTCACATTGAGTACTGACACCTGCGTCGCTGGCTTCCTGATGGACGCGGTCCGTCGTGAGGAGATTTAGCTTGGGCTTTTGTACTTTTATTCAAAAGTTTTTCTTACAGAATTATTTAAAAAAGAGAAGTGAGACCGTTCGGTTTTTCCGGAAATACCAATCTGTGTTAATGCTTTTCAGTTTCACTGTAAAAATACACACGTATTTCTCATGCATCTTCCTTTTTTTGAAATGGGACAAGCGTCACCCCATCGACTCGGTGTGGGGTCAGGGCTGACACTGAATTCTGTCCATGAAGCGCTCCTGTCTTGAAAGGGGAAGCAAAATAGAACATCACCAGGCATTTTTTACCAATTGCATTAAGTTGCTTTCAGCTCTTCTCATCAGATCCAATGATCAGATCAGCAAATTCTCTCTTTTTTTTTCTTTTTTTTTATAAAGTATTTATGCTAAACGCGAGATGAGGGGAAGTGAAGCACTTTGTAAGTTAATGCCCAGGCCCTGCTGTCCCACAGCATGGTGTATCCTCCTAGGTCATACTGTAGCTGTAACGTCCCCACCTTAAGTACAATTCCACAAATAGGCCTTAATTGCTGATGACAAAACGGTGCATCTGGGATGGCACTTGTCAAACTAATGCTCTGTGCATTGCTAGAACCAAGCAAGGAATCCAGAACTTAAAAATACAGCCCTTTTGGCTCTTTAGTATTTGAACTGAGTTGAAAAAAAAAAAAAGGATGCAACTAGTCTGACCCCAAGAACATTAAAAGCTTAGAAAAAATGTAAAGGAAAAAGTAGTTGGGGACAGAAAAGTGGAAAATAAAGTAAAATGCAGTGTAGCTTGACTAAAGATAGATTGCATTTAACTAAGAGTATACCTTTGGTAGTTTTTTTCTAGGCAATGGGTATATAATAGGTTTAAAAGACTATATATAATATAATTAATGTGATTATTAATATATAATTTAGATTATCTGTTATATATATAAATATATAATTAATAAGATACAATGCCATGTGGCAAATATATAGTTTATTGGGGGGGCTATTTGTAGGTAAGAAGCTTGCTACAGACAGATGCCAATAGTTGGGCTGGAAAGGTGTGAGGGTAGAGCTGAGCTCCTTAGGAACAGACCTGGAGACTATCAGTGGGTTCAAAAATTGATTCAATGAATGAATGCCCAGGGAGGTGGTTGAGTCACCATCCCTGAATGTGTTTAAGAGACTTTTAGATGTGGTGTTGGGGGATATGGTGTAGGGGGGAACTTTGTAGAGTAGGGGAGATGGTTGGACTCGATGATCCCAAGGGTCTCTTCCAACCTGAACGATTCTATGATTCTATGGGCATAGACATTCCACGTCTCTTTGATGCCTCTGTTGGATGTTTCCTGGGAGCTCCGAAACAAATTGATGCCATGAGCTGATGCCATGATGCCATGATGCCATGGCATAGGTAGGAGATGTATGAAGGCGTGGGCTGCTTGCCCGTGGTATTTACTGGCCCGTACCTTGTGGGGCTGCCCCTTCCTGCGCCCCAGTCTCTGGTGCTTTGTCGAAAGAGGAGTCTTTTACCGAGCGAGAGCTCCGTGTCTCTGGGATGCCAGAAATCCCGTGCAGCAGAGGGAACTTGGGAGCTGTGGGACCAGCCCTCTTCGTCCGCAAAAAACCCAATTTTTTCCGGCAGCATCTGGAAAATGTAGGGTAGATTTCAGAGAATAATGAGGTAATACCTATATTTGGCTTTTTTTTTTTTACGGTCAATTAGTAAAAGGATACTGTTGGCACGATGCCAGGGGGATTTGGCGCAGGAACTCGGTGCCGTAGGATCTCACAGAATCACAGAATCTTCTAGGTCGGAAGGGACCTTAAAGATCATCTTGTCCAACCATCAACCCAGGAAAAACCCCGTAACACCAAGCCCTTTTCTCTGTCGCCGCTCTGGCTTCACGGAGACAAATCTGGCTGCACGCACCCCTGACATCGCTGGGTTTTAAGCGTTACGTTGACACTGAGTAATGGAGGGATAGTGAAATCACACACAGCACCTGGATCCAAAGCTCAGGAACGTTTTTGCTAATGAAAAGCTATTTCTAGAAGTCCTTTCAGCAATTTAACCAAAAGGCAGTGAGCTCTGGGGGTGTAACAGTATCATGTCCCTCTTCACACCCTGCCTGTCGTTTGTAAGAGCAATTAGGGGGTTTGTTATTATTATTGGTTTTATATGAAGACATTTGGAGATGGAGATAAAACTCTCCGAACAAACAGGCTTTCATGTGAAGTTAAGTCCTTTCAGCAATTTAACCAAAAGGCAGTGAGCTCTGGGGGTGTGGAGCGCTTGAGCTTGGGAACACCTCAGAGCTACTCTGCCATCAGGGGTGGAACTGAACAGCATCACGTCCCTCTTCACACCCTGCCTGTCGTTTGTAAGAGCAATTAGGGGGTTTGTTATTATTATTGGTTTTATATGAAGACATTTGGAGATGGAGATAAAACTCTCCGAACAAACAGGCTTTCATGTGAAGTTGTGTGCATCGGGGGAAAAAAAAAAAAAAAGCTTGCTTTTGCTTCTTGCTGTCAGAGTATCTTGACGGCGGTATTATTCATCAGGAAAATTGATTTTGGCAACACCTGATTTCTAAACTACTTTATCATGTTCTCCAGCGTTGATAACTACTGCTAGGATGAGGTCAGAAATTCCTTGCTGTGTTTAACCCCGGGAGTTGCTTTATACAATATTCTGTTGTTGCTAAAATAGAGTAACTTAATCTATGTCTGTCTTTCAGCACTAATGGCTTCTGTTGAAACAATTCATGCCTGAGATGTATGGACCTGACCTATGAAAATATGAGAAGATATTGTACAGTATATTTTAAATCTATGAAATTCATAGTTTTGATGCTTTTGGCCACAGAGCATCATTTTATCACTTCCTGGAAAATGTTTATTCCAAGAGAGCTTTAAACGGCCCACATGTACACTCAACAACCTTCAGATTGTTCTCCTGATACCACCTTGCTGCTATGATTTCTGTGCACATCAAATAAAGGCTCTTTTTCATGCGCAGCCTACAGTCAGAACTTTGAGATTCTCCAGAATTTAATGTTCTTTTAATTATGGATCATATAAGTTTACTTTTTTGCTTCTTTTAGACGCATAACTCGGTTAATTTTACATATCACCACTAAACCTTGTTTTACACTTTTTAAACACTACAACTTCTTGTTTTAACATTTTATTTGTAAAATTTTTATATATATATATATACATATAGATCTATTTAAAATGTGCCATTTTTCTTATTGCTTAGTAAAATATGTCAAGTTTCTGCTGTAATTATTTCTTGGTCAGGTTGCAATGTCAGCAGTTACTGCCACACTTCTGTCAACATAGACATTAATGTTAGTGGTTACTTTTTCTTAAATAAAATGGAGTGTAGGTATTTTGAGGTACTGGGCTTTTCCTTGGTTGGGTTAGGGTGTGTACAGCAATAAGCAGGTTTTCAATCCAGTACTTAGTTTGTGTACAAATGTAATTATGTTCATTGTGTATATATTATACAATGAGCACATACGATGTAAGTATAAGAAGCCACTTATTATTGTTCGGATACGAATGTTCATATCCCATTTCTTTTATATCATATTAAATAAATGTTGATGTTCTTAAGGACTTGTATGGTTAGTATTTCTTCCCAGCGAACAGATGTCACACTGTGTTCCACCTTTTGATGTGGGGAATGCCAAAATTCTTAATCTCATTGACGACACCACCTGTCAACCAGAGTAGCAGTGACAGACTCTTAAGAGATTCCAGTCTTCCTCTACAGGAAAGAACGAGGCTGCGACACACAGAACAAAAAGACAACCTGAGACTGAGATGCAAGAAATACAGGTTCAGCTCCTGACTCTCCCAGGCTCCTACCACCACGTTGGAATAATCACTTAGTCATTCTGTGCCTCCCTTCCCCGCTTGGTTACTGGAGAGGTGTGGTGAGCAGTGATTCAGGATTTGCAAACGTTGAAGGCCACCTTGAGTGGGGTTAAGGAGAGAGAGAAGTGTGATGATTCCTCGAGGCTTTGACATCTGCAAAGCATCTTCCAGAAACTGAAAGAAAAAACCTGAAATAATTTGTCAAGTGTCATCGTGCTACAGATGTTACTAGCTTCGTTTTTTCCATCTCGCACAGCTGTCTCGATTTGTCCGAGACGAAAGAGGTTTAGAAAAGAACGATGAAAAATGAAAAGACTTAAGGGAAAGTTTTGGAATCTAGGATGGAAAGGTAGGAAATCTTTTAAAGGTTCAAGCAACTGCTGTGTGCTTCGGTGCATGTGTGTGCCATAAGTAGGAAGGCAAGTTTCCTAAGAAGACTGCCAGTTCCTGTTGTGCTTTTTGATCATACAAATCATAATCCTGGTCAAGTTCATATTGCTGTCCTAGAGGCTATAGAATTCATTGTGCTTTGCCATAGAGGGGTGCCTGAGATTGACACACAGTTTGAAATTAACTCTTTTATCATTGTGTCCCCCCCCTAAGTAGGAGGTAGTGTCCCTTGTGCTCTGGTGCCATTCCCAGCTCTGCTGCCAGATCTTCCTTTGCCACAAAGGCAGAGAGTGTGCTGTCTGGCTACCTGTCATTTTGCCATTTTCTTTGAAAAGTGAAGAAGTAGGAAGCAGAATTTAGTGACATAGTGACAGAGATGGCTGAAGGAAAAAAATCATGATGCAGGCAGGCAGCATCCAGCTGAAAGTTTGACCAAATAGCCTTCCCTATTGTTTTTTGGAACAAGTAGCCCCAAATTAGCGCATCCTTCCATCCAAACCATAGAGCAAAGAAGAGGAATGTGATTTTTATTTATTTATTTATTTATTTGTTGCTCAACCAGCTGAGGCTGAAGTTGGGTGGTATCACTGCAACCTTTTTATTTATTTATTTATTTATTTGTTGCTCAACTATCATAGGCTGAAGTTGGGTGGTATCACTGCAACACCTGGGGCAGAGCAAATAGGACACACCCTGTTCTCTCCCTAACCCTTCTCCAGAGCTGTTCAGCTGTCAAGCTTTGCAATCTCTTTCTCTCCTTGCTGCCAAGAAAAGAATTGCAACCAATAAAGGAAAGAATGACTAAGTGATTTTTTTTATTATTTTTTTTTTTTAGACATTTATAGAGCTTGTCTGTGTTTAAAGCAGTTGCCAGTTTGGTATATCTGTGAAGTATGTGCAGTTTATACTGAAGCTGGGGGAGGGCGGGGGAATTAGTGAGTTTTTGCTGGTGTAACTGTTGGCAAAGAGAGGGAAGGTAAATGATGCAGGAATGTAGTGATGCTCATAGACTATAATTTCACTTCCTGTGGGCACTCGCAGCAAAGACTTGCAGTTTCGTTGGGTGCTCTCTATTTTTTTGTGTCTTATGAACAAAAATGTATGGCTTTGTGTTCTCACAGAGCATCTACTGTCTCTTACCTCATCAGAGTACCACATCCCAGCGATCATACTCCTGAGATATAGAAATATCAGAATCCTGATATTGTCAGCCTTCAAACATCTATTTTAAGTTTGTATCTAGGATATTTTTATATTTCTGACTGATTGCTTTATTGGCTATTGCACTGACACTTGTATATATGGAACATGTGCTTTTTTTCAAAAGCAAGAGTCCTTGGGAATAATGCAACACATTCTCTACAGATGTTCATGCTTTTCAGAACCAATTACATCTATTTTTGTCTTTTGTTCACCATTTGCATTGTTCCAAGACTACTAGAGAATGTGATTCTTTTAAGTCCCTTAATAAAGTGACATTACTCAAAAAGTTATAGTTGGTGTCTTGGCAGTTTTTGTATGTCGTGGACTGGCTCAAAGAGAAAGACCTCACCAGGCAGTTGAAACCCAAACTCTGTTTATATTATTACCGAGGGGACAAAAGTAGTCTTCATATTTCCTCATAAGTGTATCTGTCATAAAACGAATCCAATAAGGTTCTGTTTTCAGGAAATCAGAAAAAATTTTAAACAGTTAATGTCTATCTAAATCTGTCTGGCAGGTTTAGTCTGGGCAAAGAATTATTACCCACCAGGAGTAAGTACAGGAAAAACATTAATGGATTATACTGTTAATAATAGATCTACTAAATTCTCTAGTTTGTGGTCTGGTGGCTTAAGTGATATCCTGGTTGAGTAAATCAGCAGAGTAGAAGATCTTTAATTGGTGGTGGTGCTGGGTAACTCTTATCCCAAACTTTTCATTCTGTTGTAACAATACAGCGGGTTGTTCTTTTTCTTTTCTAATACAACAAGCCATAAATAGTACTCATTCTGATCTCAGAAGTGGGTCATCGTGTCTGTTCTGCACAATACTTTTTTGTCTCTGTGATCCTGGATTTTGCTAGACTTATTTTCTTAAGTTATTTGAGGGTAGCTTAATCTTATTTCAGTTTGAATCCTTGGTTAAAATGTTATTTTCCGTCCTTTGGAAAGTTGACATTTAAATGGCCAATGAACAAATTGCCTGTACCTGGCATTAATAATGTATCTGAAACAACTTAATTTAACTTTTTTAAGGATGCACGTGAAGATAACAAAGCAACATCTGGCCTTCATTTCTTCTAAAGAACGTTATATATACTTGCTGTTTAGCTTGTCCATATGGGAACACTGAAGAAGCTGCTACAAAATAAAATGGAATATACTGGTGGCTGAAAGCAAACGTCTGGCCCAAAATGAAGGCTAAAAACAGCTGCTTTCTGAACTTGACACGCACAACTTGTTATCCAGCTGTTCCAGATGTGTCAGTATTCAAATGTTAACTTGTGGAATGAAGTTTTGGGTATTTTGTGGTGATGTTTCTTCATTCTGTCCTGCGCCAAAGAAAATGTTTTTTAAGGTCTGTCTAAATATTATCTAGCTGCTGTTGTGAAACTGCAAGCGACTCTTTAATTGTAGCTCTGGGTAAGTACCATCACCACTGTGGCTCCTAATTGGCTCATGTGGCACTCGTGCTGTGGATGTGTTTAAGAACACTTCTTTAGGCTGAGTTAGATTCTGTTTGGCATAAATGAAAAAGCTGTAAGCAAATGGTGCTGTTTCCAGTGGACTGCTGTAGAGAATATTGGGACAAAACCAGATGTGATCTCATTAACTTCTTTATTGCTGAAACCAAACCTAAAATAAGGAATTAATTTTTTTGTCAAATTCTATCCAGATCCCTATTCTATGGAACAGGAATACTTCAAAGAATTTCAGACTAAAAATGGAAACACCCTCTTCCTCTTTTGAAGGTGAAATGAGTACTGTTTCAAAAAAAATAAAAAAGGCAGACCCCTGCAGGTTTGACTTTATACGTAGAAGCAGCAAGATTTACTTAGAGCCTAGAGAAGGGGTAAATGAAACCTTTCAGAAAAATACCTGATCCTCATCTGTTGTCATCTGGTACTTTTCTTGAATCAGGGTGAAGTGACTGGCACTGTGCAGGACTCTCTTCTGCGACTTTAAATCCACTCCAATGCGTCAAATATTCTGCATTCCTTGTATGGAGAAAAAAATGCTTTATCCACACCACAGCTGTCCGTCCCTACATAAGCAGCTGAACCCAGGCCACCAGTTTTTCTTGCTTGAAATCCCTAAAAACTGCAGGTGCTTGGCATCTTGAAAGATCAAGCTCAAAGCGTATCGTGTGAAGCACCCGACGTTTTGAAGTAACTTTCGTATGAATTTCCCTTATTTTCAGCAACAGAGTCTATTTAGAAGAAAAAAGATTTTTTTTTTTTTTCAAAGTACTAGTCACAGTGCTAGGAATCAAATAATTAGTAGGTACAAGCAAACATGTAATAAGTTATTTGATAAAACTGTCATTAATTGCCAAGAGTCTGTTTCAAAGTGATTGAAAAAAAGCCGCAAAATTCAGCAACTCTCAACTCCTAAAAATCCCCTTTTCATAATATGAATTTCTGCTGAGCCTTGACACTGATTCCATGTGGAGTCGACTGCTCTGTATCGTGCAACTTTCTTCTTGGTAAAATCCCAAGTCAGCAAGAACGTGGAGGCTGTTTCATATGTTTTAGCTTTAAAGTTGAATATTATTTTTTTTTTTTTAATATTTTCATGCTCATCCCCACCAATCTTGGAAAAAGACAGGAGTGGCTACTGCATTTATTCTTTTTATACACTGAAATGGTCATATCTAGACAGATATGGGAACCTGGGATTGTTTGATCTAAAGCACCTTTGAATAACACTCCTGGCTGTTCCCTGAGCCTATGCCAACGTACCTAGAATATTTTGTATCTACTGTTTCTAGTGTATTGTTGCTACAAATAATAAGTATTTTTAGTAAAGACCAAGTGCCTGAATAATGTGTGAGATCCTGATCGCTGTTTGCAAGGTAGCAGTTACTAATTGAAGAGCCAGCCTCTCAACCATTGAGGAGATTGTTAGCGAAAAGGGATTTGTTAATTGAATTGCAACACTGGGGAAATGATACTTTATCATCCGGTTCTTTGGAATATGGGGAGGGATAACTACTCTGAACTCGCAGCATTTTATTTTAAAACTTTTATTTCATGATCTTAAAGCTGTTCTGTTCTGTGTGATCAGCTAAATATAACCAAGCTAAGCTCCTCTTCATTTCTATTATCCAGAATTTAGGAGAAGGAAGAACAGAGGTCATGCCGTTTTGATCACTTTTGCCTCATTAAGATCTCGTGGATCTCAAGGAGCGCAGTTAGGTCATGTTTGTAAAAGGTGGGAGTCTAAAGCCTTGCTTTGAGTCATGCCTATTTCAGAGAAGTCCCCTGCACCTTTCCCTGTCTGTCTGGTTCCAGGATGGAGCACTTCAGTTATTTCCCCTTTGAACAGAATCCCTAACGTTCACAACATTTTCAGGCAATTAATCACAGGCAGTCTGTGAAGTGGCAGATCTCTTTCCAGCTGATGACTCTAAACCCTTAGGAGGATGATTGTATACAGGAGTGAATCCCAGTTCACTCCAGACTTTCTAGACGCTTCCCAAACTCTCGGATGCTGTGACTGCACCTTTATCTGAACGCAGCAACCCAGATTTCTGTTCAGTGGATCAGATGGTCTCCTCCAACAACTCCTGAGGAGCTGTTGATTTTAAGGATACCCTGTTTTGCAATCAATATTACTGCAATGGGAGGCTTTCCCTCCCGCAGCCCTCCCTTTTTCCTGCAGCTGTCGTGCAAGTAGGCACGGACAGAGTGACTCGTGCTGTACAAACAGTGTTGTTACCTGGTGGCCGTGATGCAGAAGCAGCCAGTCTAATCCATCTTCATTGCACTGGGAAGATAAGTTGTGTTAACAGGGGAAGCAGAAGGTGAAGGGCAGGTACGTCATCAGCCCAAGTTCAAGTTCTCTATATAGAGTGTAGCCAGCAGGTCAAGGGAAGTCATTCTCCCCCTCTACTCTGCACTGGTGAGGCCACAACTGGAGTACTGTGTCCAGTTCTGGGCTCCCCAGTTCAAGAGGGACAGGGAACTACTAGAAAGAGTCCAGCGAAGGGCTACAAAGATGATTCAAGGATTGGAGCATCTCCCTTATGAGGAGAGACTGAGAGAGCTGGGACTCTTTAGTCTGGAGAAGAGAAGGCTGAGGGGAGACCTTATCAATGCTGACAAGTATCTCAAGGGAGGGTTGAAGGAGGAAGGAGCCAGACTCTTTTCAGTGGTTCCCAGTGAGAGGACGAGGGGCAATGGGCACAAGTTGGAACAGAAGAGGTTCCACTCAAATATGAGGAGAAACTTCTTCACGGTGAGGGTGCCAGAGCCCTGGAAGAGGCTGCCCAGGGAGGGTGTGGAGTCCCCTTCTCTGGAGATTTTCAAGACCCGCCTGGATGCTCCTGAGTAACATGCTCTGACAAGCTCTAGGCAATCCTGCTTCAGCAGGGGAGTTGGACTAGATGATCTCTATGGTCCCTTCCAACTCTAAAATTCAGTGAAATTCAGTGAAATTCTCACCTGGAAGAAGCCCAGAAGAACAAAGTTAGCCTCGCTGCAGCTGCTGCCACCGCCGCTTTCCCACTTCAGCTTTTTCCTCCTTTTTCCTCCCTGCCTGGGCCTTTGTCCCCACGGCGTGGTTGCCATTGTATAGGAGTTTTAAGGGATGAAAGCAAATGATTGCTGATGGGTGACATGATAGCGCTTTAAATAGGAATGCAGATCAGTTCCTATACCAAGCAATATAGTAACGCCGACAAAGCAAGTGGCAGCAGCACAATAGGCTTAGAATGATCCCCATAAGCAGAAGTGACTGACAAAAGAATCTGCCATACACAAATACCAATATGTGTTTAAAAAAAAAACAAAAAACACCTGATGTTAGAATGTCCAGAGCTGTCAAAAAATCTCTGTAGCTTGCAAGCTGTCCAGATGTGGCACAGGCTGCACTGAGCTGTCATCTTAGTAATATTTAGTATCGCGTTCTCTTCTGACTTTCTGGGAATCTGGGTGCTGAGCACGCGCAGGAAATCGGGGATTACAAACTTGTCTGAACTTTTCACTGCCAGACATTAACATGCGGATGCAGCAGCCCGTATGTAAATGATGTTATCTGAGCTGTTGTATGCATGTGTTTCCAGGATAAGAAAGGAGATTACTTCATTGTGTGAACTAATTACCTGTGAAGAAAAAATTAGAGTCTTTTTTAATGTTAATGCCAGGCTGGATTTTTATTAACCTTCATGCTCAACGATCCCGTGTTGTGTGTTTATTGTGTATTTTCAAATATTAAAGATTTGATCCTTTAACCTAAAGGAAAGACTTTGACGGTTGGACAAGATGATCTTTAAGGTCCCTTCCAACCTAGAAGATTCTGTGATTCTGTGACTTTGCATAAACAGGTTTCTTTGCAAGGTTGTGGCCACATCTCAGAGCCTTCCTTCTGCCCATCAAACGGGGTTGCTTCACCAACCATAAGAGACAAAGGGACCTTTAAGCGTCACGGTATCGCTGCTTCATCATGCATAGCAACAATTAAAGAGCAGGCAATCGGATTAAACTGGAACTACAGGACAAATTACTGCAAAACAGAGCAAATATGTTCTTGGCCTAATCTGGAGTTGCCTCCAACCAGGGCAAGAGAGTTCATGTTCCTAGAGCCCAGACAGGGTTCAGGTTGGCAGCGTGTGTGATTAAAAGTTAAACGTGCTCATGCTGCAAACATTATGAGATGAGTGAGAATTGGTGGGAGAGTCCCATCTCCTGTGGTTACTACATCTCAGCTGAAATTCAGCACGTTGCTTATTAATACTATAATTAGATAAGGGAGGAGGGGAGTAACTCTCGACTATTTCATGTTTTAATATTTGTACAGCTTTTAAACCAGCATTTGTTTTGTTAAGCGTGCTATAAAATGGGTTGCTGAGGTTTGCCTATATATTTTACTACAGATCATAAACTGATAATAATATGTTGCATGTCCTGGAAATGAATATGCACGTGATGTGCCAAAAGAAGTTACCACAGCACAGTGCAGCAGGTGGGGGGCTGAGCTTACCTGGTGCAATGAAAGAAGGTCCAAAAATCTGACTGTATTAGTATGAAGCAAACCTCCAGAATGCATGCTAGCATCACAAAACTGAAAGCCGAGTGGCCATTGGTCCAGCACTTAATTTATGTGAAAATAATCCAGGGGGGGGGGGGGAAAAGGGGGGGGTTTTTTTTCTAGGAGGGGGGGGGGGGAAAATGTGGGGGTTTTTTTTCCTGTAAAGTCCATTTTAAACTGTCTGCTTTCCTGCCTCTTTACACGGAGCTGGTGGTTGTGAAACTGGGAAGGGAATGGGACTGAAGAACATCTGTGCGAGATCAGGGCCTCAAGGTAGGAGGGAGCACAGGAACCACGGCCTGAAGTGATGCCAAAGGAGTGTCCTTGGAAGACACGAGGCAGAAGTAGGTCATTGCTCCCTACAGAGCTGAGCCCTTCACACTTTTCAGTGCCTTCTGTAATACTTGTCTCTTTGTTGTGCCTCTCATGCACCAGCACAACCTAAATCGAATAGTTTTCTCAACTCAGAGTCACCAGTTTTATGTGAAGACACGGCGGCGTGAATTGTTGTAAGATGCACCACATTTTAAATCCTTTTCAAAAGCGTTATAAAAATGTTTCCTATCTTTTCTGGGCTTTAAATAGCTCAATCCACTTTTCACCAAGAGGAAACAAACACTTAGCATCGTCGAGCCCAGCTAGAAATTCAACTGTGAAGATGATGGGTCTGATAAATTACCTAGTTAAATGTAATATAAAGCCAAACTGCTGCCATTTGTCCTGATAGTAGGCCTCTGTAGCAACAGCTTGCTAAGAATTTATAGTGCCACGTTTTCCTACTATATTTTAAGTAGTAAAGTAGGTTGTTTCAGGGTATTGAACTGCCGCAGAAAAGTACTGGAATACAGTTTAAATGTGCCACTAGGCAAAAATTATTAAGCACATCATAAACATTCATCTTCACTAAAAATAAAAGAATAAGACATTTTAAAAGATTGAATAGAATCAAAAGTGTTATGTGATTAAAATCTAGGCCCATCTCTGTTGAGAACACTCCATGTGTATGTATAACAGCTTTCAGCAGAAGGGTTCAAAGCCAGACAACTATACCTGGGAGCAATCCTGGGAAAGAGGCTCTATTACACGCATCCTAACCACGGTTAAATTGCTGCACAACAGAAAGATAAAATGTTTTGCCTGCTCTTAAACAGTCAGTTGCTTTGGAGAGTACGTGAGCAACTGAGCTGGGAACAGACTTCAGGAGAGGGGAATCAGTGCTTTGCCTATTAGAAGGCACGCAGCTCATCTGGAGGGCACGTCATTGGGGCATTAAGCTAATTTAGGATTTAGGTCTCCCAGTTCTGCAATGTATTCCACGCTGCCTGAGACAGGGACCCTCTGAACTATTTAAATTCTGAAATTATGGAAGGGTCACAGTGCAACTCAGCCTCTCCTGTGTGATACGTGCTGAGTCCCCACCTCCTGGCAGCTGTCCTTTCATAGGCCAACAATATCAGGATTTGCCCCGAGTTCCTCAGAACTCCTTAGCTCTGCAGCACTCAGGCTCCTGAGTTTGACATTCCGGCCCCACTGAGCTCAACGGGAATTTTGCAATCAATACCAGAGAGGCCAAAGTTTCAGCCAAGGCTTGTAAAGTTCATCTGAGTTCAACGATCACCTCTGATCATTGAATTTGCAATAAAGGTGGCTATTGCGAGATGGAGGGTAACGCGCTCCAGCTCCGTTTCCGTTCCATTAGTGGTAATCAGCAGAAGCTTAATGCAGTTTCCAAATGTTCATGTTTATATTTCCCAGTGCTTCAAATAAACACTATTGGAACTAAATTAACATGTGCATAGTCAAAAAGACCTTACTTTCACCTTCCTTGTTTACCTTATGAGGAACTCATCCATGCAGTAACCATTTTCCGTCATTTAGGTAAAATAAAAGCTTCACTGTGAATGGAATAGTCTCATAGGTCTCCCCAAACTGGTGCTTGTGGTGATTACACTGGGAGAACTGGCATGGACGGCAGGTTGCCTAACTGCAGCGTGAAAGACAATGAATTTATGTGGCATGGAATGGCTGGAGTTGACCAGAGAAGATACTCCTGTTGTCCCTCTCTGCTCTGTCCTGATGAGGCCTCGTCTGTAGCACTGGGTCCAGTTCTGGGCTCCCCAGTTCAAGAAGGACAGGGAAGTGCTGAAGAGGGGACAGCAGAGGGCTACAAAGATGATGAGGGGCCTGGAGCATCTCTGTGATGAGGAAAGGCTGAGGGACTTGAGTCATTTTAGTCTGGAGAAGAGAAGACTGAGGGAGGATCTGATCAACACCTATAAATACTTAAAGGGAGGGTGTCAGGAGGACACGGCCAGTCTTTTTTCAGTGGTGCCCAGCGAGAGGACAAGAGGAAATGGGCACAAACTTGAATATAAGAAGTTCCATCTAAACATGAGGAGGAACTTCTTTCCTGTGAGGTTGCCAGAGCCCTGGAAGAGGCTGCCCAGGGAGGTGGCGGAGTCTCATCTCTGGAGACATTCAAAACCTGCCTGGATATGTTCCTGTGCGACCTGCTTTGGCAGGGGGTTGGACTAGATGATGTCCAGAGGTCCCTTCCAACCCCATACCATTCTGTGTGATTCAAGAGTATGACCCCAAGGAGCTGACAGCGCCACAGAAATCCTCTCAGCCTCTTGCCCCAGAGCTGCCAGGCAAGTGTCACAGCGTACAGAGGGGCTGTTTTTACATCGATGGAGCTGGATTGCAGAAGGTGCTGGGATTTGTATAGGTTTTCTACAGGTTACTGCTGCCTTCTAGGTGACACTTGTGTTGCCAGGGTGGGGCAAAAGGGAGTACAGGAGGGCTAGGTGCTGCTTCTGTTAAACCAGAGAGATGAACAGGAGGTGTGGGGGGTACTGAAGGGGGAGAAGGGGGGGCATGACAGTTCTGTTTTTGCCAGATTGTGACTATATTTCAGACTGCGACTATATTTCACTGAATTTCACTGAATTTTTAGAGTTGGAAGGGACCATAGAGATCATCTAGCCCAACTCCCCTGCTGAAGCAGGATTGCCTAGAGCTTGTCAGAGCATGTTACTCAGGAGCATCCAGGCGGGTCTTGAAAATCTCCAAAGAAGGGGACTCCACACCCTCCCTGGGCAGCCTGTTCCAGGGCTCTGTCACCCTCACCGTGAAGAAGTTTCTCCTCATATTTGAGTGGAACCTCTTCTGTTCCAACTTGTGCCCGTTGCCCCTCGTCCTCTCACTGGGAACCACTGAAAAGAGTCTGGCTCCCTCCTCCTTCAACCCTCCCTTGAGATACTTGTAGGCATTGATAAGGTCTCCCCTCAGCCTTCTCTTCTCCAGACTAAAGAGTCCCAGCTCTCTCAGTCTCTCCTCATAAGGGAGATGCTCCAATCCTTGAATCATCTTTGTTGCCCTTCGCTGGACTCTTTCTAGTAGCTCCCTGTCCCTCTTGAACTGGGGGGCCCATTCCAGCTTCAGAGGGCAAGAGTGAGGAATTTTGCAGAGTAAAAGCAGGGAGATGTGAGAAGCAGGCAGTTCCCCTGGCTCTGCTGTCAGCACACAGCCAGGCAGCACAGTTCCTCTGGCCCAGAACCGCTGCAGTGAGCTGATGAAGACCTTTTCAGTCCCTGGGCTTCCCAGTGCTGTCATGACAACAGCTACTTTCTCCGTCCTGCTGAAACCCCTTTTCACATCCAGTGAATGCCGCGCACAGAAAAGTAGGTTGTGCTCATCACTCTCCCTCCCTCCCTCCCTCCCTCTCTCTTTCTCAGATTTGGTTGATTGAGAACAGGGAGGGACACTGTACTTCCACGCACTTGGCTTATTTTCCATGAACGTGACGGATCCTTGATCTTATAGGAAAAGTTTTTGAAGAGTTATGAATTGGAAACATCATTTTAATAGCTCCGAAGGCAAATATACCACCTGTAATAACTATTCATCGTTAGTGGCAAATGGCAACAAACTTGTCCTACTGGTTTTGTAATTGTTAAATTAGTTTCGATTACTTTGAGTATGATTTCTGCTGTTCAGTGAATACCACTAATAATGGAAAGGCTAGTTTTTGGATGCAAATCTGAACTTTTCTGCAATTCAAGTTCCCTCATGTTCAAGCCTACCGAATAATAATTTCTATTTAAATACACTAATGCTGCATATCTCTAGCTGTTTGATAAACACTCCGTGACCTGGTTTTTTTTTCTTGTAACATAAGCAGAGCAGTGGGGGGAGAAGAAGAACCATCCAGCTGTTAAGGTTTTGAGAAACGGGGATTTTTGACACCTTCTCCGTGACAGTATCTTGCCCAAGGCTGACCAGACTGTGTGATAAATGCCTCTCTTTAAGGATAACCTCTCTCCCTTAACTCCCTAGCACACCAAGATCTCACATTCATAGAAAATGTGTCGTCTTAGTTGCTCGTCACTTTTAATGTCCCAGGATTTAGCAGGACCCTAAATTTGTCATGCACACTACATCTGAATGTAGTCATTAGTCTTTCAGGCTGCGTCTAAACCTGCCTGCAGGGACTCACTGCTCCGTCCCAGTCACGCAGCTCAGCTCAGCTCAGCTCAGCTTCTCTGGCTCCTGCCTGGGCCTCCCCTCCCGTCTTTAGAAATCATGGTGCAAGGCATGACCAGCATGAACATGGTTTTCATGCCCACGTGGAGCTGGGGCAAAGCCAGAGTATATGGTTCTAGCTGGGATGTAAGAAAAATATCTTCTGGTTTTGCAGATTGGATAATCTGCCCGTGTCTTTGCGTAATATGAGAATAATATCTCAACTTCACAGAATCACAGAATAGTTGCGGTTGGAAAACACCTCTGGAGATCATCGGGTCCAACCTGCTGCTCTCCGCAGCATCTGCTAGAACAGGCTGCTCAGGACAGTGTCCAGGTGGGAATATCTTCAGGAATGGTGATGTCACAACCTCTTCCACTGCTTGACAGCCCTCATAGTGAAAAAGTATTTTTCCTTATGTTTAAAGAGAATTTTCTGTTTTTTCAGTTTGTGACCGTTGCCTCTTGCCTGTTCACCAGAGCTCAAAGCAGCATCTGCTAGAACAGGCTGCTCAGGACAGTGTCCAGGTGGGAATATCTTCAGGAATGGCGATGTCACAACCTCTTCCACTGCTTGACAGCCCTCATAGGGAAAAAGATTTTTTCTTATGTTTAAAGAGAATTTTCTGGTTTTTTCAGTTTGTGACCGTTGCCTCTTGCCTGTTCACCAGAGACCACTGAGAAGAGTCTGGCTTCATCTTCTTTACTTCCCCTCTCAGATATTTATCCACCTTTATAAGGTCCCCCTGAGCCTTGACTTCTCCGAGCTGAACAGTCCCAGCTCTCTGAGCTTCTCCTCATCTGACATGCTGCGCTCCTTTAATTATCTTCAGGGCCCCTTGCTGGGCCCACCACAGCATGTACTGAGAAGCTGAGAACTGTGGTTGGAAGGACATGTGTTCAGAAGAGCTTGATCTTGGAAAGTCAAAAGACTCAAGAAAAAAAAAAGAAAGGAGGAAAAAAAAAAAGCACAAACATTTTAACTAGATTTCTGGAAGGGAATTTTCATTTAAATTTTATGAAGTATTAATTGAAAAATAAAAAAGACTGTTCTGTGATAAACTTATATTTTAGTTATGACCACAAGTTGAAGAAGGGGAGTTTTAAAGTAATCCTAGAAGAATGTGGAAAAGCTGCTGTAAACTTGCACTCCTTCCAAGCTGTGATTTGTATTTAATTAGCATTCAATTCATTGTGCGTTTCTGTTTGGTTGTAATGGTTACACACTGGTTTTGCAACATGCGAGATCTTGATTACTTTTATGGTTTCTTGCACTCCTTCCAAGCTGTGATTTGTATTTAATTAGCATTCAATTCATTGTGCGTTTCTGTTTGGTTGTAATGGTTACACACTGGTTTTGCAACATGCGAGATCTTGATAACTTTTATGGTTTTGAAAAGAATCTCCATGCGTGCAAAAAAAGATTCTGCTCTTGCCTTCACATCTACGTTTTCAGAAAAAAAACCAAAAACCTACAGGGATGTACTGCCTAAGGTGCTTGTGCAGAATTGTCCCCTCGGCTGGGACGACCTCCCCCTCCTTTTATTCTAATGCTCTGTAACAAACCACCAGCAGAAAAGAAATGGACATCCTGGTGGCAACCCTGTATTTGTGGTCGGGTGCACACCTTCATTTAAAGCTGGAATCCAGCTCTGTTTTGCATAAGAATGTAGAAAACACACATTCCCCAAATTAATAGCATGTAAAGACTCTTTAATCTGGAAGCAAATATGTTAATCATCTCTGGTTAAAACGAATCTAAATTGCAGCCTTTAAGAAGGTTGATTCTTCTGAGACTGAAGAATTTTGGCTGCTTTTTATTGAAAAAGTGCATACTGTGCCAAGTGAAAAATGTACATAAGGAGGTATAGAATACTTTGGGAGGAAAAGAAAATATATCTGATAATTTATACATTTTTTTGAATGATGATATAAAAGTATTGACAATATTCATGACAGAGAAAATATGCTCTATTTGCTTGTACAGTACTGCATATATTATTATTTTACCTGTTCAGATGAGGCATTGCGTCAGCTATTTAAATTTTCCAATATGACATTTGGAAAACTTTCTGAATAGTTTCAAAGACAAGCACAACATATTTTTAGCATATACTTATGCAAGTCCCTGGAACTCACGAAAATTTAGAGACATGGGGGTGACAGGATGAATATTCAGATAGATATACCAGTGCAGAAGTATTGCAAGTAGCTTTTGAAGCAAATTCTGAGTTGGTTCTCAGTAGTATCTATAATAACTAATAGCTTATCACAGCTAAATAATATCTATTTGAAATTCTGTGCTTATGGTTCA
Source organism: Calidris pugnax (assembly GCF_001431845.1). NCBI lineage: Eukaryota > Metazoa > Chordata > Aves > Charadriiformes > Scolopacidae > Calidris > Calidris pugnax. Next base: position 970,133 of record NW_015090800.1, on the reverse strand, counting down.
GTTTTTTGCAATAAGCTGTAAAGCTGTAAATGAACCGTATTATGAGGACTTCTAATGCCTTGAACTCAAAGCTTTGTATCTTTCACTTACAAAAAATCTTTCTGCTTTCTTATTTTGCTGTTTGTGTTTTCCTTCAATATAATTTCACAGCAAATTTAACATCAATTAGTGCGCATTTTAGAGCAGAGGTTTTATGCACTTGTAAAATATCTGGTTCCTTTCAGTTATATGACAGCATCTATGGAACATGGGCTTCCTCTCACTGTTTGTGTTTACAGGGGGCTTAACACAAAGATGCCCTCATTTCCACTGGGCTTGCAAGTTGTTACAATAATACAAATGCAAATATAACGACTGTTAGGATGTGCTACTGGATGAGCTCCAGAACGATAGAATGGGGTTTTCCACTCCTGAACTAACTCCTTTGTGTTACCTTAATAATTTCTTAATTTTCCTGTTCTTTTTTTTCCCCATCCCCAGAGTGGGCACAGTTGTTACATTTAACTGAGCTGTCTGGAGTTTTCTGAAGTTTCATGACCTAACAGCCACAGAACGCCATTTTATTTTGTTTTCCTCCTAGTTACCACTCAAAGCAGTTCCTTGGTCTAGCTCATGGCATGAATTTCAGAGACAGCTGTGCTGGCACAACAGAAGAGGCAGTATGTGACCATGAGAGGGGCAGGGAAGAGGGGGAAGAAGGACCCAAACAGTAATCTAGAATTTATACTGCTGGGAAGTGTTTTGCAGAACCAGTCTATAGCACCAGCAAGGGCTCACCACCCAACAGGGAGAGAAGAGGGACCCCAGTCCAACATGGATTCCCAGCAGCCATCCTTTGGTTGACACAACCTAAGGAAGGCTTGAATCTTCCTATAGTCATGGTTTCTAACAAACAGTATGGGGAAAGATTAAAGAAGCTTTAAAAATCCAACAGCATAGAAACCAAGTTTAAAGGGAGAATTAACCAGGTGCTGCAGGAGAGGGTGGGGTCAGAATTGCAGGAGGAGGCAGTTTCAGTTGGGTCTGAAGGGAAGGGTGAGAACCTAGTGCTGGATGCTTACTTGAAGCAATGGGTGATTGCAGCCTCTTCCTCCAGACCTTGAATTTGGATGGGGAAGGGTGGGGCAGAAAAGAAGGGACGGGTACAGTTTCCAGAGGGTGCTGAGCAGGCAGAATATGGTGAGCAAGGTGAGTCATCAGGTTCAGGCAGCAGGAATTTCCTGCAGTGCTTAAGACACGCGTGTGGAGGCTGGGGCAGAAGGGAGTTCAGTGACCAAAGGCTTTGCTTCACAGAATTCCCCCTGGTACCCTAACAAATGCAAGGCGGGATGCCATTTTTTCTGTATCTTAGGCCTATGGCATTTTTTTTCTCCTTCTATGGGCCAGTATTAAGATGCTGATCAGTGTTAGGAAAAGAAGAAGTGAAAAAACCCTGCCTTACCTGTATGAAATCTTCTGGTGATCTCACCTAAATGTCCTTACAAAAAACCTACAAAAGAGGAAAATCGTTGTGACTCAAGAAAAGACAAAACTACTTCTTTGGAGTGTGCTTACTACAGATTCTGCAGTTGATGTGAATGCCCTGCACCCTGGCGTTTCTGAGGTAAGAGAACAAAATCTTCATTTCTTCTCCCTGCTCTGCTGCGTCTGCAATGTTGTAGTGGAGAATAGTTCTGCTTGGACTCTTTACCTGTGAACAACCTTCTCCTGGTTTATCTACTGACTACTTCTTTTTTTTAAAATTATTTTGTACTTTGTTGAGAATGTCTTACACAGATTAGTATGCCTCAACATAAGTATCTCAGCTTTAAAGCACTGTCCCTGTTTTAACCTGATCACACCAAGCCCTTTGTGTGAAGGACAGAGGAACATCTACCCTCAAAGCCTACGGGGGTGTGTAAGTTCTTTTTTCCAAAGGATTTCCTAACAGCGTGTCTCCTGCTTTGAGCTTTTCTCAGACCATTCAAAGGCAAGTGATTCAGATGCCTTTGCAAGTTCTAGACTCACCTGTTCTCAGACAGATCTCCTCTTTCAAGAGGTGTGAGAAGTCAAAAACCTCGGAGAAAAAGGACATTGACCTTTGGTAAGCTGGGTATTTTTATACAGAGGAAGCTCAGTAACAAGACTCAAGAAATCATTGCTGCTTGCACTTGATTAGGACCAAGCCTGGACAGAGACTTTTGTTTTGAAAACCTGAACGCAGGACACCAAGAGATTATCACAGAGTTATTTCTTTGATGACTGCCTGCTGCAGCAGTGAGCCCTTTGGTACTGATCTTCTCCTTAAATGCTAAGTGATTTCCATTAGGCAGGTTCACACCTCCCGAGGTTTCCTACCCTGACCCTCTTTGAATACACAAATTACCTAATGAGCTGGCGTCTCTACCGCTCTACTTAGGGAGGTCTCGATCACCCTGCTCGCTTTGGGTACACAAACAGAAGGAGCCTCGCGTGCACGCATGACCTCAAGAAACCCGGAGAGATTTGGGGGAAAAAAAACCCAACAACGAGTACAGCAATGGGTTTGTGAACACACAGTGGAGTGGATTTGGACAATTTACCTTAGTGTACGTGGCATTCTTTGAGATAACTTTCCCCCTGTTTTGCTCATATTCTTAGGATGGTGAAAGCTGTCTTTTACCTAAGTCCTTTCTGTGTTTTTGGTTTCTCATGACTTGACACCTCTCTGATTCTGTCCCTCCCTACGGCAGACAACTCCAGAAGAGAATCAATGGGTAGAAGAGACATAGGAATTACTTCAGCTGCTGCTGCCTTCTGACTGAACCAAAGGGCGTCGTTTGTTTTCGAAACCTCACGCTTTGTTGTTTGATAAGATTAGTGACAGCAACACCCACCGGGGGGTGCCACACCTTCCGACGTGAGGAGTGAAGCACGCAGGGAGGAGGAAAGGCAGAAGAGGATGTAGAAGCTCAAGGGTTTGGTGACTATTTTGGTGGAGTTAGTAGACCAGAGATACATAGATTACACAGATGAAACAACATTACTGCTGTTCCTTGTCTTTTTTTTTTTTTTTTTTTTTTTTTTTTTTTTTTTTTTAAGCATACTTACCATTTCCACTTTCTAGCTGAGGCTGCTTTCTAGAAATCGGGGAAAGCATCATCACTTTTTTTTTGCTGTTGTCGGTTTCCAAAGTTCGCACGTGCTCCTCTGCAGGTTAAAGATGTCATTGACTTGTTTTCAAAGATTAATCCAGCGTCACATCCCTTTGCTCCAATGCTGCATTGCTGTTTCAGCACTGTGCCATTCTGTTTCGATGCTGCTGGTGTTGCTGCTCACAACTGCATTTGTTGACGGGCTGGCAGCCATCTCCGGCTATTGCTAATGCAGGTTTTAGGAGCACCCTTCCCAGATTTTAATCCTAGGCGGTTGGTTAACTTCTCCTGGAATCCAGGATCTCTGTGGATATGCCAGACACGCCTGCTGTAACTTCAAGTGGCCATGTTCTTCCTATTGCGCAGAAGGCACAATGTTTTTCTCACCTGAGTTGTGGTTCTGTGTTTTGTAGTTTGTTTTTAAAGTAAACTACCACCACTTCACTTTTTTTTTTTTTTCTTTAAACATGGCAAGCTCTGTAAGACTCGGGTAAAGACTGACAGATGTATATATGACATTTAAAATTCCTGTGGAATAGCATTTTATGCTTTCAATTACCCTCTTCATCTCTCCAATAATTTGCTAAACTACCTGATTTCAACTGTGTTCAGATTCTACCCACTTTCCTGTTCTACTGCAAATCCCCATCCTATAAGCTTTTGCTAATCACTTCTACACGACAATTTATCACACGCTTTCTTGATGTCCATGTAGACAAGACCCTTGTCAAAAAGCCCATCATGGTAATCCTGCACAATCTAACTTTAGTAAACTTTATCCCGTTTTACCTTGATACAAAAATGACTTTAATTTTCAAAATTTGTTGTGAAGTCGTGTACATAATTGACCAGTCATTCTGTTCAGCTATCTTTCACCTTTCCCTTTCTTCACATATACAGCTGGGTGTTTTTTTTTTCAGACAGCACAATTCTCAACAAATTTTCTAACCTCATGCCTCTGGAAGCAAATTTAGGTTCACGAGAAAAAAAAAAAAATTAACTAATTTCCGTAGGTTTAGTACCTTAAACTTTTTGGGTTTGCTTTCGTTTAAACGCAGTAACCTGCATTTTGCATTCCCCTTTAGTCACATTGCTTTTGCCTAGCAGCCCACATGCCTCTTTACTGCAAATGGAGGTTTAAGGCCGCATCTAGTTTATTCTCTTTGCTCTCTCCCCTCACAGCGCGGCCGCTTTTTCATGCCTTTTTCTCACTATCGCTGAAAACTTTCTTCCGTCCCCTTTTGTGCCTCCGCTGAGCTCGTCTTTTGACAATTCTCCCCGGGTAGTGTCACATCGTGACCTGCACCCTGTAGCTCTCTTTGCTTGAGAAGCCTCGCTTCTCCCTTTCTCCTAAACTCCGTATTCCGTTTCCCCCCTCCCTATTTTAGTTACTACGGGTCCGGTCAGCTCCGGAGTCCCTGCAGCCCCCTCCCCAAACTCCCCGTTTTCCTCTCACGGCTACAAATATCACGAAGTTTTCCTCAACCGTGGCTCCCGCTCTCTTTGCCCCCTCATTCGGCAGCCCCCTAGGCCTAAAGCAACTCAATTTCTAATCCAGCCAGGATTTTTAACCACTGAGGTGTAGGCCAGGGTGAGGGAGAAAGGGGTTGGGGGGG